>NW_022984645.1:2696895-3265584 GCF_008694065.1 Daldinia childiae | reverse complement strand
TAATAGTTTTAATGACTAGTTATATCTGGATCTTATACTACTATGTATGGACTAGTTGCTATGCGAGGTAATATATTTCAAGTTGGGATCTACATTATGCTTATTCCGTTTCCCGACAGCTCAACATTATAGCCATGTCTTACAGATTATTCAACCGATGACAAAAAGCAATTGCGAAAACTCATTAATCCCGCAATGCAAGATTCACCATCGCCCCTTGCCTAGGCCTGTCACTAGAAGATATATCGGGACTGTGTTAAAAAGAAAGCGAACGATGTCACGTCTTATGTTATTTGGGTATACATATCGACGCGTGAGGGTGGGTAGTATTTCTTACCGGCTGGGAGTATATCCCGTGGTAGCTAACTCATGCAGGACCTGAATGGTCGGGTCGGGTCGGGTCTAAGTGTTACCTCGAGACATCTGACGGTTAGGTTGTTGCATATGAAGGATTTACAGCGGACGGGAATCGGTATTGTAAAGTCGACCGTATTATCATTGAAAGTGAGAGAAATGCCAAGAATAAGATATCGAGTAGGGCTGGGACTCCATGCATCTGGAACCTGTTCTCTGCATGAAACTGCGAAATATAATACGAATGCGTTTAATACCCTATCTGTTATACCTACCTGATTTCGACCTATCAATAAACTGGGTAGTAACGGACTACTGCATTTATTTTAGTTGAGAAAGTTTGATTTCTACGGTTCATATTTCTTGCTATTCTTTTCTTCTGTCTTCTTCGCTTCGTTTGTTTGATAAACAAGCTTAGTCATTCTTTAAATCTGCCCCTGAGGGATCCCTGGAGAACCCCTGAATCGTTCCTGAAGTATTTTAGAGCCTCTTCCACCAAGTCCCACGGCTCGCTTACGTTCGTTTGCGCTACTGCTGCGCTTAAGGCAGGACCATGCTATAGACTTGTAAGCGCTAAATTGTTATTGGTTTAAATAATATAGAGTATTTGTTAGCTCGAGCCAACTAATGCCGCCGGCTATGATTACTACAGTAACTCTAAAGACACAGTACAGATCGACTAAAGAAACAGCACATCCACTTTCACGTGAGATGCGCCAACCGTGCACCCGACCACACATTTAATACATAAATACTTAGGTAAATATTGAAATATTTATAATGCCTTAAGTTTACTTAAGGTTTTGTGTCAAGAGATTTTTAATGTTAAAGGAAAGCTTTGTTAGCCTTGTATCTCAGCCTTGCGCTAGTTATTTCAAATACGCGAAGAGCGGGGCGAAAGGAAGAAAAAAGGAAGGAAAAAGGGGGGAGAAAGAGAGGAGGGAGGGGGGGAGAGAGGGGAAGGAGGGAAGGAGGAGGGGAGAAGAGGGGGAAAGAGGGAAGGAAAGGGGGAAAGGGAGGAAAAAAAGGAAAAAGGAGAGGAGGAGAAAGGGAGGAAGAAAGAGAGGAGAAGGAGGGGGAAGAGGGAAGGAGGGAGAAGGAGGAGGGGAGGACGGGAGGGAGAGGGGGAAGGAAGGAGAGAAGGAAGGGGGAGGAAAGAGAGGAGAAGAGGGAAAAGAGAGAGAGAGAGAGAGAGGGAGGGAAGAAAGAAAAGAAAGAAGAGAGAGAGAGAGAGGGGAAAGGGAAGGAGAAAGGAGAAAGGGGAGGAGGGGAGGGAGGGGAGGGAGGGGGGAGGGAGGGGAGGGAGGGGAGGGAGGGGAGGAGGGGAGGAGGGGAGGGAGGGGAGGGAGAAGAGGGAGAAGAGGGAGGAGGAGAGGGAGGAGGAAGAGAAAGAGGAGGAGAAAAAGAAGCAGGAGAAGAAGGGGGAAGGAAAAGGAGAAAGAAGGAGAAGAAAGGGAAGAAAAGGAAGGAAAAGGAAGGAAGGAAAGAAAAGGGAGAGAGGGAAGAAAGAGGGGGGAAAAAAGAAAGAAAAGAAGGAGAAAAAGAAAAGAAGAAGGAAGAAAGAGAGGAAAGAGGGAAAAAGAAGAAGAAGAGAGAGGAGGAAGAAAGGGAGAGGAAGAAGGGGAAGGGGGAGAGAAAGGGGAAAAAGGAAAGGAGGGAAAGAGAAGGGGGGGGAAAAAAAGGGGGAGAAGGAGAGAAGAGGGAGGAGAAAGAAGAGGAAAGGAAGAAGAGAAAAGGGGGAGGGAAAGAAGAACCAGAAGGGAAAGAAAAGAAGGAGAAAGAGAGAGGGGAGGAGAGAAGGGAAGAGAAGAGAACAGGAGAGAGGGGAGGAGAGAGGAGGGGGAGGGAAGGAGAGGAAGGGAAAGAGGAGAAAAGAAAGAGAGAGAGGGAGAGAACGGGGAGAGAACGGGGAGAGAACGGGGAAGGAGGAGGGAAAGAAGAGCGGGGGAGGGGGGAGGGGGGGAAGAAGGGGGGAGGGAGGGAAGAGGAAAGAAGAAAAAAGAGAGAGAGGAAGAAAAGGAAGAAAGGAGGAGAAAAGGAAAAGAAGAGAAGAGAAGAAGAGAAACGGGGGAAGGGAGGAAAGAGAAAGAAGAAAGGGGAGGGGGGGAAAAAAAAAGAAAAGAAGGAAAAAGAAAAAGGAGCAAAGAAAAAGAAGGAAAAGAAGAAGAGGGAAGGGAGGAGGGAGAAGAAAGAGGAAAAAAGGAGGAAAAAAAGGAAGAAAAGAAGGAAGAAAGAGAGAAAGAAAAAAAGGAGCGGAGGAGGGAGAGGAGGGGGGGGGGAAAGAAGGGAGGAAGGGGAAGGAAAGGAAGGAAGAAAGAAAAAAAAAAGAGGAGGAAGAAAGGAAGAGGGGGAAGAAGAGAAAGAAGAAAAGAAGAGGAGAAAGGGAAAAGAAAGGGGGAGGAAAGAGAAAAGGAGGGGGGGGGAGGGGGGGGAGAGAGAAAGAGGAGGAAGGGAAAAGGAGGGAGAGGGGGGAGAGGGGAGGAAAAAAAGAGAGAAAGAAGAGAGGGGAAAGGAGGGAAAAGGGAGAGAAAAAGAGGGGGAAGAGAGGAAAAGGAGAAAAAGGGAGGAAGGGGAGGAAGGGTAGGAAGGAGGGAGGGGAGAGGAGAGGAGAGGGAGGGGGAAGGGGAGGGAAGGGGAGGAGGGGAAGGAAGGAAGGGGAGGGGAGGAGAAGGAGGGAGAAGGGGAAAGAAAAAAAGGAGGAGGAAGAAGGAGAGGAAGTAGAAGAAAAAAGAGATAAAAAAATGAAAAAATAAGAAAAAATAGAAAAAAATAAAAAAAAAATATATTATAATTTAAATTATAAATAAAATAATAATTAAAAATAGTATATTATAAAAAAGAAAATATTATTACCGCCAAATTAGTTTAACAATGTGGCGCACGGATCACGATTGTTCAAAACTTATTGTTTTATTTTTAATCTTTAATATATGAGAGTTTTGGAAAATAGAAAAGGAAAGTGGGGTTATATAGACCAGAGAGAGAAAGCGGGGGGGGGAAAGGGAGGAGAGGGAGGAAGAAAAGGGAAGGGAGGAAAGCGGGAGAGGGGGAGGAAGGGGGAAGGGAGAAGAAGAAGGAGAGAAGGAAAAGGGAGAAGAGGAAGAAGGAAGAAAGAGAGGAAAGAGGGAAAAGAAGGAGAAGAGAGGAGGAAGAAAGGGAGAAGAAGAGAAGGGGGGAGGGGGGGGGAAAAAAAAGAAAAAGAAAAGAAAGGAAAAGGGAGGGAAAAAGGAAAAGAGAGAAAGAAAAGGGGGGGAAAAGGAAGAGGAGAAGGAGAGAAGAGAAAAAAAGGAGGGAAGAAAGGAAGGAGGGAAGAAGAGAAAGAAGAAAAAAGAAGAAAAAGGAAGAAAAGGGGGGAGGAAAAGAGAAGGGAAAAGAAAAGAGAAAAGAGAGGGGGAGGAGACGGGGGAGAGAAGAGAAGGAGGGAGAAAGGAAGGGGGAAGGAAGGAAGGGGGAAGAAGGGAAAAGGGAAAGAAAGGAAGAAAAAAAGAGGAAAGAGGAGAGAAAGAAGGGAGAGGAAAGAAAGGGGGGGGAGGGAGAGGAAAAGGGGGGAAAAAGGAGGAGAAAAGGAAGGAAAAAGAAGGAAGAAAGAGAAAAAAAGCAAAAGAAGAGAAGAAGACAGAGGGGAGGGGAAAGGAAGAAAGAGAGAAAAAGAGAGAGAGAAGGAAAAGGGGGGAAAAGAAAGGAAAAGGGGGGGAGGGGGGGGAGAAGGGGAAAGAAAAAAAAGAGAGGGGAGAGAGAGAAGAAGGGGAAGGAAAAGAGGGGAAGAGAGAAGAGAGAGGGGGAGAGAGAGAGGGAGGGAAAAGAAAAGGGAGGAGGGAGAGGAAAGAGAAGAAAAAAGGAGGAGAAAAAAGGAGGAAAAGAAGGAAGAAAAAAGAAAAAAAGAGAGGAGAGAGAAAAGGGAAAAGAGGGAGGAGGGGGAGGGAGGGAAAGAAGGAAGAAGAAAAGGAAAGGAAAGAAAAGGGAGGAGGGAGAGAAGAGAAAGGAGAAAAGGAAGAGAAAAAGGAAGAAGAAAGGAAGAAAGAGAGGAAGGAAGAAGGCGGAAAAGAGGGAAAAGAAGGAAAAGAGAAAAAGGAAAAGAAGAGAAGAGGGGAAAGGGGAGGAAGGGAGGGAAGAGAAAAGGGAGGAGGGAGAGGAAAGAAAAGAAAAAAGGAGGAGAAACGGGAAGAAAGAGGAGAGAAAGGAAGAAAGGGGAAAGGAGGAGAGGAGAGGAAGGAAGGAAAAGAAGGAGGAAGGGGAGAAGGAGGAAGGAGGGAGAGGAGAGGGAGGAGGGGGAGGGAGGGAGGGAGGGAAGAGGGAAGAGGGAGGGGGAAGGAGGGAAGGAAGAAAAAAGGGAGGGAGAAAAAAGAGGGGGGAGAGGGAAGGGGGAAAGAGGAGGAGAAAAAAGGAAGAAAAAAGGGCGAAAAAGGGAGGAGAGAAAGGGAGAAAGAGAGAGAGGGGGGGAAAGGGGAAAAGAAGGAAGGAAAAAAGAAGAAAAAAGAGGAGAGGAGGGGAAGGGAGAAAAAGAGAGGAGGGAGGGGAGGGGAAGAGAGGAAAAGAGAAAAAGAGGAAAGAAAAAAGAAAAAAGAGAGGGAAGAGAAGGAGAAGAAGAAAGGAAGAAAAGGAAGAAAAGGAAGAAAAAGAAGAAAAGGCAGAAAAGGCAGAAAAGGAAGAAAGAGGAGAGAAAGGGAGGGGAGGAGAAAGGGAGGGGGGAGAAGAAGGGGAGGAAAGGAGGAAGGGGGGGGAAGGGAGGGAAAAAAGGAAAGAAAAGGAGGAGAAGAGGGGAGAGGAGGAGGAAAGGAAGGAAAGGAAAGGAAAAAAGAGGAAAGAAAAGAGAGGAGGAAAAGAAAAAGAAAAGAGGAGGAAAGGAAGAAAAAAAGGGAGAGGGGAAAAGAAGAGAAGAGGGAAAAAGGGAGAGGGAGAGAAAAGGGGGAAGGGGAGGGGGGGAAAAAGAAAGAAGAAGAAAAAGAGGAGAGAAAAGAGGGGAGAAGATTAAAAAGAATATTGATAAAGATAAGATAGAAAGTAAATAAAAATATAGAATTAAAAAATAATAAATAAGAAAATAGAATTATTAAGTAATTTTATATTATTTTATAATATTTATATTTTTTTTTAATTTTTAAAATATTAAAAAAAGTTTTTTTTATTAATAAATTAAGGATGTGTCGCCCCTCGGGGTAGCCCCAGTAAATATATTAATTGATATAATTCCCAAATGCGGTCCAAAGCACGTATAATGGAGGCGATATGGGAAGGGGCAGGGAAAGAGAACAGAGGGGGAAGAAAGAGGGCAGGAAGAGGGCGGAAGGAGAAGAAGAAAGAAAGAAAGAAAAGAAAGAAAAGAAAGAAAAGAAAGAAAAGAAAGAAAAGAAAGAAAAGAAAGAAAAGAAAGAAAAGAAAGAAAAGAAAGAAAAGAAAAGAAAAGAAAAGAAAGAAAAGAAAGAAAAGAAAGAAAAGAAAGAAAAGAAAGAAAAGAAAGAAAAGAAAGAAAAGAAAGAAAAGAAAGAAAAGAAAGAAAAGAAAGAAAAGAAAGAAAAGAAAGAAAAGAAAAGAGAGGAAGAGAAGGAAGAAAAGGGAGGGAGGGGGAGGGAGGGGGAGGGAGGGGGAGGGAGGGGGAGGGAGGGGGAGGGGAGGGAGGGGGAGGGGGGGGAGGGAGGGGGAGGGGGGAAGAGAGAAGAGAAAGAAAAGGAAGAAAGGGGGAAAAGGAAAAGAGAGAGAAGAGAAAGGGGAGGAGGGGAGACGATTAATATTTACGTAATATGTATTAATTATTTTATTAATTATTTTAAAAAAAAATTATAATAATTTTTTAATTTATTTAATAACGGTTTTTATTTTAAATAAATATATTAAATTTATACAAAAATTTTATAATTTTATATATTTTATATATTATTTTTTATTATTTTATTTATATTTTGTTTCATTTATATTTATATTTTTATTAATATTTTTAAAAAAATAATATTTAAAAATTATAAAAATTTCATTTGATTACAATACAAATAGGGTATATGCATAGGGTTGGGTACAGTTTTAAATAGCCGTGTATGGTGGCTTGTAGTGGCTTGTGGTGGCTTGTAGTGGCTTTCATCACGTGCAAAGTGGATGTGCTGTTTCTTTAGTCGATCTGTACTGTGTCTTTAGAGTTACTGTGATTACTAGCAGTAATCGGCGTAGGGGCACACGCAACTAAAACCACGTGTGCGAATAGACTTCATTTTTCACAATATTTAATTTCTGATATGTGACAGTTTGACGTCGATGAATTGACCGTTTTGTGGATCATCATGGGTCTCCTGCGCGTAAGTGCATTATACGCGGGATTTTCCATCCATGGTTACCTACCTGTTGGACATGGTCAGGGGTAGGCGACTCCGCAGATGACGGTTTTTACTCTTTTCAATGTTCTTTTTCAGCCTCCTACTGCAGCCCCAACATACCCCCAAACCCCCGAAATGGGGCCCCACGGTTACGACTTTATGCGTTATGACGTATGTTCTAAGCTTAAGTCTCGTGCTGCGCTACGTCGCAATAGCCTTATTGAGCTTAGTTTGGGTAGAAACGCAAGAGATGCAGAAAATGTAATATTTCCCAATGCGCTTACTACGTAGTACTTACAAAGGGGTTTGGAATTATTTTGTCGAACTCGACATAGAAATGCAGTAATGTGGTTTCTCCGAATGTTTCCGGCTTGATGCGGAGGAACCCCAAAGTTCTTTGCATGTGTAAGTTTGTGGAGAGATCTTGGGGTGTTGGAATGCAGACGGCTACCTAACTTTTCCGTGCCTATGGGGAGATTTAGGAGCCTATGAAGGTCCAGAAGTGGAAATAATTAAGCGGGTATCATTCTCGGCAAACGGGAACAACTTTCTTTTTTTTAGCGAGTTTAGAATAACGGTCGTCTTATGACATATATCTCGGCGTTACGAGGCGCATTAGTATGAGGCAAGCCTTAATCAGTTAAGCTTATTGGCTAAGGGACGACTGTGGCAATAACGCCGCTCATAAAGCCGTTAATGACCTGAACTTTGAACTTGATTAAATGCGGCAAGATCGAGTCACCTGATTCCGCACATTCGGGCTTTTGAGGAATTCTTGCGTGGGATGACGCCGAAGTTTAATCCCTGTCTCTCCAGACTCTGGGCCCCAGTCCAGCTGTTACACCCCAGCTACTACCCCCACAGCCGTTACGCGAACCTTATTTAATTGGACAATTCAACTTTACAGTCAGACAGTCAGTCTGTCTCGAAAAGTAATGGCGCAGTCTTGGCATTTAACCCTTCTTAAAAAATCACCAATTATATAAGTAAAATAAATAGTAATAAAATTATAATATATATCGTTTTATTTGCAAAAGGCCATTATACCTTTTTATTATTTTAGTTTTTTTATTAGGATAATAATGCGCTAAAAATATAACTTTAAATATATATTTTTAATAACGTTTTAATATACCATATTAATATACTTATAATTCCACCATTTCTATAGAAATAAAATTATAAAAAATACTTATAATAATAATAAAAGCCAAAAAGTCAATAGGTATTTTTTTTCTATTTTTTGTTGTCTTTTTTTGTGCTTTTTTTTACATATATTATATGGTGTTGTTTTTGGAAGGAAATGCCAAGACTGCGCCATTACTTTTCGAGACAGGCTGACAGTGTACAAAAACTTGATGAAGCACAAGATCATGTATGATAGTAAAACCCCTGTTGGATTATCCATTACCGGCCTGGCATATTACCTATTATGTCACTCGAAACTGTACAAATCACCTATGCGGCTTAGCCAAATATGGGGATACAATACTAGACATATGTACTTCAAGGTACTTTGCAAGTCCATTGTACATAATTGTATATAAAGAACATCTGCCCACTCGTACTTCATTGTTCCGCTTTCCGCTTTGACATTACCTCTAAACCACCTACTTTTCAAACCTCTCCTCGTCTGTCTCCAGAGTACGAATTAAGGAGCAGACATAATTCTGTAGTTGCTCATAACAGGATGGCAGTATCACGAATAAAAGAGCCCTACTTTGGGCTGAAGGGTAAATGGCTGACCTTCTGGATCACTGTAAGTTAATACCACCTATTTCCTAATAGAAGAAATGGGGCTGATAATCGTAGCTCGCTTGCGCTACAGACATGACCCTTTTTGGGTATGATCAAGGTGTTTTCAGTAAGTAGCCATCGTACGAATGCTACATAAGCATATCGGTATTAACGCCTTGGCTTTAGGTGGTGTTGTTATTTCGAAAGATTATCTGGACGTCCACAACCTAAATGGCCCGGAGAATACAAGCATTCTATCAATCATTACCTCAATTTATACTATCGGTTGCTTCTTGGGTGCTATCACCGCATTTTATATCGGAGAGACGATAGGCCGAAAGAAAACTGTGCTTGTCGGTACAGCAATCATGAGTGTCGGTGCTATTCTCCAGACGAGCTCTTTCAGCGTTCCGCACATGATAGTCGGTCGTATCGTTACAGGGTATGCACCACTTGGACTTCATACGAATTAGTCATTAAACTGACCTATGGAATAGTATCGGCAACGGAATCAACACCGCTACTGCCCCTGTTTGGCAAACAGAAACCTCCAAGGTGGACAACAGAGGAATGCTTGTCATGCTCGAGATGGGCTTGAACATCTTCGGGTTTTCCTTGAGTAATTGGATTAACTATGGAATGTCATTCGTTGGAGGTTCCGTCGGATGGCGGTTCCCCCTGTCCCTCCAGCTCGTTTTCTGCATCGTTCTCTTCTCTACTGTCCCATGGCTACCAGAGTCGCCCAGGTGAGTGTTTTGTCTACATAAAAGCTTCTTAATACGTACGGTTTACTAACTCTGGCTACAGATGGCTGTTTGCACATGGTCAGGAGGACGAAGCGATCAAGATCTTGGCGGATTTGGAAGATAAACCGATTGATGATCCCTACATCGTCGCCGAGCGCGAAGAAATCGTCTTTAGTATCGAGTACGAGCGCCAAAACGCGATTAACTGGGGTGATCTGCTTCGAGGTCGTACTGAATCCGGAACTAAAACAGTTCGCCGACTGATCCTTGGCTCTGGTACTCAAGCTATGCAACAATTTGGTGGCATTAATGGTATGTACAAGAGCACATCTTATTCTCAATCCGTAGCTTATTCTATACAAATGCTAACTATGAGGTAGTGAGTAACCTAACTCGATTTTCAATGTCAATTCCCTCCGCTTCAGCATAAATTCAGAAAGAATGCACACTATAATATACCCCTTACACCAACTATTTTTGTAGGAAAGTTTTAGAATACTAACATAAACCAGATCATGTCCTACTACCTTCCTACCGTGTTGATCGAGTCAGTCAAGCTAGACGAGAGCATGGCCCGTCTTATTGCTGCTTGTGCATCGGTCGCTTACCTCTTCGCGTCTTTGGTGGCAGCGCCTCTTGTGGAAAGAGTTGGTCGCCGTATCATGATGATGGTTTCCACTGCAATCCAACTGGTCTGCTTCTTGCTTGTTACCGTCCTACTCCACTTCGCAGAGAAGCCTGGCTACCTTCACCAGATTGAAGTATCTAAGGCTTCCGTCGTATGGTTCTTCATCTACTACATGGGTTTTGGTTTAGGAATGTTGGGTATCCCGTGGCTGTACCCAACCGAAATCAACTCGTAAGTCCAAGATTCCATCTCGGAAATAACAACAACTTGCGAGATCTTCAAAATTAGGAACAATTGCTGACTGTTTATAGTCTTCCTATGCGAACCAAGGGAGCTGCTGTTGCTACCATGACGAACTGGATCACAAACTTCATCGTCGTCGAAGTGACACCCATCGGTATCCAAAAGCTAGGCTGGAAGTTCTACATCATCTGGACAGTGACAAACGCGCTATTCTTGCCCATCATATGGCTCTTCTACCCCGAGACGGCCAACCGTACTCTAGAGGACTTAGATGCTTACTACCGCGACAACCCACCCTTGGTCCTCCACAAAGACCGCGACTCTACCTCTGTCCGCCGACCCGAGAGGTTCGCCGAGGCGCAAGGCCGGGATATCGAAGAAGCTACCAAGCACCTGGAGAGGCACACCTCTGTTGTCCACGACGAAGGGGGTTTGAGCAGTTAAGCACCCGTTTGTTTTACGCATCCTCGGTCGCGGGGTATCATTGAGTACACGGGGTTCCTTATGAGGTATATCGGTGCGTCTTGTTCGTATGGGGTTCACTATGCAATGGTGTTTTGGGAATTTATAGCTGTATACCATAGGGTATACCATAGGGATACGTGCGCATGACTTGAGTTTCTGGGCTAGATATGATACCATTTCCGTCCATAGCAATTAAAATGGACTTTATAAAATAAACGATATACTTGTTATTTTACTGTGTTAGTGTCGAGTAGGAATTTTTAGTGATTGTATTTCGATGATGAAATTATCAACGTTTGTAGGGAGTATTATTTGATATGAGACGTGAAGATTCTATTGAATTATAACAAGGTTGTCAGGGTATAAGTGATACTAGTATGATACTTGTATGAATTAGGCATAGATCCACATAGAATAGATATATAAGGGGCGCTGCGCGCCCCTCGAAAAATAGTAGAAGGTCAAGCGTTAATAGATTTATACTATTACACGGCTATTATATAGCAGCTTCGCTGCTGCTTCTATCGTTTATTTTACGTATGACAGCCATCAAGGGGTATCTCTGACACTAGACATCCTAGATTACCTACCTAGACCAAACGTTCCTGCTGCTTAGATCTTGAAGATGTGAATTTACAATCAACGATACTCGAATGAGATTAAGGGAATATATGCTGTCTAGATTCATGTTCCGACCTACGCACCCTCTTGTCCCACTCCGAAATCCGTAATCATATTTTCCAAGTCGTGGCTTCCTGCATCTCTTGCAATATCCAAGGCTGTCTTTCCATCATTGCCCTTGATTGAAGTGTCTGCCCCTGCTTTTAATAGCTGTCCTAATACATGTGGATGTCGCATAACCGTTGCTAGTATCAATGGTGATTTGTTATCCTTGGCGACTGCATTGACATTGGCTCCTCGAGAAATCAATTCTCGTACCACGGAACTGTGTCCCTCTAAGGCCGCTATAGCTAGGGGGGTCAAGTCGTCTACGTTCCTAGTATCCAACTCAGCCTTACTATCTAAGAGCTCCTTTGCGCTCTCTAGTTGACCAAAGAATGCAGCCCAGTGCAAAGGGGATTGCAAAGAAGGCCTTTCACCTTTCATAGCTGCTCCGCCATTAATCAGCGATCTGATCGCTGAAGAACTGCCCTTGTGGACGCTATGCTGAGCCATGTACCTCGTATAACTTGCTTTATCGAATTCGCCTTGTATATTTTTCAAGAAGTACGCCGGCGCCCCGATGGCAGCGAGATCTAAGGGTGACATTCCATTTGAACCTCTTATGTTTACCTGGGCGCCTTCTTCGAGCAGCATATTAATGATGCCTGCATTCCTATAAATAGCTGCAAGGTGAAGTGTCTGCCAGCCATTCAAATTGTAGTTCCATGCAACACACGCCGGACCACTGCGCTTTATCATTGCTTTGACGATATCTTCCTGTTCCTTGATGATGGCAAACACAAGAGGGGTGAGGCCCCACCAACTGCGCTTGAGAATGTCCGCCCCAAGTTCTATTAGTCTTCTAGTAGTGTCCATATGTCCTTTTTCAATTGCCCAATGTAACGGAGCCCAACCTTGATTCGGGTGTCTTGCTTGGGCGACGTGAAAGTTCGCAAGGCTAACAAATCGGGCGCAATAATTCATAGCATTTGCACTCATGTATCGGGTCCGATCAGATGCAGTGTAGTTCTTGTCATCGATATCAATATCCGCTCCTTTCTTCACCAGATATGTGACGACTTCTGTGCATCCATGACGCGCCGCTGAGGCTAAAGGTGTCAAGCTGTAATCATTTTTCGCGTCTATAGCAACTCCCACATCGAGGAGGATCTGGACGATCTTCCAGTCATTGGTTTTGACTCCTTCATGCAAAGGATGCGGAGTATCCCAGTCGAATTTGAAATCGCGACGTTGCTTATGTTTCTCAAAGGACGAGACGGAGGAGGTTAACAGAGATTCTAATTGTGAAGGATGGTCCACGCGATCAGATCCTCTCCCATTTAGACCTGTCTCGATAGAAAGCTGAAGTACCGGTCCTATACTGTCAAGTCCATACTTCGTTTTACCTAGCTCCTCATCAGTTGGGCAACACGCGAGACAGTGTCTCCACCAATATTTGGCCGCATATAACAAAAGCGGAAATGGCTTGTAACGTGCATAGTCTTCGTGATCGCTCAAATTTGATTGATTGCCCGACTTAATATTCGAACGGAAGTCTAGGCCCAAGTTGTGCCCCGCCAACTTATTGACTTCCAGGTCAAAAACTTGAGCACTAACACGTTCATAGTAATGAATATAGGATAAGGACGAACTTAAGATAAATCGATGGGCATCGAGCTTGTCTAGGTGAAATTCAGGCGGTAAGGTATGTGGTCCTTCCAGGTATTCTTGAACGGTAAAATGAGAAAAGGAAACTCTGCCATCGTTATCTTCAAGAATCTCAGAATCGTCGTCGACGTTGGAAACCATAACCAAGCCGGCCAAAATAGATCGAATGTTGCGGATGTTGGGAAATCTCTCACGCGGATCGAATGAAATAGATTCACACTCCGCGTCTTGCTCGTTCCGAAATACGGCAAGTTCAGCGACCTCACTGAAAAGGAGTGGCCGCTTGGAATAGGCAAGCCACTTGATGATGGATATTACTGGCTGGTGGTGACGACGGTGGATCCTAGTCAGCATGACCTTATATGTCTCTTCAAGCCCCTCAGGCAGTTCTTCAAGGGCCTTATTTACTTCGACCGGTCGTCCGCATGACTGGAGGTTGATAATTTGGAGTGCAACCCAACGAAAGACACCACCGGCTTTCTCAATAAGCTTTTGTGTCACTCGAGCTTTCAAATCGTCTGTCCACCAATTATAGGTCCGCGAACTTAGCTCAAGGTCGAGGTAGCTCTTGATGTCTCGGTTAACTTTTTCAGATTCCATCATGATCCTGGTTTCATGCTGCATTTCCCGTTCGATCATATCTAGCCACCTACTAGTTATCATTGTACAATTGTTGCCATGCGGATACTTCCGAAATTCGTCCAGGTAGTTTAGAACCGATGCGCAGTTGTCTGGGCAAGAACACTCATCTAATGCATCAACCACGATGTAAGTTTGGGGTGACTCCTTAAGTAGCTCCCAGAATGTCTCCTCGACGCGTTCTATTGGAAGGTCCTCAGGTCGTTGATAGTTGCTATACAGACGCTGGAAGGCGACCGGAATGTGCCAGAATCCCCCTTTATCCTTATTCTCATGGATGAGAGATTGCACCAGCTGAGCTAGTAGAGCTTTTTTAAACTTCTCGACGCTTTGATTTTCTCTATCCGCGAAAGAGAAATAATAGTATAGTACGGTAACCTCAGAGTCTTTCTGAAGAAGATCAACTGCAGATGTACTTAGAATCGTCTTTCCGGCCCCAGCTGTAGATTAAAGTTAGCAGGATATTAAAGATGATATATCAACTAATGCAGGTGACTGACGTTTACCTACGAGCCATAAAGCCGAGTTTTTCTTGTTCATCCAGGACCTCAGAGGCCCTTCAATAAACCATCTGCTTTCCACTTTTCTACGGTTTCGGGCGTTACAAAAGAGTTGGGATGTATACATAGGACGTAGCCACTCGAGATATCGACCTTTTTCTTCTTGGGAGAGTAAACCTATATCACGTATAAGGATAATAATTTCATTTGATTGAATGTACTACGTACGGTTCATGGGTGCCCTGCTCGATACAAACATTTTCACCGAGTCTTTGACCAGACGCTCGTTTAGATAGAGCTCTGCTGCTGCTTCGATAACGTCTAGACGCTCAGACTCGCCAAGTTTAATGTCTGACATGCCTTGGGTAACGTTGAATCGAAAATACCTGCTGCCTACGCCAAGATGCTCATGGTGCTCAAGGAATCTTTTATGCGTTTTCTCTGTCTCGGTAGAAATATGTTGCAGGGTTTCCACCAACTGGACAGCATTATCCCCAAAGTTCTTTAGGTCTAGCAGACCAGTACCAATGCTGACTATGCATTGTACGCGCGCATTTGTAATAGCGTCAGGCCAGATCGACTTAGCCTCATCAAAAACTTCATAAATGGGATTGTTGCAGCCGAAGGCTCCGTCAACAAATGTCTGATTTCCGATTCTGATTGTGTCGAAGAAAGTTGCCGCAGCCGAGGTCGCTCGAGCAGCTTGCCAGATGGCACATCCGGCAAGCGCTTGAGCGTCCACAGCATCGGGTGTTTGGTACGACTTGATGAGAACAGGAGCGAGGAGGTTCTTAATAAAGGTGCAAACGAACCTGGGCTCCATGATTAGCATTATGTGATGATTTCAGAGTTTATCTATAACCACCCACACTTTACAAGAAGTCGTAGGGTCGTCAAGCATTTCCACCTCAGAGTCGCCAAACACTTCTTGAATTACATCGCGTATCGACCTCTCAAGTGCATCTGACCGAAATTTTCCCCGAATCTCCCACTTGTCCTTGTATCTTTGAAAGAATTGGAACCAGTGTCTCTTGCGCTGGAAGATGGCTGATGATAAAGTCATGTATTTATCAATGCAGGTCTGAACGTCCATTCGAAGGCGGCCAAGCATGATAGCGATTATTCTAGTCTTTTAGAATTTATTTGCATGAAATTGTCGGATTGGGATACCTACCCTCCAGTGCTTGTGCCTCCTATTAAGTCAAAATACTCACAAGGTTTCGGAGGGTTGGCTGGGTTCACCTGTCTCATCAAATGCTTGATAATAATCAAACTAGCCAGGCCCCGGACACCTCCTCCATCTATAAGAGTTAGTTACTTTCTAATGGAATGGCGGAAGAGTTGACGATTCACCTATGGAAAGGAGCTTGAGTGGAGGTAGGGTATCGTTCATTTCTGTATGTATTTAGATCTTAAGTTAATAGATTATTGAGTTTTCGTAACACTATGAGCAAGTTGTAAGAAGAAGGGAAAGAGGGAGAAGAGGAGAGAGGAAGGGGAAAACATAGCGAGAGGGGGGGAGGGGGAGGCAAGAGGCATAGACGGCTTTGAAAGTTGTCATGAATAGGCAGGCTGTAGACTAGTTGGATTTTCGCAATCCATAACCTCAACGTAATTGAGTCAAAATGATCGGTGGGTTACATTGTGGCTGTAGTTCAGCTTTACTACCGATATTACATGCATAATATTCATCAAATAAAATCCTCTTATTCCATTGGAACGTGATGTTTGATTTCATAGTGCATATGGCTAAGAAAGTAAATTCCAAATTTCATAAATTACCCATGTAACATCTCAAGCTGAAAAAAAAGTTTAAACAAAAAAGCTGCGCAATAATTCAATTATTACGCCTTTTATGATAAACTTAGATGTTGAAGAGTCCCCTTCTTACACCAAGCTTCTCTGGGCTCCTACATCCGTGGGGAGTTGTCAGAAATACCCCTTAATGGCTGTCATACGTAGAGTAAATGTTAGAAGCAGCAGTTTCGCTGCTATGTAGTAGCCGTGTAGTAGTATGAATCTCTTAACACTTAACCTTCTACTCTTTTCGACGGCGCTACGCGCCTTTTATATATCTATTTCGTGTGGATCTATATCTATTTCATACTAGTACCACCTATACCCTAACATGAGTTGTAGTGGTATTCTAACTGTTGATGTTGGAGCCATAAGGTTATGGGGTTTTATTATACTGTAGTAAAAGTATTACGGAACCCTTGAATTATATGAGCTACGTTGAGTAGGATACTGCCTTGAGTAAATACCTATTCATTATGCGTAGATAAAAAGCGCGTAGTATACTTAGAGGGAAAGGTGCGGTTTGTGTATAACGGGGGCGGCTTAAGGATTTTCTGTATAATGTGATTGCTTGAAACAAGGGAGAGAATGAATTTATTCGGGTTTTATTAGTTGAATTCTTACTCAAGCTATGCACCGAAGATAGACGCCTACCTGAATATAGATTTAACCAAGTATTTCTTGCTCTCAGCTCTGTATCTAGAAACTGAATCATCACTTTCAAACAGGAAAGGTTCAGCCTTGACAATAACAATGTCTGTCTAGAGCAAAGAAGCCATGTTATTCTATAACAAAAGCAACATGGTGGCTCGACTCTCTAGAATCTAAAATCAAGATACAGAAATATACTAAGGTAAATGAGCCACAAAACTACTTTAAATTTTCGCCTGAGAGGGATAGCCTGCAGTGACTTGGTAAGCAAGGGATAATAAACACGACAACTGCACCAACAAAGACGTAACAAATAATACTTAGTATTGGGAAGCACCCATAGCGTAATTTATTTTACCTGATCGGATTATTTATAGCATGTAGAATGTTATGACAATGTATAAGCGGTACACGTAGACCTAGTTGAAATCGCGCCTTTAGAGCCTTCTCGCTTTATTGTCCAACCTGTCCTCATGTAGAGGCCCCTAGGAGTGTGTAGCCTACATGTTATATAGCCTTCGAGTAAACCCCTCCCTTCGAACCGGATAACAACTTCTAAATTTTCAAAGTGTTAGAATTCTAATCTGTGCCTAGTTCATAATTACCTAACTAACTAAGCTACTGGATTGCAATCTTCTCTCATACCATGGGGTTACACACAAAACTACCGGAGGCGGTTGACGAAGTCGATGTCATCATTGCCGGAGGTATGAATCATTCGTCAAAGCCCCTAGGCCCGTAGAAATATACTAACAGATACGTCCCAAATTAGGCGGAACATCTGGCTGCGTCGTTGCCTTAGCCTTGCGGACGCGCATCCTGGGCTATCTATCTTGCTGATTGAAGGCGGTTCAAACAATGAGATGCCTACTATTGAATATGCTGCATTTTTCATGTCACATCTCGCACCCGATAGCAAGACGAACCTTTTCTATATGACAAAGTAGTCTTCGGAGGTGGCGGAAAGAGCTCTCATTATGCCGGCTGGTGGTGTGCTCGGGGGAGGCTCGTTTACTGATATGATGATGTATAGTCGAGCCCAGCGATCCGACTGGGGTTCGTGGGAAACGCTAGGATGGTCAGCAGATGACATACTGCCATATCTGAAAAAGGTAACTGTTCTTATTGAATAATGTTGATAATCCTTACTTAACACCCATTTCACAACTCGAAACATACCATGGCAAAGATGAAAAGGGTGTCCACGGCAATGACGGCCCAATTCATATATCTCGTGGCACATATATTTCGGCCAAGATTGCAGATGAGTGTATTGCAGCTGCAAGTAAACTAGGCTGGCCTGGGGTCGAGGATCTATCAGACTTCTACTCTGTCAATGCCTTGTGGAGAGCTAAACACTTTATCTCGCCTGACGGCAAGCGCAGGGATGCAGCATCATGCTATATTCAACCCCGTATTCGCGACGAGAAACACCCAAACTTGCATATACTTGTTGAATCGTAGGTTATACGTATCCCGTTGGACGAGAAGAAGGCTGTGGGAGTCGAGTTTAGGCATAACCCGCTCTTTCACCCCGATGATACTGATCAAGTCTCCCGTAGTGTCAAGACAAATTAGTAATTGCGTCTTGTGGGGCCTGTGGCATGCCGTCTCTCTTAGAGAGATCGGGTATAGGCGAGAAGAATGTCTTAGAATGTGCTGGTGTTCCGGTTGTAGTCGACCTTCCTGGTGTTGGAAATGGGTACGAAGATCACCACTTGGCACTCGCTCGGGACGTGCAAGATGCTTCCACAAGTTGAGAAGGGCGTAGTTGACTCTAGCCTAAGCGTGTATGGGGTCCAGGGCCTTAAGATTGCAGATCTTAGTATTGCACCTCGTAATGTGGCAGCGAACACTAACGATACAGCTTTGGCTGTTGGAGAAAGGGCAGCTGATATATTTATTAAGGAGTTGGCTCTGAACTCTGCTTAGTTTTGAAAAATTTCAGACAGGCTCTTAGTTACTAGATACTAACAGTTGCGAAAGAAAACATGTACTCTCTTTAATAATATGTTAGCAAAGATACTATAGGCCGTGAGATATATGGAGTAGGGTATCATATATGCAAGTGATGAGCTGAGTCTATCTGATAAAATACATCTTCCTTCGTATCCTAAAATTCCCTTCGTAGGCTATTTACTTCGTTTTACTCTATTGCAAGTTAGCCTCAATTTAATCCATACTAACCTAGCTATCCTAAGCTCGAGTATTATGGAAGATAACATACCTTGTGAGAGTTCCAGCTAGCAAACCGTCTCCGGACGACGAGAAGCAGTGTACCTTCGACAATAACAGCAATGACGAGAACAACTAGTAACGACTTTCCGTACGGGTGGATCCATCCGACATTCCCGTTTAAGGCACTGGTGCCAAATAGGGAGAAATCCCAGGCCCCATGGATGAGGGTAGGAAGACCTATAATCTGTGCTAGACTCGAGGTCTTCCCGCGAAAGTCCCGCCCGGCGGTGCCCAGGCCGATAAGTAGGCCGCCCATCAGATGCATGGGCGAACCAATAACTACACGCTCAACAATGGCTAGCAAAAGATGAGCAACACCCTTATTCTCCTGCACGGCTGCATAGATGAACCCGATGTTCTCGAAGGTACTGAAGCCTAGAGCGGCAGCGGCTGCCAACGTAATATAATTATGCTCATGTGTAATGCGCCCCCTGCGTCGGGCGTATGCTAAACCAGAATACTTGAGAAGCTCTTCCGGAATACTAGCACCAAGGTACGCAAACAAGAACATAAAAGTCCAATACTGCCAACTACTAGCAATCTGTCTCCTCCAAGCTAACGCCTCGGCATCTAGACTAGCGACTTGACTCTCACTCCTTGCGAACTCAGCGAGAAGGGCAGGCGCTGAGGACGGGAACAGCGCATAGCTGAATAAGTAAAATAAAAGGGACTGAACAACAACGACAGCGAAGACTCCAACAGTGCCGACAAGCACATACGTCCAAACGAAGGTCTCGATATCCGTCCTCTGGTCTGCGGGACGCGCACGGTCATACCGTAGCAGAAAGAACGTCGGAGTTAGGACGAACAGGGAAAGCAGTACTGTTAGGGGCGACGCGATACCGAGAGCGAGAAAGATGGCCGGTAGGATGACCCAGAGTAGGATTTTCGTGGAGCGAGAAAACTGATGTTTACTCGGCACCTCGACAACTTGAGGTTTTGCCTCCATCGTCAATGGCACACTCCAGGTGAAGTTCCCTAAGAAATATCGCGATGACTAGGACGATATCTCGGGTGGGGCTGTTCAGGGGTTTTCTAATTGCTTCTGCTATCCGTGAATGTAGGCGGTTGGTTGAGAAATTGTATTGATGAGAATTCACGAATATTAAATCTAACCGCCGGAATTGAGCTGGTATTTATTCACAAATTGAAAAGACGTGTTGTCGTTGCGAAGCATTACCATCTAAAGATGCCAAGACGATCAAATTGTGATCGTGACTCAACGGACTGGTCATAGCGATGAGTTCGCTTAGAACCGAGTGTGCATATACGCCGTATTCAACCACGCGATTCGTTCATCTCTCCGCTAATAAGAGGCACATCGTGATCTTCAAAACGAAAGAATCGTCGTTTAGAATTAACGGGTCATCTCATAAGAATTATGGATTAGTATAAGTCGGGGATTATAATCTGTGTTTCAATTAATTGAAAACTAGAAATGACGTAGCTCGTCTTATAATACGGGATGTGAAGTTATTAATAAGGAGTAAAAATAGGTAAAAATAAATATTCCATTAATTGTAAAAAGATAAAAATGGAATTAATTGACATTTGTTAGAAGCGACGCCTGCAGGATTCGAACCTGCGCTCCCGAAGGAAATGCCTTCCGGTATATCGTGAATATAGCAGGGCATCGCGTTAACCACTCCGCCAAAGCGCCTCGCTATTTTGTTCGGTGAACATTTGCACTAACAAATACCATTATTATTGTTAGTTCAATGTCCCGCAATTATAAAAGTGGGCACTACCCGAAATAGACCTTATATGGGTTATTCTAATAGTTACGGATAGTCGAATATGGTTACAGTTGCTGATCTCTACATGTGAAAGGTATGGATACAAATCCAAAGGTACCTGTTGGGCTATTTGAACATTAATTTGAATAAGACTACCTTATAAATTGGGAGCCCCTCCACAAGCGAAATGTGAGTTACATCATTATTCAAGATTGATTTATGAGGTTTAGTACCCAGTGAACTCTCGTGAACGATTATGGACAATATTCATTTCATCAATGACCGCGTATCCAGCGTGGTGGATGTGCGACTCCTCATAATTCCACTCGCTATTATTCTGTGGGTTGGTTATGCTGCTATATTTCGAACTGAGACTATCGGCAAAGTGGAAGAAGAACCAGCGCAACTCAAAGATCCTATCCCTTTTATATTCAACACTTTCCAAAATTTAACCAATATGGGAGCTTTTCTAGATAGGGCCATGTGAGATTCTTCGTCCCAAGCTGCTCAAATTTGCCACTTTAAACTAATTCTATTATAGTCCCTTGTTACGAGAGAGGAGAGTTATTAGGTTCAACTTGGCCTTCAGACCTGTCTATTGGATAACAGGACCCAATCTTGTCCAGAAGCTATTTGTCACAAATTCATCATTGAATTCAAATATAGTCCCTCTCATTCTTATAGATAAGTTATGGGGGGTTCCTAAAGAGGAGTCTAAGAGATTTGCAGACGACAAAACTGGTCGTTTGACGTCTCCCATACCAGGCACAATGTCCAGCCCAGATCAAAAGCGTCTATGGCATACGGAACATCAGATCTACGATAAATATCTCACCCAGCCTCCCTACAGCAATAAACTAGGCCAGCATTTTTTTGACGTGCTAGCGAAGCGGCTTGACGAATTCCCTACCACCGAGTGGACTACTATCAACCTTTTCAACTTTATAAGATATACTATACCTGAGTGTGCCGTTAACACCATGTTTGGACCTCGAATGCTTGAACTTAACCCAGGCCTTGTTGATGCTCTCTGGGACGTAGATGCCAACCTTGGGAAGTTAGTCTGGGGTTTACCTAGCTTTATTACCCCTCGGCCGTATAAGATGCGAGATAAACTGCGTGCCATGATGGCGAAGTACCTTAACGCTGCATGGGCTAATTTTGACTGGAATGGGCCTGATGCAGATTCAGACTGGGACGTTCACTTCGGTGCACGAGTTTCTCGGGAGATAGCAATATGGATGAAAGAAAACGACCTCTCGATCGAAACTGCCTCCGGCCACACCATGGCGAGGTTGTTTGGGTAAGTCCACACCCTACACTAGAGTAGCGCTATGTATATCGTGCTAATAATGTACAGAATCAATGGAAACAGTGTCCCGTCGGTGACGTGGGCCATAATGGAATCTCTGCAGAGACCTGGGCTTCTACAAGATTTACAAGTCGAAGCTCAAAAAGCCATTACGGTTGACGCAAATACCGGAGAACGCCACATTAATACGCAAAAGCTTCTCGCATCACCATTATTCCAGGCCATCTTCCAAGAGACCTTACGCATGCACACATCATTTATGCTAACACGAGAGGCTCGGGAACCTATTTCCATTGGTGGCTATCGTATAGAAAAGGGGTCGCTAATACAGGCTCCCACGGACGTAGCTCACTATGAAGAGGCTGTTTGGGCTATCAACGGCCACCCAGCGTCAGAGTTCTGGCCGGGGAGGCATATTCGGCTAGTGGAAGGGAAAGATGAATCCGGAAACCCTACCATGCAGCCAGAATTCTTCGCAAAGGCTCGTCCTAGTTCATTCTTTCCATTCGGTGAGTTCCCCCGCGGTCAAATTTACAAGTATAATCTATTACTACCACAAGAGTGTATTGGCTAACACGGTTGAATCACTAGGAGGAGGTAATGTGGTCTGCCCTGGGCGGCACTTTGCGAGGCAACAAATCATCATGGGCCTGGCTATCATAGTGTCTAAATTCGATATAGAATTCATCGAGTGGACAACTTTGGACGGCAAGAAGTCTGACCGGCCACCAAGAAACAGTAAAGACTTCGCCGGCACGGTATCAACGCCCCCGGACCGGGATATGAAGATTCGGTGGAAGAGGCGTTGGTAGGATGATTAAGCTTATCGAGCAATCTTAGATTTGAGTACATACTTGCAAGCCTCGGTATATAATCCATCTTCGTTCTAGCCTACTATTCAGTAGATGAATTGCTAATACCTACTTCATTATCCATACGTCTGATCGAGCCGGTCTACATACATCCACATCCAATCATGAGACCAGGAGTTGCACTCAATCTGACGAGATAATTGATTTGTATAACCAAACAAGTAATATCATTCGATATATACAAGATTCTATCCTACCTTCCCACGCTTCTGATGCATTGAGTTACATCACATAGTGGCAATGAAGCGGGCTGGTGGCCTGGAATGTCGAAGCATCCGGATGAATGCTAGAAAGAGGCGCATTGCAGGCGCATTGCAGGAGCTTGTAGGATGTAGTAGTACTTATTAATTGGGTAGCATTCGGTACAATATCCAGGCTCTCAGAACTAAACTAGTCATCCTTTAAATAGAAAGAGTCCTAAAGTGGCGGGACGTTAAGATCAGAATTATAGCCCGCCACCTCAACCGTAATGGAACGGTTTCTTTAACGGTTTTATTCCTGGGCATTCTATTGGACAACTCGTTGTGATGGAGGGTATGATGAACTAAGCGTCAGCATGGCTCCAGATGCAGTGCTACCTTTTCCCGACCTAGAGGGTCTTGGAGGGGTCGTCCTTTTGTCTGATGTGGGATCTCACATGTCTGGGCTCGTCGCCTTCCCGTCTCTGGGGTAGAATCAATAGTCCCAAGCAGACCTTAATGTATTCCTGATATGGTAAGTTATTTCATATCAAGATATGGGCGTTGTAGTCGAAGGAGTTCTGCATCGCCGTTGTGTTAGAGATTCCTAATCATTACGGCGCATTATATGTCAGAGACATTCTCGCGATACCCCTCCGTAAAAAAGGTACGATCCTATAAGGCAGGTCTGGTGCACCTATGAGATCACTGAGGTGGCTTACATTTCTCCCCCAAATCCCAAATCATACCCCCCCAAGTTTCATCCAGAGTTGAACTCGATTTCCTCTACTCTAATTTGACTGCTGTGCTACCGTCCATCGTCGCAAGATATGGCTGCATCTGTGCCTCTAGACGAACTGATCCCCTTTCCCACGGAGGTCAACGACACCCATAAGGTATACAGAATCGCAGCGGCCTGTATAGCTCTCTGCATTGTTACTACCGGGTTCGTCGTAGCACGCTTGACACTTCGAGCCCGATCCAAAAACCTGGGACCGGATGATTATGCCATCATACCGGCAACTGTAAGTTAACGACACTCCGTTACAGACGATCGCTTCTCATTTCGGATAGATATTGTACATCGGCTGGTCGAGTCTAGCAGCCTATATAAACCTCAATGCGGGAGTCGATAAACCTCTATGGGAAATCACCATAGCGGAGTATTCTCTATGGTATAAGGGAATCGTAGCGACGGCATGGCTATACCCTATAATGTCAGGCACGATCCGAGTGTCTATCACCCTGTTCTACCTGCGCATATTTGGACACGGTAACAATGTCACGATCAGGCGGATTCTATATGCGTTTTTAGCCTTGCAGGGTGTCTACGTCGTGGTCTTCTCTATTACACCTATTTGGGCTTGCCAACCACTCTACTGGGCATGGGACCCTCTACAGCATCCTCTACACTGCAACGATTTATACTATACGTACTCGACGATCGGCCTCTACAGCGTTAGCTTAGCGTACGACGTCGTCTTGCTCCTATTCCCAATATACCCGGTTTTGAAGCTCAATATGGGCTGGCGAAGACGTATTGGTATCCTGGTTATCTTCATGTTGGGTGCAGCGTGAGTAGTTCCCCTCCAGAGTATTCGAGCAGAAACTTATATAAAATTCAGGGCCAGCATTGCTGCTGCATTGAAGTTAGCTCTGTTTGTGGACGGCATTCGAAGATTTGTGGTTACGGATCCCGTCTGTTAGTATTATCAAGACTTTTTTCATCTTGATCCTGTTTATCTAACAGAAGTTCTTAGTTTTCCAATACCTCGCCTCCCGCTTTATTGCCGGGTCGTTCGCTGGTTACGGCGAGACATTCTGGATTCCATCTCAAGTTGAGCCTACTGTCGCCCTCATTGGAGCATCGCTGCCAGCACTCGGCCATTCTATGAAGTTAGTTGCAGGACGTGTCACGAAAGTGTGGTCTAGTTTAACTTCGACTTCGAAGACTACGACGTATGACTCTCAATCAAACCCACCGACGTTTGGCCACAAGCAGACACCTAGTAAAGGAGGATTTCAGCCCCTGAACGAATCGCAGATCGAGCTACGGGATACAGGAAGGTCCAAAGTCGATAGCCGCGCGCAATCTACCGATAATAGGAGTTATTATTGATTTTTGCGAATTTAGGCATCACGTCATACGGCCCTGGAAGTTGTCGTATCATGTAAATCTAGCGGCTCGTCAACCGATCCTCTGTATTATAACGCGGCGTTTCCCGCCGATATAGATGATAAGTCTTGGGCCTAAAAACAATTGGAAGGTGTATATAGGAGTTGAAAAGTTATAAAAAAAGACAATGTAACTATACAATTTAACGAAGTTATCTACGAGAGAGAAATGACTATTGCCAAACGTATCCGCTCAATCAATAATAGCACAGAATACGAGTCTTCGTTGA
Source organism: Daldinia childiae (assembly GCF_008694065.1). Classification (NCBI taxonomy): domain Eukaryota; kingdom Fungi; phylum Ascomycota; class Sordariomycetes; order Xylariales; family Hypoxylaceae; genus Daldinia; species Daldinia childiae. The sequence goes on along the minus strand of NW_022984645.1, from coordinate 3,240,449 downwards.
ATAATCTTGAAATTCTGTTCACCCTCAAGACCGGTTTTAGACTACCTCTCATACAATTACGATGAGCAAGGAATTGAAAACAGGTTAATGTGTCCAAACAGTCTCAGGTCTGCTGACAGTCAAGGACAAAAGGACATCTTAATGTATTATTGCCTACCTACCTAGGTTAGGTAGGAATATATCGAATAGCGCGCCAATCAAGTTAGATGATACAGTGCGAAATTAATATTGATACGATAATGTTACATTGAGATTGGGTATATCTACAAGATGGGTAGATCCTCCAACTTACGTGCATATGAGCTGGGGAGTTAGGACGGAGGCTAGTACTTATCCATAACAATTAGAAGTCCCTTGCCTACGGCACAGTGCTTTAATAATCAAGGTCATCATTACAAAATATAACATAATGAGGTATTTAGTCCGTGTTATCCGAAGGGGTGGAATAGTAGGCTGCATTGCATGTAGAGGGTGACAATAATCCGACTCGTCGCCTACACTACCTAAATAGACAGGTAGCAAAACGCGTGGCCTAGCTCCCCGCTCCGGAGAATTGCGGCAGGAAATAAGCACCTGCGTGTAAAAAAGGGTGGTGGTATTTGCAGCATTCGGACAGTACTAACTAGGTGAGATGAGACGCTGGCATCATTGAAAAAGATAGAGGATGTTGTAAGACCGGTCTAGAATGTCCATAGAAGGATTCTAGCTGCAATGTACTTTCGTAACTCGAAAAAAGGGGTGTTCTCCGGGGGGTTGTTTGAGATCATGGCATTATCTTTCATAGCTGAAGCGGAAGCTGAAGCTGAGGCTAGCCTGCTTGCGGCCTTATAATTGCTGAAAATCGTATAGGTAAAATGAACTAGCTGGTAGGATCGGATTGCGAGCTTGAAGCGATTTTAATAGATGGTTTTAAAGTCCGAAGTATTAAACTCTTTGAAAAGACACTCCTTGAGTCCTTGAGTAGATCTTGACTTAATTAATCGCTGTTCTATCATTGTTCTAAAGAATATTCTATGCTTCTATGCATCGGTGCTCCAATACGATTACATAGCCCAGCCACCTCTTAGTCCTGCATATTTCGGTAGCATCTCAACGTCCAACGGGCTAGAGGTTGCAACCCTATTGGTTTAATCCAGGTAAGTGTAACACAACATCAATATCGGTACAGCACAATGGGAGAGTTACTAATGACCAGTCGTTAGGATAGGACAATTGCATAACGTTGCATTTAGAGAGGGCCAAGAAAGACGTTCTCTTTCTAGCTTTAGGGGCCATGGCGGTGCTCTCCAGTATTATCAGTGCATTATCACTGCTGAGCATTGTCGGTTCTAACATAGCGCTCGCCGATTCTACCTCACATATAGGCCCTTACCTTGAATCTCGTGACAATATGAGCGAAAAATTCCAAGCTTTTTACAAAAGCGTAGGCTTGTCGGAAGCACAAGCTGAAACCCTAAAGGAGAAGTATGGTACGGAAACAACTGATGCAAACTCTGTTGAGGCAGCTTGTACAGCGGCACAACTCAGTCTTGGAGCATCGATAGTTGATACATCTCCCCTGAACGAAACAGTGGTGGGCGAAAACTGGTAAGTTCTACGCAGTCTATTCATCATTCTAGTCCTCATACGTATCTAGGTCCAAAGCATGTGTCGCCGAACCTTACTGCATAGTCCAACCGAAAACAGCAGAAGATGTATCCAAGGTCATCAAAACGATTAGCTATTACGGCGTCAAGTTTGCCGTTCGCAGCGGTGGTCATTCTCCCAACCCTGGATGGTCAAGCGTAGGACAAGGAGGAATTCTTGTGGACTTGCAAAACCTGAATCAAATCGACCTGAGCTGCGACAAGAAAGTGGCGAGTATCGGTCCCGGGGCTCGATGGGGTGAGGTGATCTCAACTCTAGACGAACAAGGAGCTATGGTTATAGGTGGGCGAGTTCCCAGCGTCGGTGTAGCAGGAGTTATACTAGGTGGTATGTTATAAGCCCCTGTTGTTCCTAGGTATTTCTAACACTTTTAGGGGGCTACTTTCATTTTACAGGACAGTTTGGTACTGCTGCCGATAACGTGAAGAACTTTGAGGTATGTTGTACTCCTTGATGAATATGCTGAGCAGGTGGCAACCAAGTCCTAGGTCTCGGCTTAGATTTCACGTACTAAATTGAACTCCAGATTGTCCTATCGGATGGCACGATCACTAATGCCAGCTCTACTTCCAACCCGGATCTCTTTTGGGCTTTGAAGGGTGGTGGGCCTAACTTCGGAATCGTAACTCGATTTGACCTAAATACCGTACCCGTAAGAGGGATCTGGTATCAGGCGTCGGTATACTCGGTCGATCAAGCTGACGTTCTTTTGGACGCTTATGCCAAGTGGCAGGAGAATGAAGGCGCAACCGATCTCAAGGCCACCGTGGGTCTTGGTATTTCTCTTGACTCCATCAGCATTGGCCTAGTATATTCGGAACCAACAGTGGATCAACCAAGCGCGTTTGCACCCTTTAGAGACATAGAACCACTTATGGTCGCTGTTCCACCAACCAACGGTTCAATTTCTGCCTTAACGGCGATAATGGCTAGTACTGGAACTGGGTCAGACCGGTACGTACCGATACTTCTAAAAACTATTTGGAATAGGGACTAACTAATGAAATTGTAAACAGCCACGATTACCGAGCTGCTAGTACCCGTATCGACGCCCAACTTTACAAGGACGTATATGCCTTTTGGCGAGAGAAGGCTCTTGCAGTTCGCAACGCCACAGGAGCCAACCAAAGTTTCACTATCCAGCCTGTTCCTAAGAATGTTGCCATACAGGGAGAACAGAAAGGGGGAAATCCAATGAATATCCCAAAAGAAAACCATGGATGTAAGTTTAACCTCTTCTAAAGTATACTGTCGTATATAACTTACCTAACTAATAATTACTAGGGTGGACGACAATTGTTGATTGGAATGACGAGAAGGACGATGATCTAGTAAGATCGGTCTCGATCCAAACCAGCCAGAAATGGAAGGAATTAGGAGACGAGCGAGGCTTATCGCTACCATTCACCTTCATGAACGACGCTTCTCGAGACCAGAACCCGCTCGCGTCGTACGGTACTGAAAATGTCAACAAGCTGAAGCAAATTTCCCAGAAGTATGATGCTTCGCAATTATTCCAGAAGCAACAGAACGACGGGTTCTTACTTTCTAAATTGTAAACTATAATTTCTAATCTATTAGTTAAGTTATATTAGGAGACGCCTTCTAGATGGCGGTTATAGATAATTGGATCGATAGGATAATTTATTAAGTACTTTTTGCATTTAAACATAGCATATAAAGAGTGTCGAACCAGTGACAAATGTATTATTACGTTATTTACATTGCAACCATTCCCTATTTTGGCGACATATTTATGTAGTAGTATGATTTCCAGGTAGTTAGTCGCAATTTCCGTTGACTTGGTTCATGTCGTCTCTACTTGATAGCATGGATCTTGATTCCAAATAGACACGTTTTAAAGGATTGTGATAGTAACTCTAACATACTTCGTGAATGTCACTCTTGCTGCACTTGGGGTTACACAATCCTACTCTTTTGAGAGGAAAAAAAGTTGGAAGCGAGAAATCAACCATGACAAGGGGGAAATTTAAACTTGTTTAACGACCTGGAAAAAAATGAATTGCACGTTACGAATCTAATACGACCATAATATGGAGGGCAACATTAGCCATGTATAGCTCCGTAAATATCATATGTCATTTGTGAGAATCTTGGTAGTGTCACCGCCTTTCACATACAGAAGACACCACAGGTTACATGATTCCAACATGGTGGGTTGCACAGCCTAATATACTTTAAATTCAAGGCCGTGTCACAACGGCTGGAGTATGTAAGCTTAAACGGTCTTATAGCTGAATGCACTGCTACGTTACGAGTTGAGTTCTGATTTGACAGTAAAACTGTCCCAAGCAAATACCCCGCGTCAGCAGCATCTAGAACATTGAAGTCCTACCAGCTAATTGACGTAAGCCCTTATTAAAAGGTACCTTAAAGTCTCCCCCGGACATTAATTACCGGATATAGCGGACTTCCACGGATGTTTCCGGACAACTTAGAATCCTAATTGTCCGTTTAAGGTAGGTCTAGGATCCTTTTAACTCCTTCGAGATGTAAAAACCTGTTAATTATTTGTAATTCACTAATAAACCTGGACCTTTCCAGGATGAGATCTCAATAAAAACGGCTAGATCTTGGAATATATACGATTTTGAAAGGTATTGTGGCTTTTTTACTTCCTGTGGGTCAGAGTAAGCACTTAAGCAGCATCCCGAACAAGGGACTCTCGGACTCCAACGTAAGCAAGCATTCTGCAATTCAGGATCTCAACAACGTATGATGAACAGTATGAACATTGGTTTAAAAATAACTAATACCTACTATACGAATTCACGTATGTTTTGTACACGGAAACCGTTCCTATCGCTCCTTTTCCCATCACATCATGGGATTTTATAACCCCCCGGGACCAACCTCTGGAACACCAAGTCTGGATCGTACTCACGTTGTATCCGCCGGAACTTCCGAACGTTATTTGTGCCGTAATGGTCGATGACTTGCTGATCCCAGCTTGCATCGTTCATGAAAATGTACCGTAGAGAGTTACCGGTTTCCTTTGCGGCAGCTTGAACCTCATCGATCAACTGCGTTGAGCCGCTATGTACTACATCATCATCATCTGGCCACAACCAGCCAGAATCAACTTTGAACCAAGTCTGGTTGACGGCCGTTAAACCTAACGCGTTACCACCCTTTGCGTTACCAGCCTCGATGACACTGCTGGATATTGGCTGTATAGAGAAGGAGGTAGATCCCGCAGTAGCCGAGCGGATTTTGTCTAGCGCCTTTGATGTAGTTACAATAGACCCAATCTTGTCATATAACTCCTTGCTCGGGGTTAAAGTGGTAGTAAACCAATCGATCCTGTACCTGCATTAGAATCCGCCTCAATCAACTAATGGGGTAGGAGTGCAGTATGCTAATATACGAAAAGGGGCAAGACTTGGCATGGTAACCTCGGTGACGAGGACTCCATTTCTTCAAGTTATACGAAATTGATTGGAGTTGTAAATCGTCAAATGGTGCTGAAGGAATTGGCAAATACGTACCTCGGTGGGAGCTGTGCTTGTGCTTGTCCGCTAAGGAATTCCGAGAAGGAACTGATCGCTGTAGTGTCGAATGTAGTGTTGATGTGGTAGAACGGCTCGAACGCTATAGGATTCGGCTCCGGCTTCAGGTAGATCAAGCTAAGTATAACTCCAAACGACTCGTTAATAGGAAACCCTTGGAGCATCAGATTTGCGTAAGGGTCCTTATTTGGCGCTGTTTGATACTTGAAGGCGGCAGTAAGTAGTTCCGGAACGTCTGCCAGCGTGTACCCTCTTATTCCACCCCAGACTTGCTGGACAGGATATGTCGAGAGCTTGAACGTAGTTACAATACCTGTTGCATGTCTTAGCTAGGTAAGTTTTGAGGGGTAGGAAACAAACGCACCAAAATTGGAAGCTCCTCCTTTCAAAGCCCAAAACAAATCTTTATTGGTGTTTGCATTGGCATGGACGAAAGACCCATTAGCTAGAACAACCTAGTAAGCAGTTAATATCATCGTATGTCATAAACTCGGTAAATGTAGAATCATACCTCGAATTCTACCACGTTGTCACAAGCTAGACCGTAGAGATCAGACAAATAGGAGAGGCCGCCTTTTGGTTTAGATGTTAGTTGTTGTTCTAAGTTTGGAACTGTAAGACTCACCTCCAAGAATTAGCCCTCCTACACCGACATCTAATACTCTTCCGCCAACAACGGTGACATTGAATTGATCAAGCTGCTTGTAAACATTCTCCCATTTTTGACCAGCACCAATGTTGGCCACATTATTCTCAGCATCGTATTCTACGGCATTGAATTTCGAAAGATCAATTAAGACCCCTTGATCGATATTTGCAGCTCCAGGCGACGGGGAGTGGCCTCCTGAGCGCACAGCAAAGCTGACATTGGCATCTACCAATTTAGGAATAACCTTCTGCAAGTCTTCTACAGACTCCGGCTGAAAAATACAGGTCGGCGTCTTCCACGCAGTTTGAGACCTTACAGTGTTAGCTTCCGTAACTAGACATATGTTCTGCTAATAAGCTTACCAATTCTCTGTTCTTAAAGTAGAATATTCCGTATCATTAGGAAAGATGATAGCGCTTCCGAATGCATTGTCGAGTTGTTTACATAACGGAAGACTGGACTCATAAGTAAGAGCCACCCCTAGGCAGTGTGAATAAAGTGAGCCGAAAGCGGCTAGGAGGGATAGCTGCTTCAGCATAATGTCAGAGTATGACGGCTGGCAATAGTGAACAAGATGGCATCAACCTTTACTAATGAAAGGCTGTCCTACTTATCGAAATGTCTTGGAAGACCACTTATGGGGATTATCTAATCACCTCGCATTCATTGTCCTAAGTTAGCGACCTGCTCTTGTAGTAGCTCGTGGCTGTTGTAGAGTGCTGGGACTGCGCCTTGGTTGAACATTGGGATCATTGAGCAAGATACACACCCATCAGATCAGTGGGACCACTTAGGGGCCATCCACGCCACTATGCACTTATAGAAACGGTCAAGATTAAAATAAGAATAGATTGGGACTATAGACGGGCCATGTAACCAAAACTGATGTATCTCAGTACCTTGGTTTTTTGGGGGGCAGGCATAGATTTACAAGATTGGACTAGGTACGACTACTAGCTTGTTCAAACCTCGGCATCAGGCTTGATAGTTGAATATTTAAGTAGGTAAGTATAGCTACCTTTTCCAGAAGCCAACGATGTTGAAGTATGAACATGGTTTCGAGTCTCCTCTTTAAATCGACACTACGAAAAGCCCAACTAAGCTCGAAGCGCCAGCTTTCCGCCATGGCAACTAGTGAGCTTCACGAGAAAGTACCTTTACAGGAAAGTACCGGCAACGACGGGCTGGGCCAGCAATATGGAGGTGGTCATACGGGTAAATGGGTTAGTCGCCTCCCGCCATCGGTGATTCCGTACATACAATTGGCTCGGCTTAGCCCCCCTGTTGGGCTTATCCTCATCTATATTCCGCATTTCCTTGGTATTCTCCACTCGGCCATCCTGCAGCAGGGCTCAAGTCCCGCAGCCCTATGGACTGCCGCCGTCCTACTTCTTGGGGGCAGTTTATTCTGTTCCAATGGCGCACATAGCTGGAATGATTTGATCGATACTGCTGTCGACAAGTTAGTTGCTCGCACTCGCAATCGTCCTATTGCTCGAGGTGCCATCTCACCCCGGGCTGCCTTCATTTTCACCGTGACGCAAGCCGCTAGCGCCGCAGTATTCCTTCTCGGCTTTCCAAAGCAGAAGGTTGCAGCGTATTGGGCAGTACCGAACATCATCGCTACGATATACTACCCCTACGCGAAACGTCATACCTATTTCGCTCAGTTTGTTCTAGGATTCTGTCTTTCGTGGGGGGTTTTCATGGGTGCTCTGGCGATGGACGCGGATCCCCTGGAGAATTATTCAACTGCGTTCCTGTTCCTTGCATGCATCCTTTGGACGGTTATCTACGATACGATATACGCACATCAGGATGTTAAGGATGACGCCAAAATAAACCTAAAGAGTATGGCGGTTTTATGTGGGAATAAGACGAAGCACTTACTTTGGGTCCTTTTGAGCGGCATGCTGGGTCTGCTTTCTGCAAGTGGTTACCTAGCCCAGATGGGACCCTGGTATTACATCCTGGCGGTTGGGGGCTGCTTCGCGTCCCTGGGAATAATGATCTTGAATGTGGATCTCGGAGATTCCTTAAGTTGCTGGTTATGGTTTAGATATGGATTTTGGCTTGCCGGGGGGTCAATGACAATTGGGTTACTTTCGGAATACCTACTAAGATTGTAAAATAAGGGACTTCTTAGGTATAAGTTCAAGTTACGATGGAACCTTTACAAGGAACTTAGGCGTCCGAAGACGCTCCGGTAGCAATAGCACTATACGCATTTGGTAAGATCAATAGAAGGTGTTGTTTAGTTGACAGGGATGAATTTCCTCTTTAAACATCGTTATAGAGTCGCATATATCGTTTAGGAATAAAAGCCCAATTTTTAGAAAATCTGGATACCGACAGCTGCATCTAAGTGGTATTTCTTCAACACGTGCTGAGCTTAAAAACAGGTTCTTTTTTCCAGTGGAACCTACAACGTCGTAATATTATGCTATGTACCTAGGTACTTACATATATGTAACGGTCTCGGTAAACAACCTATAATGAGAACTATTTTGAGGTAGTTATATAGATCCTGAAGATACTTAGGTACATGGTAATATTTTAGTTTCCTGAAAAGGTATGCGGGACATCACTTGGCTCGATGTGAATGGTCAATATTTTATGGGGAATATGTCCTAGGTGGTATTCATTTACGGTATGCAAACCGTTTTTGTTCGGTGACTCGAAATCTCAGTTTGATATCACCGTTATTGTAGGACCCCTTTTTCATTGGTTTGTAATAACATGTTGATATTTCTCAAGGTCAAAATCCCTTCGGGTCCTTCTAGCTTGAGATAGGCTTCCGAATATCCCCCGAACTCATTCATTAGGTCATTTGTAGGTTGTAGCTGTCTTTAGCTTACCTACCCTGTCTCGCCTCTCTAGGTATCTAGCTAAGACAGCACGTTCAACATGATAGGATCTGTTCTTATCACAGGGGCCAATGGGTCCCTTGCAATACACGCTGTTGACCATCTCCTTCGTCATCACCCAGAATATGCTGCTATCTTAACCGTACGAGATGTTGATGACGCCAACAGCAAGAGACTGCGTGAGATAGTATCGAAATACCCAAATGCAAAGACATTTATCCACCAGCTTGACCTTGCTGACCTCTCGGCCGTCCATGATTTCGCCAGCAAAATTGAGAAAGGGGTAGCTGATAACTCGTATCCTCCACTTAGCGCCATCATCGCCAATGCGTATTATTGGAATCTCGTCCGCGACCCTGAGCTCACAAAAGATGGTTACGAGAAGACCTTCCAGATTGGCCATATCGCCCACGTAGCTCTAGTGCTACGTCTCTTAGGGAGCTTTGGACCGGAAGGAGGAAGAGTTGTACTTTTTTCGAGCGATGCACATTGGCCTGGCAAGAACTCATGTTAGTATCTCTCTTCGTATCATCATAATCCTAGCTTGTCTTCCGGCATAGTCGAACTCCCCACGTTTTCCGCGGGAACCGAAATTTTAGCTGCCGCCTAGTTTATGCCGAATCACCAGGCCGCGACTAACGTTATCAATGTAGTGGAGAAATATCCACCACAAATCCCAGAGGACCTCGAACAGCTCGTTAAGGCCGATATTGGGGCCGACAAGACAGGTTTAGGATTCCAGAAGTATGCGAATACAAAGTTGGCAATTGTGACATGGTCGTATGCACTGGATAGGCATTTGAAGAAGGTTAGTACCTAAACTATCTGAGAATGATTGTGGTCTATTATACCAAAGCTACATACAGATAACTACATGCAGATAATTAACCTGACTAATTCTTAATAGGACCCGAGTTTAAACAAGATCACAGTAGTAACAATTAACCCCGGGAACCTGATCGACTCACGTGCGCTTCGAGTTAACACTCCAAAGCCCTTCACTTACATGCAGAAGTTTGTTCTTCGACCTCTTCTACCCCTGATTCGGCTAAAAGATCATACGGCGCGCCTCTCGGCCCCAGCCGGAGCAGACGTTATCGAGCTAGCCGTTGACTCAAAATACGTGGGCCAGGCTGGTTATTATACTCTTCTGAAGAAGGATGAGAGTTCGCCGGAGAGTAAAGAGGAACTGAAGCAGGAAGCACTATGGACGAAGAGTTTAACTTGGGCTAAGATCAATAAGGAGAACACTTCTTTGGCCCTTGACTCTTAATACTGTAGCAATATCTAACCCTTGAGATGATTGATTTTTAGCGGGGGACTTAAGCAACTATGTAGAATGCCATAAGTTTAATAATACCTTAGGATTGATTCATATCATTTTTATCTGCGTTTAAACATAGCTGTAACTAAGTTGTGACTGCCTAGAAAACCGGTTATATACGAGACTAATTGTTTAACTCGAGTGCCTACGATCTGCAAACCGTCTCTGAAAAAATGAAGACTCCATCTTCTCACAGGCTAATTGCCAATTTTCTTCAGTTAACCATTCGCGATAGAATGGTTGGTATCCTAATAAACCCCCAAGCCACCTCCCAACCAAAATACTAACGGCTTGAGAAATTCTATGCCTAAAAGGAACCCACCACGGCAACGATAGATATGAGCCTCCTGCGTCGAACGTCTGTTTATGTTAGCTACCTATATACACAAGATAGGCTCAAGTTAGATAAGGGAGAGAATAAAGCCTAATAGCTCACTGATATGACTTGAATCGGGTCAGGCCTCTTGCCACCAACCACAATCTCGTCCTGATACGCATACCAACTCTGGAAGAAGACGTTGTCAAGTTTAAAGGCCTTTAATGTCTGTTGGCCTGAAAGTAGAAACTTCGTCGTGCTATCTAGCGTCGACGCAGCGTCTTCCTGTGCATCTTTGGGGGACAATGGAGGCGGATATAATCGATGGTCAACCCATGGTCGTAGACGAAATTCCCCATCACTTGGACTTAATACGACTTCACGTCCGTTTACCTCTACGGCCAAGCGTCCCTCCAATACCTGCACGTACTCTTCCTGGTACGGATGGAAATGAAGAGGAGGCTTCTGCGATCCTAAAGCGATGAGGCGCGGATGAGCTAGATCAAAGGTCACTTCGAAAGCAAAGGAACGATGCGGATGGGTCATAACACGGGTGCTTATGGCGCCTTCAAAGCTAATAAATTTATTTGGTCAGAAAATAGACACTCATGGTCCGTTTTTCATATTCAAGACACTATCAAAAAAAGAAAAAGAAAAAGGAGCTTCATACCCCGTGAAAGTCATATCAGAATCTGAATAAGGAATGTTCTCCATCTTTGCCGTCAGGGGGTGCAACACGAGGGAAAAGAGTATTTTCAAGTTATAATTTCAGCGAAGAAGAGAATCGGCTGAGGGAACTATAAACGTACGATTGGAATTGACTATAACGAAAATATCTAATTATAGTTCGAAGCTTACCTACGATGACATTCTATACTGCAATCAATTATCTTTAACGCTTATCGATAAAGCTCGAGATGCCGAGGCTAAATAAAAGCACCAATGTATTATGTAAGCTTATAAGTTTAGATACGACGATGTCGTGACCATATCTAATGTTTATAGAAGCGCTCGTTTACTTTTAAGATTTTGGTAAAATACTCAAATATTTGCAAGCCTATCTAAAAATATTAGTTAAACCTATGCGCGATCTGCATGATGTATAAATGTGGTATTATATGTAAAGCTTCCTGTGTTGTTGTTTCATCATGGGTCAAAACTCAACCCCCTATCCCTACATCTCTACAATTCATCCCCTAAACAAAAAAAAAGACGTCAATAAATTGCCCCACTATAGCCTTTTCTACGTAACCACTCGTGAAGTCAATGGGATATTTAATTGCCCGGCAGGCAATAATTTCATATATATAGTGGATAATACCTAGGCAAATACCGTAGATTGAGTGGAGAGGTTTCTAGCTTTGAGATATCCTAACGAAACTAGTGTCGTCGATATCCGGAGCAACTCCGAGGCTAAGACATATCAGAGAAATTCACCGATTTCGCCATCGTTGCTTTAATAATTTTTTTTTTCAGAATAAGATGTAAGTAGACCAGAAGTTGTGTTTTCAAATACCAGTTTATCAGGTCTCTTATAGAGGTAGACGTTCACAAGCTGGTTTATATTAGTATCGTAGAATCCCATCATCATGACAAGAAGACCCTGATATCGAGTCTTAAGAATTTGAATTAAGCTAACTTTACATTGTGGGCCTTTGCCTCCTGAAGCCCACAATCTCTTACCGCCGTGGAAGAATTTCCGAATAAGGTCAAACAACTAATTCTAGTCTCTACACTAAATGCGGGCTCTTCCGCACCTGCGTCTCAACGTCATGGATGAAGATATGATTTGTAAGGTTAGGAGCCTCGGTCGTTATGGATAATGTGAAAAAACTTTCATCTTGCTTGGATATATAAGATAAGTTAGTTGAGCTGCTTGTCTGGAATCATACGACTTCTATTATCCTTATAATACTTCTAGACCCATTTATACCCATACTTAATACGTTAAACAGAAAAAATGTCTAGCATTACCTTCACAGTTTTCAAAGGCGACAAGTCTGGCGCGCCCAAGAAGGCCACTACGACTAAACCAGAGAAATTATCGGAAGATTATGTCCTAGTTAAAGTTACGGCTTCTGGACTATGTGGAACTGGTAAGTCTTACGTTAGGTCTATGAAACTCGAAGAAGCTGGTCACTAACTCATGAAATATAGATCTCCATTACGTATGTAATACTCTCACGTGGTCTAAGCGTGGTGATATAAGACTTTTACTAACCTGGCATTTAGAAAAATGATGATATGGTCTTAGGACACGAGGGAGTTGGTATCGTCGAGTCTACAGGACCGGCATGCAAATTCTTAAAGAAAGGCGACAGAGTTGGCTGGGGTTACGAGCATGACTCTTGCGGCCACTGTCAGCAATGCCTAAGCGGCAGCGAGACATACTGCCCTAAGCGTGCTATGTACGGATTCGCAGACCGGGACCAAGGCAGCTTCGCATCTCACGCTATTTGGAGAGAAGCTTTCCTATTCAAAATCCCCGATGGCATGACAGATGAGGATGCTGCACCTATGCAATGCGGCGGAGCCACCGTTTTTAATGCTCTTCACGCCTACAATACCACGCAGACAGAAACTGTCGGTGTGATGGGAGTTGGTGGCCTTGGACATCTGGCTATTCAATTTGCTGCCAAGATGGGATGCCGCGTTGTCGTTCTATCCGGCACTGATTCGAAGAAGGACGAGGCTATGCGATTAGGAGCGCACGAATTTATCGCCACCAAGGACGTGAAGGAGCTTAAAGTGTCACAGCCGCTGAACCGCCTGCTTGTGTGCACTTCAGCCCAGCCTAACTGGGAACAGCTTATCCCCATCCTAGCCCCAGGAGCATGGATTCACCCTCTTTCCGTCGACGAGGGCAATTTCTCCATCCCCTATTTACCCCTTTTATTGGGTGCCATTACCGTCCAAGGATCCGTTGTTGCTCCGAGATATATCCACCAGCGTATGCTTGAGTTTGCTGCTCTACACAATATTAAGCCTGTTGTTCAAACCTTCCCGATGACGGAAGCTGGTATCAAGGACGCCATGGACAAGTTGGAGCAAGGCAAGGTGCATTTCCGCGCGGTTCTGAAGCCCGAGTAATCCTTATGCCCGGAATGAGTTATTCGAGCTTGGGGGGAAATTACACAGTACGAAATATTCGATTATATGAGGCATGACTTTAACTATAGAAGGCAATCACATAGACTGGGAATTGATAGAGGTTTAGAGTGTTAGTTTCAAGGGCGAGTTGGATTGGAAACTGCGCCACAAATAAGTTAAATAGAAGTATGGAAAGACAATAGATTTACTACACATTTTAATTTTATATACAAGTACGTATAGTAACTGGGCTAGTTTATATTTCAGCAGTACATTTTAAGTACTATTCGTTGTCTATATTACGTGCTGTATCATTCGAAAGTTGCCCTCGCTAGCCCCCTATCTTCTACACCATCTTTTGCCGCTTTACTTAAGCCTGATTAAGCACTATTTAGGGGAGGCTTAGCCCTTACTTACGACAGCTTAGGGGAAATATTAAAAATATGTTAACAAAATGAAATCTTTTCCCAAATCAAGGGAATTAAAAATGGAATGTTAACTATAAATTTGTCGAGTTTTGCTTTATATGTAATAATATTATAGGCGGCTACACGGCGTGGAAAAGCCATTGCCAAGAACACATCGACAGACATGAAATGCCGCTTCGCTCCGTGCCGGGGTGTATAATTTGTCCTGTTTGTACATCAGAGGATCCCGCATAGCCAATTTACGGATGGGACTTGGGGGCCAATGGTGGTGCCAAGTTCGGCGGCGGGTGCGGCGCATTGTCTTGATGGAGGTAAGCACTTTATACGCCATAGCTTATTCTGACCACAAATTGGCCATGATGTTTACCTAGCTAGGTGCTGTAACGAAGAAATGTTGCCCAGTAAAAATAAATCTCCACATTAACATCTATAGCAATATCTATTACTTCTCCTCTAGCAAACATCTATCCCTAGCCTCACGAAATCTTGACTCCCAGAGAATTGGGCCATCTCTTGGCCAGGGTACTTGCCTGGTAAATCGCAGTCCTGGACCCGATTTGCCCCCCGCGTCTTTCAGGATCTTAACAGTCAAATCATATCTCTCACATCGGCGATCAAATTCGTGACGTGCAATTCTCAAATCATCGCGGCTCTGATTATCGATCCTTCTTTTTCTGTACTCTTCCGCAATATCAAGCGGAGTAAGCTGGCTCATGTGCAGTATCCGCACCTCTCTATTTTCAACATGTTCCCGTTCATAATTCCACATCAAAGCGTTAACATTTGATCTTTGCTGGAGTAGCGCACTCAAGGTAGACGTCATGCCGTTTTCCGCGCATAGGTGAACCAATGTACAGCCGTCCAAGTCGCCATCGGTTAATATGCTTCTCCGGGCATCCTCTAGTGGAAGTGGAAAAACATGTTCTGTCAAACACTTGGCAACTTGCACGTCAACTCTATTCGTCTCCCATCCTCCATGAACAGCGACGGCATATGCAAAGACGCTCGCACCCTCGAAAGAGGTATTGGGATCCCATTCTCTATCTGTGACATCCGCACCCGCGGACAAGAGGGTATCTATAGCCACAATGCCAGCATGTCTAGCTGCTGCTAGGAGAGGAGTTGTGCCATCATTTTGTTTGTGATTGACGTCTGCACCCGAGGAGCAAAGGAGCTTGATAGTATCATTGTACTTGCCCCTATCGAATGGCACTTGGGCTAAATGTAGCGCTGTCGCGCCGTCTCCATTCGGTGTATTAGGGTTAGCACCCTCTTCAAGTAGGACGCTAACGACATTTAGGTTTGAAGCTGGCATCTTACCACAAACTGCCATCATCAACGGGGTCATTCTCTGTATATCAGACCACCAGGTCTCTCTAGGCTGAGCCCTCCGAATATTTGGTGTTGTCAATAAGTCCATATTCCCTCCTAATTGCTTGATTGCTGAAACAACGCGTTTCAGGTTTGCTTTCTGGCGCCTAGGAGCCCCTTGGAAAGGCAGAAAGGAGAATCTAGCACCCTTTGTCGTGTGGCGCACATGGTTAGCACTTATACGGTGCAAGAGACCAAGTCCCTCTTCATCTACACGATTGATGTCAACCTCCAGGCCCATAGAGTTGATAAGCTCAAAGATAAAGGGTTCGTGCTCTAGAGCGGCGTAATCTAGGGGGTTGAGCCCTGAGGTAAAGCTCTCTGAAAAGGAGTAAGGCTCCTGATTGGGGCCCCCAAATCTTCTCAAGATTCTAATTCGATTGTCATATATGTAAGGGTCGGATTGGTCTCCAGTTCTTAGAGATGCTCCATACTGAAGAAGGATTTTGATTGTTGAGTGGCTTGAAGTAGCAACTGCCCAATGTAACGGAGTTCCTGCCGGTAGAGTAAATGGATAATGCGGGAACGGCAAAGGATGCGAGCTTATAGCACGAATCGTGCCGGAATGTTCCAATATCTTCTTTAAAAAAGACTCTTGTAACTGTTCTGGGAAGCAAAAAATCCAATGCAAACATGTGACACCAAAACTCGTGCATCGGTGTTTAGCGGACGCACCGTGGTCCATCAGGGTAACAGCGACATCCCAGGAACCTCGTGCACATGCGAG
This sequence comes from Daldinia childiae, assembly GCF_008694065.1. Lineage (NCBI taxonomy): Eukaryota > Fungi > Ascomycota > Sordariomycetes > Xylariales > Hypoxylaceae > Daldinia > Daldinia childiae. Next base: position 3,224,500 of record NW_022984645.1, on the reverse strand, counting down.
ATATAGCGCAGTTTCGCCGTTGTCCGTTTTCTCATTGATATCGTAGTAAGTTACCGTTTCTAGGTAGTTGGATATCTCGGTTAGTGTCCCAAACACGGCTAACCAGTGTAATAGGTTGTAGCCTAACTCTGTTCTTTGGACGCTCGTCATAGGAGTAGACGCGGCTGGTTCTTTCTGGATAGTAGAATACCATATATTGTAGCCACCACGGAGCTGGAAGCTCTCCAGGGCAGAGTCTAGATCATTGATATATCGCTTTGCGAGAGTAGCTCCACTCGCGACTCCATCAAGCGACCACTTCTGAAGGCAGTGTGCGATATCAGGTCTTGGCTGTAGGCCAAAATACTCTAGCACTGCTGGAACAATAGCTCTCGCCGATAAGCATCCTAATGCCCCAGAATCCTGCGAAGCTGCAGCTATAAGGAGCTGTACTGTTTGGTCTTCAATACCAGGGAAATTGATAACTTCAATAGATTGAGCAAGGAAGGCACCAAGCAAGATAGTCGGGTCCGTATTCGCTACCATTTCGGTTGTACCAAAGCAAAGCCCCTTGGCGAATTCATCCGGTAAGATAGGAATTTCCCAGGAAAAACATGGCAATCTACGTTCGATCATATGCTCGTATGATGGCAGAGGACGCTCAATAGACCCTGACTCCTGGGAGACGTAATCAAAGACTTCAGCTGTCTCGTAATCTATAATTTCTTCATCACTATAATAAGTTAGTACTCTTGCTAGTCACCGTAACAGGCTGAAACGTAACTTGAAGTCCTCATTTGTTACGGCTGCAGGGAAGAGAGATGTCAGAGACTCCGGCCTTCTGTCTGGCTCGGGTTGTAACAAGGCTGGCAGAACTGGTTCCAAGAACGATAGCGTCCCAAGGATTGTGTGTTCGGCGTTTTTTATCTTCTGCTCTATGCCGGATTGAGGATTAGACCGAAGCTCGTTAGGCGGCGTTTGCCCATTTTCGAAAAACATGCTCCAGGTTAGCAGTCCAAAGGAATAGTTGTCCGCTTTTATCAACCCATCATAGGTCAAGAGACGCCCACTCTCTACTTCGGGAGCTTGCCAGCCCTGAGTTCCACCCAGACAAACACCGTGCGCAAGCTCAGTATCACTTACGCATAAGCCAAAATCTGCTATCTTGGCGACACGACGATGATGTTGCTGGAATATCAAGATATTTTCAGGTTTTAGATCTCCGTGGACGAATCCATTCTTGTGCAAGGCATCTAAGCCATTGGCGATGTCACAGGTGAAGTCCCTTTTTTCGTCGTAGTCTGCATTTTCTTTTTTTCCCTCTAAATACTTGTTGAGTGTCCAGTCAGCCAGCTCCATGACGAGTGAGATGGGCGAGTGAATGCCGGTCTGACTGAAAGTCCATGATAATAATCGAACTATGTTTGGGTGCTGCCTTAGGGCCTTGTTTGTCAGCGCTGCGACTTCTACGTAGACGTCGTTCAAATATCTTCGAGCGGATTCGTGCCCATGGTTCAGACTCTGGTCGTGGTCCAGGACGAACTTTGGTTGTTTAATGGCGACCCAAACGTGTTCGCATCCAGTATGGGTGTACGTCATGATTGTTTGTTTTGTCACGAGGAACTGGGAGCCTTGCCCCAAGTAGTGTCTGGTACCACAAGATAGAGCTGGCCCATGCAAGCCGCTGGAGTCGATAACCTGTATAAGGAGGTTAAGACCACGATCATGTTGACTTTCGGAAGTAATGTTGGCAATAATGTCCTTCGTCTCCTGTCGGCCCGACACGTCGTTCTCGTAAAATCTGGAGGAGCGTCTTCGACTATAGACGAAGGTTAACTGCGATGAGGCAGTGGTGTAGCTCTGCATGTTTCTAATCTATATTTAATATTTAATCGGTGCGTTGTAGGTGTTAGCTCCGAGCTTTTTACGGAAGATGGAGAGAGGCTGACATCATCTGGGTACCTTAGGTAGTAGGCCATAGTTGAAAGGTAACTTTCCCGCCGAAAGGTTCATGTCGTGTAACACACCCAAAATTGATTCGCCCTGTTAGAAAGAAAGGGGTAAAAATTTTCATCTTTTCATCATTATGGTTTTCGAACAAAACAATATGAATGATTGGTACAATCAGCTCAACGACCGGCTCCAGTCGTCGATTCGCCGACGTACCTACGAGAGTGTTCAAGTTCTTGTTCTTTACTGGAAAGATGGCCACGAGGGGTACCGAAAGGAAGGCCAGGCTGTGCGAGAAATGTTCCAGAATGACTTCGGGTACCCTGCCAAAGAGTTTCCTATACCAACGACTAACAGTTATGCCCAACTCCTCCAATTGATAACTACCTCGCTCAACGACATAGGAAGTGTGGCGAATGAGAAAGGCGCATCTTCTCTCCTCATCATACACTATGGTGGACATGGTGACGCAGACGATGATAGATATGAAGGACAGGAAAGAAGATCAGTATGGGCAGCGTAAGTTCTTGAGAATTAAGGGGCGACCTGTCATCCCGTTATACTGAGGCTCAAACAGACATGAGGAGGGCGATCCAATATTGAAGTGGTACATGATTCAAGATCAGTTTGATGAGATCAACAATTCAGATACAGATATACTTCTCTTGCTAGACTGTTGCTTTGCAGCACAAGCAGGCAGAGCGCGCCATAACTCGCGTAGCAGGTTTGAAATAATGGCAGCGTCCGCCATGGGAATGAAAACACCGGCACCTGGCAATACCTCTTTCACAAATATCCTCATACGAGAGATTCGCCAGAAACTCCAGGATGATGGCCACGTCGATATGAACTTACTACATGGGCAAATGTGTAATCGCAAAGTAGATCTCTGGGCAACTCCAATCTACATCTTACTCAAGAAAACCAAAGGATCAGTTCAGCTGCACCCGGGCTTCAAGGCCGCTACTATCACATCCACACTAGTTCGAGGAGAAGCCTCAGAAGCCACCTTTATTCATCTCCTAGTCCAAGTTGAGCAGGAACTAAATTCATATGAGCTTGACGAGTTCTGCCATTGGTTAGGCACCGACACGCCACATGCTGTGTCAAAGTTGGTGTGCCAGACAACCTCCAAGATCAGTGGTGCCATTGACGACATGGCTAAAAGTGAGAAGGTCATCTTCAAGGGTCTAGATTCGCCCTCAAAAGAGGAGATAACAAAAGTATGGGACAAGGTTGTAAACCTGGTCGAGCTTTTTCAAGTCCAGCAGCATGGGCCACATCTTTCACAGTTGGATGCAGAGGAGAAAAAACTTCGAGCTTCTGAGTTTTTGCGTAAACTAAGCCTTGGAAATAACGAAGTCTTGGAAACTCTAGAGAGAAACATTCTTTGCGCCGACGGCATGGACAATCAAGATAACCTAGAAGAAGCTATTCATGACGATACAGTTAATGGCCTAGGCATGGTAGAGCAGTTTCGACTTCGACAAATCATCTCGACTCCGCAGTCCGAAAATGCGGGTGACAACTTACCTCACGCGTCATTGGGGTCTCCCAATGCAATTGCCGAATACAAGGAGTATAGCCAGTACATCGACAAGGCCGAGCTTCCTGGACTAACCGAGCGAGTCAAGCTCCTCGCGAATCTCTTGACTTCATCTAAGAGTCCAGACTTCCGGTCTCTAAAGTGCCTCTCATGGGACCACCAGCCCTTAGAATACAAGTACACATTTCAATTCGAGGTGCCTAAGCGATACCAGTCGCCTCAATGCCAGTATAGGAGCCTACATTCGATCATAAGAACAGCGAAAGCTTCCACGAGGCCGACTCTGGACGAGAGACTCCGAATAGCATTTTTGCTAGCCAGTGCTCTACAGAAATGGCACTCGGTCGGTTGGCTACACCAAGGAATTAATAGCCATAACATCATATTCTTCAGAGTACCTGGCCAGGAACGTTTCGACTATAGGGAACCCTTTCTCCATGGATTTGACTTCGCCAGACCAGACTTGGACCCATCCATTGGGAAGCCCCCTGATGACGACACATTCGACATATATCGCCACCCAAACAGGCAGGGCCCATCGCGCCGTGGACATCGGAAGATTCATGACATATACTCTCTAGGGGTGGTCATGCTGGAGATTGGTTTATGGCAAGTCGCGTCGGATATGAGAGATCCCCGTTCGAAACGGACGAGTAAACCAGAAGATCTGCGGAATTTGTTCGAAACCGCTTCATCAAGCCGCCTTCCGCATTATATCGGAAGGGCTTACGCTTCCGCTGTTCATACTTGTCTCCAGTCATCATTCGGAGTTAAGATGGATGATGAGCGTGGGTCGTTTTTAGCACGAGCTTTCCAAAGCCAGGTCATTGATAGGCTGAAAGAGGGTATCCAGCCGAACTGAAGGCCTGATGTATAATGGAACTGTGGTTAAGAATTAAGTAGTTGTCCTAAATTGAAGTCTTCGATGGGGGGAACTAAAATAATGACTAAATCTATAGGATAGATGTGGCGTCTTGTACTTTCACTTTCTCCTTTCTACCAAATTCTAACCCGCTATCTGACCAGCCATACGGCCCATAGCCACCCACCCTTCGCTCAGAAATCGGTCGGTATCTAATCCGCATTTTCCCCTGTATTTGCTGCATCCGTTGCTATGAAGACGACAAGCACAGCTGCATAGCTACTCGCGTTAGCCATCTTAATATTATGTGTTCCGGAATCAAAATCTTACCTTGCTCCCGCAACCAAGATTTCAGATGCCTTCGCTTGGGTGAAGAACGATAGGGTCATGAGAAATACCACGCCTGACAGCATAGTTGCCACTATACGCCCCAATGAATTTGGTATCTTCATCAAAATAATCGTCGGGCCCAAAAGCACTACCGTAGCAACTATGACAGCTAAGAAGCGACTGAAATTCTGTAGTGCAGGTCCCAAAAGCAGTACGTGATCGTCTGCTGTTATTCTGTACGTAGTTAAACGAGTACCTGAGAGGTGAGGGAACACCTGAGGGCCATGAATAGGTAAATCTTCCGGCAACAGATAGGGGTGCTCACCTTGTGCATGAGTGTCTCTAGCCAGAATATACACTCCTCTACAAATGACTCTGTGTAAGCCGTTGATTTCTCTAAGGATTTAACGGGGTTTATGAGGTCATTTTCGTGCTCTAAGTAGCTCGATTCCTGGCGATCCAGGCAGGCAGTGCCATCAACCCATTTTCTTAAGTTCTGCACGTCCCGCCCTCTTGATGCCGGGAGAGATACCACTGTACGGCACTTCTCTAACATGTCATCTATCATTCGGTTAAATCCATACCTTCGTGATGCTACTCCCAGGGGCCTGTCCTTACCATATTCGGCGAGAGCAGCCTTCAGGTCAGATAGTACTTGCTGTCTTTCGACATTCTTGTCCCGACGCATGCACCCTAGAAATAACTGGCGGTCTTCTTGTTCATCAATCTGGTCTAACTGCTGTTCCAGGGCGGCCACACGATCTTGTGCTATGAGCAGAAGCCGCATACGCACTCGACCGAAGCGACGGAAATTGTGAAAGGTCGGATGTGAGCCTAGCAGTGCCGCATATCGGGGGTACCCTGGCCGGAATCTGTCAACTATCTCAATGTCAATATTGTTGCAAAGTATGGGTGAGGAGGTTATTATACCGGAGTATTGGGTCGGTTGAGATATGTGGCCTAGCATAGTTCTTTATCAGCGTGTTGCAGAATTCCGTTGATGGATCTCAATCTCAAAAAGAACACTCAAAACGAGACTGGGGGAGGATTCGGCGAGTACTTTACTGTGTTTATCATAGCCGCTCGGCGGCCGCAGCCTGCATGCACTGAGTCGAGGCTCGCCGGAGCCTTTCGTCAGGATGGCAGTCTAATGCTTCGGCGGCATGCTACAATCCATTTCATACCTTGCCACCAGAAGACTTTAAAACAATCCCTTTGGTCGGAATTCTAGTTATGCACTTAAGTCCATCCTACACATCACATATCCAACGCTTACCACCCACATAAGCGACTATGTACATACATAGGTACCAAATCACACCAATCAGCAAGAAACATGGACGCAACATGGACGCAACATAGAAAAGCCTCATGCGGGGATGCTTTGGTCAAATTTTAATCACCTACCTATCTTGGTAGCCATGATGCGAAGTTCAGCACTTCATATTCTCGTAACTGTGAAAGCCCGAAACTTCGTCAACTAAGGTCGGGCGAAATCCTCATTTATCGTATTAATACGTAATATCTTTACCTAAACAGCCAACTGTTAAAATTCAATGGTAAATCAGCGGGAGAATCGGGTGGTGCCAGTAAGCTGAAAATCCTAGCTCAGGTTACGAGATACTTAACGAACGCCATAGTCGACGGATAACCAAGGCGGTGGGGGTGAGAGGCCTAGGGTCAAGGTTTACGTAGCTGTACGTTCCATAGGCACTCCGATCTTCATCTAAGCTAAGCTAAGAATAAACCAGAGCAAGTTTCGTCCAAATGATAAGGTCTACCTATCGACCGGTGGCGGACGCGCCCTCAAAGGACCGTACTTGATTGCGAACGTACCGGAGCCTGGAAAATACACCCTGTGTACCGAAGACGGGTCAACAGCTGAAGACGGCAGGGTAATTGAAGAGAGGGATCTTTGCTGGGCATGAAGATGTTTGGATCTATCTACTTCGTACAGCTGAGCTTGAATGCTTAGGTCTTCACAGAAATTAGAACCAGATGTAGTCAAGAAGGGTGCCATGTTGCGAACTCACAATCAGCTCAGGTAATCTAGTAGAACAACCCTCGGCAATGCATCATTACATCATGTTTACAAGATCCTGTAAAGGTTCATTGAAGTCTGAAAGACGGTTGTAGACTTCCTAGAGGAGACCCAAATCAACAGATAGCGCCTGTTCCACTCATCACGATATCATTAGTGACCTCTCTAGCGGCGCTGCTCCGATTATCGTAGTGCACGGTAGATTCGCGGACCCCCGGAAGGACTATGGCCTCCCGCACCATTTGCGGCAGTCTATAAAGTATGCTACCCGCAGTCTAACCGTAGTATACCCTCCTAATCCCCTAAATATTCCATCTCGTCAATCTTCTATGCCAAGCCCAAAACCGCCTATGATTTCCCCCCTCGGTAGGCAATGCCGCCCATCACTAGCAAGGCACAATCCAGGCACCCATACCATCCTAGGACTACGCATCGTCACTAACTCCAGCCTGCAAGAACTCCAGCGCAAAGTCTCGAACACTACTCACATGCCAGCTCATCTTCCTCGCATTACCATCCCCAACTAGCCTGCCACAATCAAAGACCCCAATAACGGTATTGTCCCCTGGGAATACTTGGTACACCTCGGTACCGATCTACACTGGAAAGAAAGGAGGGGGCGACGGTATAGTCGAAGATTGTGCTAAGAGGCCAAATTTTCATATTTTACACGGCTTAGCCTATATGTTAAACGAGTGAATACAGTAAGAGCTAGAATTCCCCCTTTGCCCCCAAAAATCTGCTTTAGGTGGATGGTATGCCATGCTTAACCTAAGGTTTATAGAAGGGCTCTCCTTCAGCACAATCCTCTCCTTGCTCAATACATCTCTTCACGGCTGCGTCTGCATCCTCATCGCCATCTAGTATGTCTAACCAGGAAGTCTTGAGGTTAGGAGAATCTAGTAACAAGGCTGTAACATACGCAAGGGATGGACGGCTTGTTGTTCCTGCTACTCGCGGATACTTCCCTAAGGCAACGCCACCAACGGGCTCCATTGTCAATATGCCCGGACGGAGGGAAACTGCTGCGAAATCCTTCCTTTTCTTTCCCTCCTCCCACAGCACCTTATCCGCTACGATCTTGGCCTCGTAGTATCTATTCAACGGATTACGAGTTGTCTTGAGATACTCCTGCCAATGCTCCTCGGTCACCCAGGACATCTTCTCATAACGACAACTGTTGAAGGATATCAATATAAATTTAGTGATTGACGGGGTTGCAACAGATGCGCGAATGAAATGACATGCAGCATCGCGGTCAATTGCCTCAGTCTGACAAGAGGATGTTAGCATATGTCGGACTTAAGTGAAAATTCAGACTTAACGCCGATATTCATACCCTCTCCGGTGCTCCTTTCCCTGCAGCACCAGCACTCCAGACAACATAGTCAGGTTTCACTTCATCAATCAAGGTCTTGGCCTGTGCTTCGCTCTTGACGTCTTCGATGCTGCGGACAAGAACATCCAGCTTGCCCTTATGATTCGTCTGCGCTCCAATCTGCTGCAACTCCGCAACCTGATCTGGGCTTCTAATGATACTGGCAACCTCCCACGATCGTTGAAGGAGCATCGGTGTTAACAACCGAGCTACTTTTCCATTGCCACCAAGTAAGAGAACACGATGAGCCGCCATTGTGATAATAATTTTCAAAACAGACTAAGAGGTAAAGTAGTAGCGTGGTAGTTGGGAAAGGAAAACTACGGCGGAAGACTCGGTATATAGGCCAAGGGACCCCCTCAATTAAAGTGTCAGAACCATTAGAAATTTGTGCCACAGAGTCATTTAATACGTCAGATCTGCTCTTACTAATCAAGCAGCCTGCGGAAAACTCCTTGGAGTTATTAGCCAAGGATTAGTCGTACCAAACAACAAGTCGGTAAATGCGGTCACTATCCGACGCACATGATAGATCAAGTTGAAGAGGATCTCTCTCGTCTGGAGATACATAGGTATGTATGAATAAAGATACTTATTTGTAAGTAGATACCTATGAAATAAAATTTGCATGATTCAACTATTGGTAAGTCCAGCAGGCATCTCAAAACACCTAATCATCTCAAAATATTAGCAATTTAATACCCACTCGGCACGTTTTAGATACTGTGTTCAGGATTAGAACCTAGAATATTTTAGAATGGAACATCTTGAAAAACAATCATATACAAAATCTGCTCATTTAACTACCCTATGGTCTTATTGGAGGGAGTTCCAGCATTTCAGATGAAGAAAGTACACAAGTACATGTATGTGAATCCACTTAACCATCTAGGTGCACAGGTTGCTAGTGTAGCAAACATCTTCCCCCGCCTGCCGTTTCTAAGGTCACACTTGCATCCCGAAATCCCGGCTCCGCCTAACTTCCTAATTGGTGGAAAACGCCGCACCCGGACCTCATCCGGATCGGAGCCCGGCCAATCCGGGGCCGGCTAATCAATCATACCTCCGCCTTACAGGTCCGGCCTTCTATGCTATCATATGGTCACAGACACAACAAATTTTACTTCTAGTGCTTGTTTCGGTGAAAAATTAATAAGTAAAATCCCAACAAGAACGATACTTGAAAGAAAAAGAAAAAGAAATATTATGATGCTCATTACGGATCTGCTTCATAGGTCCTTTTACCTTATTCATTTTACGTGAAGGAATTAACAAGAAATGGCAACGCATCTAGGCTAAAATATAAGAGATCATGAGCCTAGCAAAGACTGCACTGCTGATACAGCACTTTTTCCTAGGTGACTTGGTAATCCAAGTATTTAACTGCTGTATTCAAACAAAGCTCAGATCAGTAGACCAAAATCATCAAAACAGAATACAACTTAGCACATGGCATGTTAAGTAGGTATCTACAGGATTGGCCCCAATCAAATCAGTGAATTACCATTAGCAAATAATGTCTAGCATCATGCGTACACTCTTTAAATCTCTGCGAACCAGGTATGTAGATGATTTGACAGTAAGTGCTTCAGATGAACTAGAAAACCTATCTTAGGGTGCCTGGCAACATACAATGGCATCCCTAAGCTGTTGCTGTGATATTCCCTTCTTAGCTAGTACAGGTGGTCTAGTACCATGTATTAAGTCCTTAGCAGGTACATACATCATGTATGCCAGCTGCCTATCCTCGAGGTTCTGCACCTAGCCTAGGAACTGTGTAGGGGGGCGCCCTGTATGAATCTGCAAGTAGTTTTCATCCAAAGCCCCTCCTCTTAGTAGGATGGTACAGAGAAGTCACTCCCTTTACCCACTTATACACAAACAAGCAGAATCTTCTGTAGGCCTGCAACTAATAAGGAGCTGCGCATTACAGCCTACCCACAAACAAATCGTTGCCTTGAGAGTGGCTGCAGCTCTGCCTGGTGATTACTATTTAAGCAGACAGATTCCCCTCTACTCTGCATCCTCTTCCCTTCCATTCTTCACCTTCAACAAATCCTACCTTGAGCTCCTCTCACCTGTACCCAAGGCATTTCTCATCTACCCTATCTCATACACAAGCCATTGCCAGCGCAAGTCTGCCTCTTTACAATCTTCCTTCTTCCAACATCATCTCCTATACAAGTCTAGTTCACTATGAATTCCTCTCCGGGACCCGCCACCCTTTGGGGAATCCTGGAGTCTGAGAACTCCCCTGTCTCCGCTCCGCCTGTAGAGGACGTTGACATAGGGGTCTTTGCGATTCCGCGTCTCCCACCCCCAATGCTGCTTCCGGTTGTCCAGCTATTTGGTGAAAATTACATGACGCTCCGGACGCCCCGTTCCGGACTCTACCTCCATCAACTCATGTTTTATCGCTACGCCAATGCGGATGATTTGATCCGCTTGAACTATGGTTTATTCCATAATGACTATCCTGATCTGACGTATGTATAATATATAACGCCCTTTTCATTTCCTATCTTGTACTATTATGAGAACAAAGCTAACATTATATTCCAGAGGCGTTGTTGACCCAGCCCGTCTCCGAAGGGAAGGTGTCGCTGCTCAGGAGTCCGCGCAATACGACGTGTACGTATTTTACATCATGATATCACCCAAGTGTATGAATGTAACGCTAATAAGATACCTTACAGTGAAATCGTTGTCTTGATCGCGGATGGAGTCCCCATCTTGTTGCATGTCGAGATGATTCGGTCTCTTCGCTACTTGTACTGGATGTTCGTCGATCCCCGCGAGCACGTACGATATGCTTACGTTGGCGTCCCCGAGAGCGCCAACGTTTGGAAGATTGCCCTCTTGGCGGTCTACGGCACTGATTATATCGACCTAGACGATCATCCTTATACTGGAGAGGAGTATATTGCTGCAATTGCCCTAGTGCAGAAATGGGCGGGGCAGAAATATATTATAAGAAGTATTATACAATACTTCAAATCATACTGTGTTCGGTTCGAAACCAGCCTACGCAACCTCCCCATACCCGCCCCGAGAGATCAAGCGGGCTTTAACGCTCATGACTATGCATTGGCAGAGATTCAAGTATGGTACGTGCACTATCGAGCGATCCGGGGGAGGTACCGCACTCTTCCGATGGGAACGTTCGGAGAATTCGCTGTGAGTGCAATTCATACTCCGTACCTGATCGCTAGACTGCACCAGCTAGTTGAAGGTTTCCGCTTCGAGATCAACATGGCCCTCCCCATACAGGACCGCATCGAGACCTCCAATCACTGGTCCCAACAAGGATACCCCTACCCCGAAGCACCCCCGTTGATCCTGGCTCCAGGAGGAGGGCACCGGTTCTACTAGACACCATTGCATTACACCACCCGCCGTTTGACTCTTGAGACTTTACTCCGAGTCATGATATGTTTCAGCATATCCATTGCGCATTGCTTTGCTTTTGCACTTGAATGGTTGTTTGAAGAGACAACAGCATTCTTATTTCAATTTGAAGGAAGGAAAAAAAAAAGCTTATGATTACTACGAACTCTGAACGACATCTATAATGTTGTATCCAGATGATTGCCCGGGACGAAGGATTGCACGAGACATATGACTGCACGGTTGATGAACTTACTTCATGGCAAACGAGCAGAACCTTGCAGACTCTTGCAGACACGTTGATAGCACTTGCTAGCTATAGATAGTCCTTACTTGCGTTGATTAAGTATTTCATGTCTTTAGCCGCGAAGATTTAATAATATGCGAGTGTTTTCTATTATGACTTCCTCCGTTTAACTCGCTGTCACCTTTTGACTTGGTATTGTAGATCTCTAAGATCCGGCTTAAGCCAAGTAATCTAGCATTTCTCATTACATTATTACTGTACATGAGTATTGATTCTTTTAGGGCTAAGTTGATTAATTAGTATCAACATTGGTAGATATAACCCACAGAGCCAGCCATTTTCAAGATGGCGCATTGTGATCTCCGTAGCATGTTTCTAATGGAAGGTTTTGTCTAAGATGCTAAGCTAGGGCTTTAGCAGAGAGAAAAGAAGCTCACTGATATAGATAGTTATAATACACATCAAAGCAAATTTTTATTGTAACCTCTTTCGAATTCTACCCCTTTTCGGAGCATTCCGGTGAATTTGCCGGAGACAAGAGTTAAGCGGAGCGCCGGTCCGACGTGCATCACGGCCCCACTTCGGCGGGAGCAAACATAATGGATGTAAGGAAATGCAAACAACTTTCTTATACATTGTTTAATTCAATGGATACCTCTTAGGAGAGGACATTTGAAATATTATTGGAAGAGTATTTCAAATCGACTGGCCAATTAATCACACAATCGTGTTAAATCTTACACCTATCCTTGCAAATTTGTATCAATCCGATACTCTACTCTGTATACGTCTTACCAGAACCACCCCTTCATAATATTATCAATAAAAATGCCTTTTATTCACTTTCCTATTCTGATAACTTTGCCTCATCAGAACCTTCATAAGATGTTATGTAAGTATAATTGGCCCTAGTGGTATGAGTTCCTCGGATAGTAACGCTTCTCACAACTGAGATAGCTTCGTCGAGGCACCCTCGGGCTAGCGCACGTGCTTCATGTAATGATACTCGCTTAACCAATAAATCGACCACGCTCCACCGCGACTCGCTCTAGTCTGTAGTGAGTTTCCATAATCCGTCGCCTAGGTAGTGCGCGTCCTCGATAACGGGGCCTTTACCCTTCTCTTTGACCTCCTTGGTGCCCATGACCAAGAATCCCACGGCGCATGCCTCGAGCTTCCCCTCGGCTCGGACTACTACGGGCTCTCCCTTTTCCAATTCCCTGGTCCACCTCTCGTCTTCGTCTAGACCCTCCTTCCCCTCTTCGGTGCTGACGCCGCTGGGTAATCTACCACCAGTGCTTGTCAGACCGGGTGCCATGAGTGTGGCTCCGGATAATACGAAGCGAATCGCTCCGCGGTCTATGCGTATACTAGGGAAGGCGTCTGGGAAGCGGTGGACGAGGCGTAGGTGCGGTAGTAGCGTTGTCGTGTCCTGCTGGAAGAATAGCGGCTGGGAGTCTAACACGTACAGTGTGCAGCGATCGGGAAGCTTCATGGCCTCGAGCGACCCCTTCTTCGGTAGGATCTCATCGATGTAAGGGTTTAGTAACGGATAGGTAGACAGTAAGGACTGACGTAGCGAGCGCTGAACGGACGACTTTAACTTGGATTTGGGCGCGGCGGTTATCCTATTTGTTGGTAAAGTGGGATGATTAGCTAGACTATACTATAATGACCGAAAAGTCGGCTAACAAAGTCGGGATAGGCTAAGAGAACAGGAATGCTTACTCTCTCTTGAACATCTTGGCGGATCTAGGTTCAATTGGCTACTATGCAATTTTAGGAATTGTTAAATAATGTCTGAATGGATATTAAATGATGTTTAGAGTAGAAGCTCGTGAAAGTTTGGAGGGGCATTTGGATGAAATGCCCCGCAATCAGAAGTCCAAAGCAGCAAAGCGCGGGGCAGACTCGACCCCTCGAAGCTCCCGGCCTAGCGGGGCACATGGTACGAAGGTACTTTCTATCAACGCTATCAACACTACCTAACATATCAGCAACATATGATCATCATTCATTATGCTGCACGGTATAGATCTGTGCATTTAAAAGGAAAAAAAATAAAATCATGTCAAAGATATTGTTGTTGATGATTAATTGCTAGTCATTCTTATTGCTGATATTAAAGGGTACTAAGTAGGTTACGCATAATGTTCCCTTCCGGCGAACCCCTCCATTCCAAACCCAACAGCTTCGTATCTGTCATACAAAGGCATGAATTACATAAGGTGTGATTTCTAACCATGCTGTACATGGCTTACGGTGCCGTCGTCCTTGACATGGACATTCAGTCGATCCGGGACGAAATCCTTAGTCACCATCATGCCAGGTTGAATGACACGGCATTTCTGGGGGAGATCCCTTTTGCAGAAGTTCTATAGTTTGTATGCGTTAGTTGATATCTTCATATGTATAACTGATTTCCTGATAGAGAGATATGATGAGAGAAAATTGGTACATACCGTCTCGCTGTGGTCATTTTCGGATACTGTCTTTCCTACTAGCTTGCTGGACCACTGAGTAGTGTTGTCCTGAGAGTTGTCGGTGATTCCTGGGACGACGAGAGGCATTTTGGTAAGTTTAATGTTAAGTATTCTCGTAAATAGATTTATGTTGGTAGTAGTTATGAGTATGTCTGTTTAGATTCGGGATTTGTAGGCTTTGGGTGATGGAAGAGATGTTATCTCTTATATGTAAGTGTGAGAGGCAAGTAGTAATCTGGAATGCATGTTTCGCAGCCGCCTCGTATGCAATGACGTATACAACTTTCTAAACAGGGCAGTCAATGCCACTAAAAATCACGTGGATATTCCCTGTCGACTTAGGTAATCACTTAGTTTGGTCACTCCTGTCACTTTCACTTCCGGAAATCTCATATTTGACTTTCCTTATAAGGTAGCTCAGAATGCATAATACAAGTTCAGACAGATAACCATGCACCAGGTATGTAAGTTCGGACACTTCATGCTCCCACATGCTTGTTTTAGAAATATCATTACAACAACAAATTATTACTAAACTAAGAGCTCAAGTATTTAACTTAATGAATCACGATATTTTAGATATAATAGTTACGAATTTGTTCCGCATGCTAGATTGTTAACCTCGACATTTTGAGGCAAGAAATATAAAAATAAGCATTCGTTGATTTAAGGGTTACACTTTAGAAGATAGATGAGACATTTACGAACGTACTATACCACAGACTACTTAATCACGGAGAGTGCCGGTTTTATTCCTACTGTCAACCTTATCGCGGATAGCCGCATTTATGTTCTACTAATAGTATCTTTAATCTCATATGAAGATATATGATAAAAGTTTGAATAATCTGTAAGGACTTTGGAGAGTGATAAAATTTAACGGTAATGCTTGTCCGCTTCATTCATCAGTAAATATTAAAGATATATTATACCGGCATATCTACACTCTTTCATATTATTTAGGGTTAAGATTCGACGAGCTGGATTTTAGGTAGAACAGAACTAACAGGACTGGGGAACAAGCTGTAATTAAATATGCCTTAGGTAATATTTCCCCTATTGATTGACAGCAATAGCTAATAGTAAACTCAACACGCACATACCTACTCCAAAGATGACACTCGAACCGTATTAAAAAATCTCCGACAACACACCAAGGGTAAACAGCATTACATATACAACGTAACGTTGTTCGGCAAATATCTACCATTCACAAGGAATAAATATCGATAATCGTTGCACAAAATATCTGGGTCGTCGCAAATGATAGCCTAATGAGTACCGATTTAGAAGGTATCCTGCAATGCAAGACGCGAACCCAGCAGAATACGCGGGTCCAGCAGTCCAGCAGCTGTTCAGCTTCTCCAAGCCCCCTTGCGGAGCTTCGGCTCAGCCACCATGCTTAGCTCTCCTTGCATTGGACAAGGGGGTACAGCCTTAAATCGCCCAACGTGTTCTAGTCCGACTCGCTTGAGGCATGTTACTGGTGAATATTCTGTGTAGTGGACTATCGATAGTAGACAATATCAAGCATAAGGGGTTTAAAGGATATCGGGTATTGAAAATTGGCAGTGGTACAGGGTAGTACAGATCGGCATTGCAATAAACGAATTATCCCGAGCTGGCGGCTTCCCATAGGCCCGTCTCGACACATTCATTCATGGGCATTAACAAAAATCTGACATGCAGAGAAGAAAGCCCTGCCTCTCCGCTAAAATCAGATCAGCTTAGATAAGGCAAAAAAACCAGGCTTTTGCTGATCCCCCACAATCAACAACTTTTGCGGATGTATCTTTTTCGGACTTTCGTATTCTTTTCGACACGTTCTACGAATAGTGGACATAGAGAAAACACTTGTCTAACCACCTAACAGATCCTCTTATTTCTTTGTACTCTCTATTGGGGAAACACAGACTTCCTGATTCAATCTCCGACTATGTAACAAGACAGACTACCTAGCTACATGGCCAATCATGACAGCGACGTAAGGGCTGTGCCGTTTCCGAGCCAGCCGCAGCGCTTCTTTCTCTAACGTAAGGGATCGATATGTGATTCGTCCCGTCATGCCGTAAAGTCAGTACCAAAATAGGTCACTTATAAAGGCTAGGTAAGTTACATCAGGTTACCTTTATGTAGTTATCGGCTAGTGCTCTGCTGCGCGATACAGATGGATATACCTAAGGTAGTATGAGTATGGTATGTACCTCCGCAGTAGGAGCCCTAGGTACCCGACAGCTTTTGTGAGAGCTAGCTGTTCCCCTTGCCATTAGCCCTGTAAATGAAAATAATAACAAAAGACCCTGAAAAACATCATGATGGGGCTGGGCTGGGCCGGGCTGGACTGACTAGCCTAGCTGCATCTGGACAGCATTGGGAAGGATGCGTTTTTCTTACATATTCAGCCAACCCGTACCTCCGTCTGGTCAGATTCTCTCAGGTTTTCTTTTCTTTTGGTTCTTGTGTTTCCCATCTCGTACCCTTCGTCATTAATGACTTTTGCGTGGCTCACGGGTTCTAACCGACAACTATTACTTTAACAGTGACTAGGGTCACAATCAGGAGATTAAAAACTTGAAGACGGATCAGAGAAGAGAATATTCTTGGATAGATACATATTTGTCGGCCAAATCGGAACGTGGATTTGTTGGGTTTTACCTAGTTCTTGGGAAGAAATCACAGTTGGGACTTTGCCTCCAGGCTTCCACCTATTCGGGCAACTTACAAAGCTGGTGTCTCGACTGAGCGACATCTAGTTCCATCTTCACCTGAACGGTCTCGTATTAGTACCTTAGCGTGCTGCTGCTACTTCTAAAGCCCGAAATTTCCACATCTTACCAACCAAGCCAACTATCATTATGCACGGACGAAGATCGGGTGCCGCGGCCCTCCCGGCCACCCTTTTACCTCTGCTTCTACTTTTCCCGGCATCGTCACTCGGCGCCAGCCCGGCGATAGCAGACAGAGCTTTATATATCCGCGATGCCGCTCTTGGGCTCTCCGCAGCCGCAGCTTGTGGTGATAAAGGCTCTCTCGCGCACTGTTTCCGCAATGTACCAGAATACGTCGAGGCCGACGACCTAGAGCGATGCTTCCGCAACGCCGGCTGCACGAGTGCTGAGTCTACCATCGAAGCCGCCTTCATCATCAACAACATCCACAACGGCAAGTCTGTCGCCGAACTTCGACGGCGAGGGCCTGAACCCATACCAGGTGAGACTTACCTTTAATGATAAAATAAGTAAGTTAAGGGGATATAATATAGCTAACCAAAAATCTACCACAGCTCCTACACCAGCGCCTACACCCGCACCAGCAGAAACCGGCACTTCATCCGCAACCGCCACAGGGGGCGTCTTCTCAGCCTCCATCGAATGCAGCTCCTCCACCACCACCCTAGCCACCTCCTGCCCCATCCAATCCACGGGCAGCGAATCCGGGAAAACCCTCTCATGCTTCGAGACCCAAGTCCCGACGTCAGTCTGCAAGGCCGAAAACATCTGCTCGACGGACAAGGACGGCAACGACCTGTGCATGGTGCGCCATGACACGCTAGACGTCGGCGAGATCATCATAACCGCCTTCCTAGCCACAGTTTTCGGCCTAGGCTTCGCCACCCTTCTATTCTTCTGCTGCCGCGACAAGAGCGCCCAGCGCAAGCGGAAGGCGCAGGCCGAGGCCGCAGCCATCGCCAAGACGGCTTATGCACACGCGGTCGACGAGGAGACCGCCATCCCGCCCAAGCGCGAGCCGAGCGTAGGGCCTGGTGGACAACAAAATCCGTTTACGGATTCTTCTTACACGGACGCTGCGGGTCATGCTCCGAGCCACCACTAGTAACGGTGCGTTGGAGACATGTATTCCCGGAAGCTGGAGCCGAGTCAAATTGAAGGGGAATGCGACGAAAGAGAATCGACGAATGAATCATGTCGTATTATGGAATTAAGCGATGTCGGGTGTGGCGAGGATACGGAAAACAGGACTTTTAGGTTTATGATGTTGCAACTTGCTTAGATACCTCGGGTAACTGGTATTTTCAGACCTACGCTATGTGGTTGTCTTTGTCTTTACTATCATCATGGGGTAATTTCTCCCTCCGCATACCTCCTGTACCCATTGTCTTTTGTTGCCCTTTTATAATGCCCTTCTATGATGCGATGACCATTAGCCTTGGCAGATATAATTGAATTCAGCTATAATGAGCTTTGTATGAATGTTAGCCGTTAAGCTATAAACGGATGTGTTTGTTTTCTCGTAGCCAATACTTGCTCTGTTGTAATCTGCTACAATTTTGCTATGAATGAAGCTCTCCTTGGTTATGACTTCGTATATCGACAGTACACTTACATAACGAGAACCATACCTATGTAGAAGACTTATTGAGGTTCCTACTCACGATTGTGCTCACCATAAAATTAAATGGGTCCAAAACTTCTCGAGAACAATGCATCTGCGACTCATCCAGCATGTGGTCGCACTCTTGTGAAATATTAATTTCGCTAATACTGAACAATAAGCGCTCTAGTATGGATGCTCAACGAGGTTTCCCATTGCATAACAATGACCTGCTTAACGGCCCTAAAAATCGGGGGCGAGAGAAAAGGTAAAAAGCCGTTTCTTCTCGCTCATCTCTGAAGGCATAGACTACTCCCACGTGTTCTGACGACTGTCCCAAGGGATAGTCGACCTATTGGTTACAAACGCGCCGCGACTGCTCACCCAGTAGCGGCCCAAAAGGTACACGATGAGCTCCGAAGAGCCGGACATAGCTCCGGTTCCATGCGGAGAAGAAAATCTCAAAACGAATCCTGGCCTCGAAGTCGGCCCATTATCCACCCCTACCAGTAACAGAATTACTATATTCCTGATTTCTTGAAAACTCTCTGCGAGTGCCTTGATTCCTACGCCGAGGGACCCGCACGACTTGGCGAACCAACTCCTACGATTGGACTGCCGATTTCGCCTGGAGCTCCCAGTATATTTCGCCCCGAAACCGATCCTCTATCAGCTTCAAAGCGGACAGTTAATTTCCCGTCATCGCGAATCCGCACGTCAAAGCTTCCGCCGCCGTTGTGTGAGCTGCCTACGGTTTCGCACATATCTATCAACTCCTCTTCAGAGACGGGGTCGTTTCCTGGTGGATTTATACTGTTCACACGATTCGTAACAGCAAGCAGGTCGACATATCCGTTTGTGTTGGATCCGAGAGCCTGCAGCTCTTTGCATGCGTTCACAAGCATTTGACGAACAGCGACAGGCCGAGGTTGAGAGGTTCGCATACCAGAGGCAGGAGCACCAAACGAGGGATTCATAGGCCATGTAGGGTTAGGGTTGGCGAAACCGGGCGGCGGCGGGGAAAACACGTTTGGGGGACCCCATGTAGTAGTGTTGAGTGGCGAGCCTAAGAATGGGTCCATAAATGGCGCGCTTGGGAATGGAATCCGACCTGGAGCGGCGGTGCCTCGCCGGGGCGAGTTTACAGTTTCTAAAGGTACATCCGTGTCGTCAAGTAAGGCGCTGCTCCCGAGATGATTGCTCACATCATCGATATCGGCTGACAGGTCATGGCTTTTCTGTCCGTGAACTACACTTCCTGGTCTACCAATTGGTGCTGGTCTGCTAATTGGTTGAGATGGACCGCCGGATAGAGAATTCGCGTCAAAAGAAGCAGATGTTTGTCGCGAGTGTGAATGCGGCCGTCCGGATACGCTCTCCGGGGAGAAACCTTGATGAGACATATTCGGCGGAGGCTGCTCTGTCGGGTGATGGAACCCGGGGGGGACATGCGGAGTTATTAGAAAAGATCGACTAGTCATCGGGCTGGCAGCGGGAAAGCCTGGTGGTGTCGGCATTCCACCTACGGGACGGAAATTTAAGTTTCCAGGAGGGGGGAACATTGGTTCGTGCATTCGGTTGAAGCCTGGAGCCACATGTTGAGGTGGTATTCCGGGAGGACCCTGAAGGTTCATAGGCAATCCTGTGAACGGCCCTTGATGTAAACTGGACGGGCTTCTAACTCCCATATGAAGAGGAGATGCTGGATGGGGGACGGGAGTTCCTATATTTACCGGTCCGGTAGATGAAGCCTTTCTAGGGGGGCCGATAGGACCAGGGCTAGTGTGTAGCGGAGTTTGGGTGAGCGGCGACACATTCTGGCTTGGACCGGAAGCGGAGTGAGAAGCCTGAGAAGCTGATCTCGTCACCTCGTGAGATACGGAGCGAGGTTTCATTGGTGTGGGAGCCTTGGGAAGAACGGGAGTCGCAACTGATATTTGAGGCGAGGCGTGATTTGGCGGGAGTTGTTGAGGGAGCACAGGAATCGAGACGGGATGCTGTTTCTTCGCAGGCTGAGTTGGAATAGGGGCTATAGGAGTTGCGGTTTTAGCAGCCGCTTTCTCCTTTTCTTCCTGCTTAGACTTTTCCTTGGCGTCGCGGTCAGCCTTTGCCTGAGCTGCTCTTAGCTCCTTTTCTCTCTTATCCTTCTCATGCTTCTCTCTCCTTTCTCGAGTCTCGCGTTCCTTAAGCTCGCGAGCCTCTTGCTCCTTGCGTCGCTGTTCCTCCTTTAGCTTCTTCTCGCGTTCTTTCGCTTCGCGCGCTTTGCGTTCCTGCTCTAGTTGCTTTTCCTTCAGTTCCTGAGCACGTCGCTGCCGCTCAACCTCCCTTTTTAATCGCTCTTCTTCCTCGGCCTTTTTCTGGGCATCTTTCTTCTTCCGCCTTTCTTCCGCCTTAGATCTGGCTTCCTCAACCTTCCTGGCCTCTTCCGCCAAGCGAGCCGCATCTTCTGCCGCTTTGGCAGCGTCGCGTTTCGCCTTTTCCTCGATCAGCGCTTGCTTTTTCTGTGCCGCCTTGTCTTTCCGTTTCTGTGCTTCCTTTGCCTTCTTGGCCTTTCTTTGGGTTTCTTGGGTTTCTTCTTCTTGGAGCTCTTCAAGAAGCTTCTCTTGACGTTCCCTAGCGACCTTTTCTCGATATGCGGTTAATACTCTCTGCTCGAACATTCGCGCGGCAAATATCTGAAACATTCGGCGGCCTTCTTCCATACGTTGCTCCTCAGTCATAGTGTCCTGTATAAATTTATCAGCCAGAAGGCGCGGCTACGGTGGATGCGCGCTAGCTACCTCTTCCTCTTCATAGTCCTCATCCTGACTATACTCCTCCTCTTCCTCTTCGTCCTCTTCTGACTCGTCATCCTCGAGAGGTGGATGGTTGTGAGGGTTAGGTAAAGATGCGCCGTTAACAGTGTGACTGTATGCACCGGGGTAGTGATCTTTAGCATCTTCCTCGCGTGCCATTCTTCGCTCGGCTAGCTGCTCCATCATTTCTATGAACTTCTTGCCGTCGTTCTTGAGTAGATCGTCTGCTACAGTAAGAATGCCGCCTAAAACATGTTATTCAAACACGCTGGACACACGTATGAATCGGGTTCATATGAAGCAGCTTACCTTTAACAGTGAGACTTTGACCAAAATTAAAGAAATCGTTGGGATATTGGTCGCGAGGGATCTCTTCAGGTTCATCTTCATCCTCATCCTCATCATCCAAACCATCTACGTCACTATACTCCTCTACCTCATCTTCCTCGTCTTCGTCGTTGTCCACGTGTTCCACTATGCGACCATGAGACGGGTGATGGTTCGAAAATCTAGATGGAAGGGCTCCGGGGGGGTGTAATCCGCTCATAGGTCCGAACCTCTTAGGTTCGAACATAGGGGGCGCATTAGGATGGTTGTGAGGTTGATTCGCGAATGATTCCAACTCTTGATAGTATGCATCGTAGAGACCCTCTAATTCTTCTTCGATTGCTGTTCGTTTGCGCCCGCAGACAGAACAGCTGCATGTGTGCTTCTGCTGTTCCTTCATCTTCTTGAGCACCGCGTCTTTCTCAACCTTGACCAAGGATTTTCGTTCTTCCTCTCCCAAGCCCAGCCAGAACTGTTTAATACGTTCTCGCTCCTGTTCGTTTGAGGTGTTCCATATCTTCTCTTTAGATATACCCGAGGGATTATTACTAACAGGCTCCTCGATCGCGCCCTTCTTCTTCTTTTTCTTGGACTTCTTAGAAGGCTTTTGCGCCGAACCGTTGGCAGATTCGGGGGGTTCATCGTCACTTTCGGTTTCATCTCCCCAATCTTCGCCATTGTGCGTGTGGTTGTCGGAGGGAGGGATTTCGCTCGGTAAGATATTCCGGGGGTAGTGCGCGTCCTTTCTCTGCGACTCTGTTCCGATAGGTAAAGGCACGCTACTCGTAGATGCGGGGCTGGGGAGCCCATTTGCTACGGCCTCTGCTTGTTCAGCTGCAGCCTTTGCGGCAGCCTTCGCTCGGCGCTTTTGTTTCTTGCGATTTACCGGTAGCGCGGGGGGCATGTCGGCAGCTGCCGGGATACTGGTCGGAGCACCGCCTCTGGAGGATGAGGTTGTCGTGGGCGATGGCTGGGGCGGAGGAGTAGAACCTGATGACTTGGGAACGGATATATATTTGGTTCCATCCTTGTTTGTGTATTTCGCTGTAGCCTTGGGAGTCGGAGGCTGAGGGCCCTGCGCGGCCGACTGTCGATTGTTGTTTTTGCCAGGCATTCTCAAGGGAGGTTATGACGCG
This sequence comes from Daldinia childiae, assembly GCF_008694065.1. Lineage (NCBI taxonomy): Eukaryota > Fungi > Ascomycota > Sordariomycetes > Xylariales > Hypoxylaceae > Daldinia > Daldinia childiae. The sequence continues at coordinate 3,201,707 of NW_022984645.1, read as the reverse complement.
AAAGCGAGGGGAGTCATGTGCGATCTACTCCTAGGAGACAGTCCGAGTTAAACAACTCGCTGACAGGCGTTCACGTATTTGATAGATGTAGATGCAGATTTAATGGTATCACCTAAGTTAAAAGGATGATTAGCTGCTGAATAAGTCGATATTATGATCGATTTGGCGAAGGTGAATCTTAATGAATCGTAGTTGTGCCCCTCTCGAGCAATGCAAATTGGCAACTGTCCGAACCGGAAATAGGTACTGCAATCTACGAGATAGTGGGTTTTTTTGTATCTAACCTTGGCACCGTAAATATGCTAAAGAGTGCAATGCCGACAGGCCTGTCGGAGTGATGGCTGATCACCAGGTGTGAATTATGTTCGGTTGTCAGAGATGTTGCTGTAGTCGGCCAAGGTTTTGAGATGTTGGCGGTTCTTGCGTCTGGCTTTTCCATGCAAAAGACGTCGAAATCTCAGGTAGGCAGGTACTAATGTACAATCTCGAAAAAGATGTAGCTACTTTGGCTTGTGGTACCTCTCTCTACCTCTACGCTAGGTACTCTCTACGCTTATTGGATCGGTTCTTCCAAAACTATGCTAAAACCTTACATGTAGGTACATGATCGCTTAGGTAAGGTATCTTAAGTAAGGCAGGTAAGGCCCTCCCTAAAAGTTACCACAGCCTCATCTCCATCAGCCCCAGTTTTGCCGGTCGGCAACCCGGGGAATAAAGGGAATAAGGGAATCACATGATCTTGAATAACCCCTCCAGGATTTTAGGAAGCTGAGGCAGCCCAAAATTCCCAGCAATAAGGTACGCCAATACAGCACCCTGATGGCTGAAGCTGTAAGTCGTCACTAGTTCCATTAACACAACCCCTTAGGACCCCTTGACCCGGCTCTATTATCTCCCAACGTCCAACAACATTTTATTTAGATACCTACCATACCGGCAAAATGTGGTTTTAAGATATGATATTTAGGGGGTAGAATGATATTCTCCACAGTTACCATTTATTTTATAATAACTATTCCTTTTTTTAAAATAGTATATTAATAAATTTATATAAAAAAATATAATATAAGGAATTATTTTTTATAAAATAATTATTTTCTATTCCGAAACCATTTTTTAACCTATATAATCCATATAATCTATTATAATTCATTATTTATATAATTTTTATATCACATATAAATTATATAACATATTTTATAAATTATTTCCAATTATATAATATATACCTTTAATAAAATACAATAAACTATATTGTAAATTTAAATAATATTCAAATATTTTTTATTTAATTATAGTTTTAATTTAAATATAAAAACTATTATAAATTTTATTATACTTTATTACTTACTTATTTTTACGTAATTATACCCTAATAAAAAAATAAAAGATAGTTTTATATATATCTTTAACAACTTTATTAAAATTATTATTATTATTTTAATTTTCTATAATTAATAAATACTAAATAAATTTATCCTTAATATACTTTTCTACTACCAGCATATATATTTCTTTGTTTACTTCCAAATACGCGTACAATTCTTTTAATTATAAATTCTAAACCTATACAATTTAAATTAAATATCCTATTATAATAAGGATAATAGATTTATCAATAAAATATAAACTAATACAATTAAATTTTATTATAATTTTATAAATATTAAACACCTTTTTGTTTTTAAGCTAAAACTAATAAAGGTTAAATTTACCAAAAATAAAACTAATAGTATTAACCATATCGTTAATTAAATTAAAATTAATATATTAATATATACTTATTATATTCTTTATTAATAACTTTAATATAATTAATATGGATATATGTAATATAATAGATAAATAATATATACCATAAATTTTTTTTAATAAAAATTTTAATAAATTTTAATTTATTAAATTTAATATTAATAATTATAATTATTATAAAAGGTTAAAAAATAATTTATTAGTATATTATTTTAATATAATATATATCGATAATAATTAATTAAATATTAAAAATAAATAAATTTATTTTTAATATAAAATAATAAAAATAAATTTAATTTTAAATAAAAAATTAATTAAAACTAATTAAAATATAAATTTATTTTTAAAAGTTTATAATTATAAAAGGAAATTTTTAAATAAAAATAAAAATTATTATTAATTTTTATTTATAATTACGGTAAGTGTTACGTATATTAAACCTTTTATAAAAAAAAAAAAAATTATTTGCTACTTTTATCTTATATAATCTTTTTATATAAAGCATTTATTTTACTTTTTTATTTCAAGTTTTTATCTTAAATTTAAATCTTTAATTTTTGGTTTAAATTTATTTAATATTTTATTATATATTTAATTTTTAAAATTATTAATAATTAATAATTATGATTTATAATATTTTAAATTTAAACGCTAATGATTTTAATAATTTTAAAATTATTAATAATTAATAAATAATAAATTTAATTTAATAATATTTTAAATATTAAGATTTTATTAATTTTAAAATTTTTAATATAATTAATAATAAAGTGAAATTATATTATATGATTTTTATAAATTATATGTAAATAAAAATTATTTACGTAATAATAGATTTAATAATATTATATATGTTTAATATTATAGATATAAAAAGGTTTATTAATATAAAAATATTATAGTTATAAATAAAATAGTAAATATATAATATAAATGAAATAAAATATAAAAAGGGTGAAGTTATAAAAAGTATAGGAAGTTAGTAAATGTAAAGGATAGGTAGGGTAAGAGGTTGGTGGGTTACAAAAGATAAAATAGGAGGTTAAAAGAATATAAGAAACCGATAAAAAAAGAAGGTAAAGCAAAAGAGTCTAATAAATAAGGGGAGAAATAGAAAAGAAAAAGGGGTATAGGAAGAGGGGAAGGTTAAAGGGAGGGGGATAAGGATGAGGTATAAAAAGAAGAGAAAGTTAAGGGAGAAAGGGGAGGAGGTTAAAGAAGTAAAAAATTTAGCAAAAAATGATTTTAATTATTTAGAAATAGAAATAATAAAATTTTATAAAAAATAAAATGTTAATATAAAATAAAATATTATTTCTATTTAAATAACTTTATTATTTTAATTATATAATATAATAAAAAAAAATATATTAAATAATTTTTATAAAATATTTATTTTAATAATAATAAATTTAATATAAATTAACCTTTTATAAATATTATATAATAGGATTTTTAAAATTATTTATAATTATATTAATATTTTTCTTTTTTTTGTTATAATATTTATTGTTAATATCTTTATAATTTTTAATATTATTTTATTCCTTTATTAATAAATTAATTTAGGTATTTAATTTTTTTAAAATATTTTTTTTTTGGTTTTAACAATAAATGTTTTTATAAATAAGGTTTTTAAAAAATTATAAATTAATATCTTTATTAGGGATAGATTTTTCTTAATATTTATTAATTTAATTAAAAATGTAAATATAATTAATTAAAAATCTTTTTTAATATAAGGTTTTAGGTATGTTTTGATTAAATAATAATAATATATTATTATAATAACCATTTCGATAATTGATTAAAAAAGCAGGCGTAGTAAAATTAAGTTTGATTAATCTTAGTTAATGGCTACCAAATATCTCTTTATTAAATTGGCTGTTATTTAATTAATTATCCAATTGATTATCTAATTAATTAATTAGCTGGTCATTTATTTTATCATTTAATTGGTTATTTATATGGTTATTTGTTTAACCATTTAAATGGTTATTTACCTAACCATCCAAATAGTCATTTACTTGACCATTTGTATAGTCGTCTATCTAACCATTTATCTAATTAACCACAATTTCATTTTTACAAAATTTGGTTATGGCATAAAAATAAATGCCACGTTTATCTTTGCCGAAATAATTTATTATAAGATTATATATTTATTTTTAAGTATTTTCGAATAATTCGGGATTTAAATTATTAAAATTCTTATTATTATTTTTAAAATTAAATGGTTTTATAAATAAATTATTTATAGGAATATATATATATTTCTAATGTATAATTAATATTTAAGATAATAAAAAGTTTTTAATATTTTTATTAAAATTTATAAATTTTTCTATTTTTATTTTTATATTATTTTATTTATTAAATATTGTTATAAATAAAAGTTATATAAAAATATTTAATTTGATATATATAAATTTAGGAATTTTACATATTTTTTTAAATATTTTTTTGATTTTTTTGTATTAGTTTATATTAATATTTTATACCTTTTTTTTAAATTTAAAAGATTATTTAATTTTAGGGTTAAAAACCATCTTTATTTCTATAATATTACATAATTTAATATTAAATACATTTAATATTTACCTAAAATATTAATAAAAAAATCTTTTTTTATTAATAAATATTTGGTAATAATCAATAATTTTATAGGTTTTAAAACTAAAAATATTTTAGAAAATATTTAAATCTATTTTATTTTTAAACTATTTCCGAAAAATGTTTCGGTTATTTTTCAATAATAATGCCTTTTAAAGATAATTTTTTAAAAAATTATAAATATAATTTTATTATTAATTAATATATTTATTAATAAATTATAAATAAATAAATTATATATTTATATAAAATTATTTAAATAAAAATTTATATTTAAGGTTTATAAATAAAAATAAAAAATATATACGAAATATTTTAAACTATTTAAAAGATGGATTTACTTAAAGATATATTTTATAAATAATTTAATAAATTATTAAAAGATTATTAAATATTAAGAAATATTTTTGTAAATAATAGTTATAATTAATTTTAATAATAATAAATTTTTAAGCTGTAAAAGTAATTCTTTCTTTTTTACATAATTTCTAAAAATAAAAAATATTATTATTTAATATTAATATCTTTTTAATATTTTTTTGGATTAAAAATAAAAATCTGTTTAAATATAACTTTAAAAATATCTAAATTTTTTTATTTTTTATAATTTTCTTTTTTTTAAATATTTAAATAAATATATATTATTTATTTATATTAAATTATAACGTAAAATTTAAAAATATTATAAAAATAAAGATATTTATTTTAATAATAAATATATTAGATTTTTTTAAAATAATTTAATTGGGATATATAATATAAATTTCTTTATTTTTAATATATTAAAATAAAATCTAAATTAAAATTAATATTTTAATATTTTATATTAATAATTAAATTTATAAATTTATTATAAATAATATGTTTATTGGCCATAAATGGATAATATAAATATTTTTTAACACTATTATTTTAAAAAATTACTAATTAATAAGTTATATTAAAATATTTTTAAATATAAAAAAAAGTTTAAATTTAATAATATAATATAATATTTTATTAAAAAATATATCAAATTTGATATTAATAAATTTAAATTAAAAATAAATTTATAATAAAATTTAAAATAAATAGAATATAATATTTTCAAATTTATTTCTATATTTTTTAAATAATATTTTTTTAAATATTAAATAAAATTCTTTTTTAATTTTATAAAAATTTTTAATTTAACGGGTAATTTAAAATTAAATTGTATAATAATTTTGTAATCTTAAATCTTAAATTATAAATAAATTAATTCAAATATATTAATTTAAAAAATGATTTTTAACTAAATAAATGTAAATTAATTATATAAATTATTTCATTATTTCACCAAATTTAAACCTTGCTGTTAATACCTTTCTTTCTTTATATTCTAATTATAATAAATTTGATAAAATTTAATAAAATTAATTATATTAATTTTGTTATTAATGTATTATTAAAACTTAATAAAAAATAAAATATTATTTAAAAAAAAAGAATTTTTAATTAAAAATAATCAAATATTGTTAAAATAATTACGTTATATGCGTTTAATATAATAAAAATAAGAGCTAAATAATAATATTATAGTATAAATAATTAAAATTTAATATAATTTATTTAAAATTTGTTTTTATATTAAAAAAAATTCCTATATTTAAAAGAACTTTTATATTTAAAAAAATTCCCATATTGAAAAAAATTCCTATACTAATAAAAATACCAAAATTTACAAGGTTATAAATATAAATAATAATTCTAATAAAATAATAACTCCTATTAATAATTATATAATTAAAAAAATAAAAGATTATAATAATAAAGATAATATTAAAAGTAATAAAAAAAGATTTAAAAATAAAAATAAAGATATTAAACTTTTTATTATATATATTATTTATTTTTAATAAAATTTTATTAAAATTTAATTTTTTATATAAATATAGCAAGAATTCTTAATATGAATATAATATATTATAATAATATAGAAAATAATTTTAATTAGATTTTACGTTTAATTTTAAATTTATTAAATATAACTATTATTATTGTTTATAAAAAAATTATTAATAATATTACCTTATTAATATCAATACCTTTTAATAAAAAAGATAAAAAAAAAGAAAAAAATAATATTAATAATAATAATAATAACCTAGAAATCCTTATTTAATTCTTTAAAAAAACTTATAATTTATTTATATTACCATTTAATTTAAGGTTAAATTTAAATTTAAGTTTAACGTTAATCTTAAATTTAATATTAATTTTAATATTAATCTTTATTATTTAATATTAGAATAATTTATTTAATATATTATATTTATTTAAAATATATTAAAATACTAAATTTTATATATTTTTATTTAAAAAAGTATTTATTATATTTATAAAGTTTTTTAATATTAACTGTTAAAAATATATAATATTAATTAAGATTTTTTATTTCTTTTAAAATAAAGATAGTTATTAATTAAAAGATATTTTAAATTTTTTAAATTAATTAATAATATTAATTATTTAATTTTATAAACGTTTACTTTTATTAAATATATATTAAGTTAATATTTTATTAAATATTAAAAAAATATTAACTGAAATTTACGCTTATAAAACCGAAATAATAAAAGTTTTATAATAAAATATTTAATATAAAAATTAAAATTATATAAAAGGTAAAATAAAAGCAATAAATAAAAATATTATTTTTTTAATAATTATAAAATTAATGTTTTTTAATTTTTTTATTTTTTTTTAAAGTTATTTAATATTTAATATTAGTAAAGATCTTTATATTAACTTAATTATTTTTATTAATTACCCTATTAAATTATACCATATATATTACTAATTTGGATTAGTTTGTACGTTTAATAGGAAATATTTTTATCTTAAATCTAAAATTATTATTTTCCTAAACAATTAGATTTACTATTATTATATTAAACCTTTTTATTTTTATTATTAAATTAAAAATAATAACCTAAAAATTATAGATTTTTATATAAAACATATATATGACTTTAATTAAAATATATATATTGAATCTTATATATAAAAAAATAAAGAAATTTTGGTGTTATAAATATAAAAATCTTTATTTTTTAATAATAATAATAACCAAATTAACGGTATAATTTTAAACCTTCTATTTAAAATAAATAAGTTTATTTTAATATTAAATATTATATATATTTTTAAAACTAACATATATTTATTAATAAATATATATATTAATTACGGTTTTGATAAAATCTTTTAAAATTTAACCCTTTCCCTAATTTAAATTAATAAGAAACAAATTAAAAAAAATATTTATTAAATAAAATATAATAAAGACCAAATTATATTTTAATAGTAAAATATAGAAAAGGAAGATTATTATATTTGTTATATAATATTTATATTTTAAAACAGAATTAAATCCAAAATAATTATTCTCTTTTATTATATACACTTTATTTATAATAAACTTAAAATTAATACATATAGTTAACATATATTTAAATTTAATTAAAATCAAAAGTAATTTAACATAAAATATATTAAAATATTATTATTTATTAATTTTATTAATAAATTTAAGATTTTTTTAAATTTTTATTATTTATTTATAAATAATTATATTATTTTTACTAATCTTTTTATAATTAATTAAACTTAATTTAATAATATTATATTTTTAATATTTGGCCTTTACAAATTTAAATTTAATAATATTATTAAGGTTTTTAAAATATTTAAATAATTTAATTATAACATAAATATAATTATTAATAATAAAAATATATTAATTTATACCTTTATATTTTTTTATATAAAAAATATATTGTAATAAACAGAAAATTGCGGCGTAAAAAATTTTCATATTTTAAAATTCTATTATTTTTACTATTATATGGTAATATTTAAAGTTTTTTAATAAAATATTATATTAAATTTTAATATTATTAATTATAATAGATTTTATTATTAGGTTATATAAATATACCATATAATAATTAATAATATTAAAAATAATATAATTAAAAATATTTATAACTTATAATAAAAAATAATAAATCTTTACTTATTATTTTAAATAATTTCCCTATCTTTAAATATTATTTTATTATGTTTATTTAATCTTATCCATTTAAAATATAATAATATATTAAATTTAATATATTTTTTTTTTTAAAATATTATTTTAATATTATTAATAATAGTAAAATATTCTATTTATTTATAGATATGGCCATTCCCCCCGGATATATAACGTTTATAATTATTAAAATATTATTTAATAAATTATAATATATCTTTTTATATTATATAGTTTATTACTATACCAACATTTTTTCAAAATTAATTAAAATTTAAATATATTAAAATTAATTTTATTAACAAAGTAAATTTGTATAATAATTTTATAAAATTTATTATTAAGATTTATATTGTAATTACTAAAAATAATATAGTTTTTATAAATTTTAAAATTTTAAAATTAAATCGAAATAATTTATCATTTTTAATTAAAAATATTAAAAAATGATTTAATAAATTATATATAATTACATTTATATTATTAAATAAATTATACGTTATATTAATTATATTAATTAACTTTAATATTAATTTATCTACTTTTTTTAATCTTTTTATTAAAAATATTATAAAAGGTTTAATATGGTTTATTTAATATATAAATAATATAATATAATCAAATATTTATATTATTATATATTATTTTAATTTAATTAAAAAATATAATTTAATAAATAATTATACCATATTAATTAATAAAAATTTATATTAATAAATTAAATTTAATATTATATTATAAAAATATTTAATATATATTTTTTAAATAATTTAATATATATAAATATTTTAAATGTTATATAAAAGAAATAAATTATTTTAATATTAAAAAAGTTTTATTATTTAAATATAATATTTAAATAATAATTTATTTTATTTTACATAATGGTTTTAAAATATAAAATCTTAAATTTATAATTAAAATCTAATATTTATATTAAAAATATCTTATTTTATTAAAAAAGGTTTTTTTTTAATTTAATTAGAATAAATTAATTAATATAAAAAAAATAAAAAATATAAAGTTAAAAGTTGTAATATATATAAATAATATACATATTAATATTTATATTATTAATTATATTCTAAAGAAAAAGATTTAATGTAATATTTATGTTATATATAACGGTAATATATTATTAATAAAAAATAGAAATTTACGTAATTTTAATTATATTTTATTTTTAAAAAATTTCTAATAAATATATTAATAAAATTATAGATTTAATAATTATTTTTTTTAAATATAAAAAAATAATATTAATATTTAATAGGTTTATAAATTTGGATTTAATTATTAATATTAATATTTAAATAATATCTTATTAATATAAATATAATATATAATATAGAAATTAATTATTATAATTTAATAATATTATTTTTAATTAATTTATTTTTGGTAAAAATGATTATATTTAATATAAAAAATTATATAAATTTATTTATTTAAACCATATATTTTTTTTTATTATATATAATAATAAATATATATTTGTAATAATAATATCTTTATATTTTATTATTATTTATAATAGTTTTTTAAATTTAAAGATTTTTTAAATATTTAATATAAAACTTATTATTGTTAAAATTATAATTATTAAATCGGTAAAATTATATTTAATATTTATTAATAATATTAAAATTATTTATATAAAATAAAACGTTAATTATATATAAAAAGTAAATTTAATTTAATTTTAAAATATATATTATTTAAAAAATTAAATAAATTTTATATGTTAACGTTTTTATATAATATACCAATTTTATTAATAAATTAAAAGGTATTTATGGTATAAAGTTAAAAATATTAATAAATATTTTTATATTTAGCCAATTTTTAAAATTTAGTTTATTTTTTTAATAATTAATATTATTAAGTATAAAATTATTAACTTTATTATTTTTATATAAAATTTATATAAATTTTATTAATTATATTATATTAATATAAAATGTTAATAGTTTATATTAAGTTAAATATAATAATTATATTATTATAATGTTTAAATTTAAACGTTAAATAATTATAATATGTTAGTTTTATAATTTAAATTTATTACTGTATAATATTATTATAATTTATTAACTTTAATATTAAAATATTATGGTATATTAAGTTTAGAATTTAATTTAAAGTTATTATGCCAAATTTGGTTTTATATAATTTAAATAAAATTAAAAAATATTGGATATTTATATTTTAGATAAGTTAATCTTTTAATAAAAAATATATAATAGTAAAGGTAAATATAAAATATTTATATATTTAAATATAAAATTTAAAATATTTAAATAAATAAATTAATATATTAATATAATAGTAGTAGTTTAAATTGGGATTTTAAAAAGATTATTAAAAAGAAAAAGATTATTAAAAATAAAAGGATTATTGAAAATAAAAGGATTATTAAAAATAAAAAAATTATTAAAAATAAAAAAATTATTAAGAATAAAAAGATTATTAAAAAGAGAATAATTATAAGAAGTAAAATGATTATTAAAAATAAAAGTATTGTATATAATATAATGATTGTTTATATAAAAATGATTATTTATAAAATTATGATTATTAATAAAGAAATGATAAATAATAAAGGAATAATTTTTTTAAAAAGAATAATAATTTTCGGAGAAATGGTTTTTTTAATAAGAATAATAATATTTGGAGGAATGATTTTCTTATAAAAAATAATTACGTAAATTAATATGGTATTACCTATTTTAATTATTATTATGGGTAATATGATAATTTATATAAGGAATTATTCTAAATAACCAATAATTGCCGCTATAGTAAACTACCAGGTTTATAACATTAATTAAAACATTATAAATGATTTTATTTATCACGTATAGATACTTAATGTTATATATTCTTAAAATAATCCTAAAGTTCATTACATAGATTGTTATATCAATGGCCTATTTTAAAGAAAAAAATAAAAATAAATAACTAAAATTATTCCGAAGAGAAATATAACTGCTAGGTTAATTGCAATGTGGATTATCCTTACGCGTAAGTAATACATACCGGAATGCAAGTTGCCCAAGGCATTCCTCACATATTTGACCATGTGCGTGAAAGGAGTTGCATCTTAGCTCTTAGCGTCCCCCAAACAAATTTAATGGTTTCAGTTATTCCCCACGCCTTGCAACGGGAGACATGTGTATTTGGCTGAGGCCAACAGACTAGTGTTCCATAACTGAAGCACTTGGTTTGTATGTATTGGCCGTGTACTGCTAACACTACCAATAACAATAACTACTAAAAAAAAACATGACTTGTGCTACATCATGATGACTAGATACCTACCTAACTTAGGTGGTCAATCAATAAGAGAGGTCTTACTTACATGTAGCACAACTTGTCAAACTACATACAGTGCTGGAAATCACGTACGAAAATTAATAATTACTACAAGCCAATGGCGTCAAACCGATGTTATGTTCGACCTCTTCTCCATGATGATCGCCTCAATAAAAAAGTGTGGTCGGACACGGTCATTATGTATGTATGTATAGCAACTTATTACCAGCGGGTTCAAGTAGGATTAAGAGGGGAGTATGCAGCAGAGACATGCACCATTCCCAATTTTCAATGCTGAGACCTGCAGCCGTTGGGCGATCTAAGTAGGGTCAGTGCGACGAAGCGGGAGCGGTCAGCTTGACAGGTTAGCTCGGTTTTGATTTCTCGACGTTGACGAATCGATAGCTTCAGATTCTCCTGTCTACCTATTCTGCCAGTCTGCATAGGCTATCAGATATTCCCAGCGAAGCCAAGTGAGTGGACAAGGAAGAACCACTTTGCATATTATTGGGTTCCACTCCCATTCATTAATTCATCATCAAACATGCTTCGCAACAATCAGCAAGTAACAGCGTATATCGTTAACTGGTCGAATAGCAACGAAGTAGCATCGCAGTTTTTTTTTAACATATAACTGTCTATTCTTAATGATCACTGGCTCCTTCATAGTTTACGATCTGGCTGTTTAACAGCCAAGTCACTCACCAGCTGTTAAAGTTGGCATCCATCATCCTATCCCGAATTATGTCGGACCAATTGCGCTGAGAAAATCAATTCTGTTCACAACAACCCCCTTGTTGATTAACTGATGCTGTGGCACGGCCTGGGCAGTTTGTTTGATCTAGCCAGGTCCTTGTAACGTAGCGTTCTCTCGGGGTTTAGCATGGCTACAGCTGAGTGGCGGCATCTCGCAGCTTTACATCAGCTTAGCATGTTGTGTGTAGAAGTCATGATAAATAACAAGAATAATAGTAATGTTTTTAAGGCCGGTTTTTCATCTATACGACGGCGGAATTCTAAAGGTATATAAATTGAACTGGACTCCTCCCCCCCTGTCTAATAGTAAGGCTCTTAGAGCTGCTATATTAGTCTAACACAGCTGGACACATTCGCGACAAGTCAAGGTCCGGTATCGAATCCGACCAATTGTATCGCTCTATTCTTGAAGCTGAATTACCAAGTTACAGGGGGGGATAGCACCGACAGGGACTAAGGAACTCCAGGGAATCCTTTAAACGGAAGGCTTTAAATTCGACCGCGAAACCCGGCTCTGGTGTGCAGGCCTCTCGTATTCGATCAATTTTTTCTAACCCAAACATACTTAAATCTTTAAGATAACACAGAAGGGCAGTAAAAGAGTATAATTCGAAGAAACAAGATAACAACTCCATTGGGGAATCTGGAAACATCTAATATCATCAACGATTGATTCGTTATTAGAGCCCTGACCCGGAGACCCGTTGGAAAGCTCCTATTCCTTATTCGAAAGTAATAACTTAGACAAACTCACGTCAACTTTTTTTTTGTTCACCGGAGGCCTTATATTTGCGCTTACATATTTCAATTCCAATCCGACACGAGGTGACGACACCCCCAAGCCGGGGATAACGAGAAATAGACTTTCGAACTCTTTCGCTAGTCTACGCGTCCTAAAAAAAACATAACGAATCTAGAAGTTTATTCCGACGACGAGACATACGACACGAACTTATTAGCCCCTCTTGGGATTGGTGCACTTCACCTCGCGTCGAGAAATGGCGAGTTCAACTCCGCAGAATGTTATTCGCAGGTATGCTTTTCACCTTGGCTGTCGATCTATTTTCGTTTGTCTTCGAACAACCATCACGCGCGCAACTCACGACGTCACCCCTATTTTTCGAGCCTGTCATCGTTTTAGCCAGACCTACCGAACTACGATTTCTTTTTATCTACGGTCCTTCGCATTCGACTATTATTATGTTTTACTATACGAATTAACGCAATACTAATTGGATCATTAGGAAACTAGTCATTATTGGCGATGGAGCTTGCGGCAAGACCTCTTTACTGAGCGTCTTCACGCTCGGATACTTTCCAACCGTACGTTTTCCCATACCCTCCCCCTAATTTCTTCTTCTCATTTCCGCACTTCCGGGCAGACATTTACTAACAGATTACATATAGCACTATGTAAGCAGACATCATCACGGACCCTATCATAAGCTTACCTAGCCGACGGACTAACGATTCTCGCGCCCCCCTTAGATTCCGACCGTATTTGAGAACTACGTAACAGATTGCAGAGTTGACGGCAAGTCGGTACAATTAGCATTATGGGATACGGCTGGTCAGGAAGACTACGAGCGATTGCGACCGCTCGCATACTCGAAGGCGCATGTACTACTAATAGGGTTTTCGATCGAGTCGCCTGATTCTCTTGACAACGTGAAGCACAAGGTCGGACAACCCCCCCGCTTCTACTCAACTCCCGTTCCACACTACGAGCAACACGAGACAACGGAACAATCCTAGCTAACAACAGAAATAGTGGGTAGAAGAAGCAACAGAACGATGCCCCGGCGTCCCAATCATCTTAGTAGGACTAAAGAAGGATCTACGAGACGACCCAGTAGCGATCGAGGAGATGCGCAAGAAGAGCCTAAAATTCGTGACGGAACGGCAAGGCGAACAAGCCGCGCAGGAGATCGGCGCGCGCAAGTACCTTGAGTGTTCGAGTTTGAGCGGAGAAGGTGTCGACGATGTGTTTGAGGCCGCCACCCGCGCCGCTCTCCTCACCTTCGAAAAGGGCGAAGGCGGCGGATGCTGTGTTATATTATAAGGCGGCGCAGCGCAGCGCAGTACGGCACGGCACGGACTCGACGCGACTTGTAGAATGGGCCACGGGAATCGACATCACGAACACGAGCAGGAAATGTCCCCGGAGGAACAGATTTAAACCAAAAATGGGTGTTCACTTAGTGGAGTTTGGCTTAGGCGGAATTGAATATCTATTCCGAAATACTATTATTTTTTTTCTTTCCCTTTTGTTTTGCTTTTGTTGGAATATTACAAGAGGAGGCCGAAGAAGAGAAAGAGGAGAGGAGCTGATGAGGCGGAGAAGGAGGAGGCGCTCGGATTATGCGTGCCGGAGGAAGCAATTGGGGATTGGGATTCATAACAGCCAGCAATCTACCTCGAACGAGACGAGCTCTTGTCAGGCCCTACAAACTACGTACCCAGCATCACGAACCAATCTATCTATCTAACCCACCCCAACTATTTATCGAAGTATTCAAGGAGATCTACTACTACTTCCAGTGCGATATCATCACCCTCGCTCACCCACGGACGAAACCACCATGACAGACTACTGCTGTATCTAGGTTGGAAACAGACTGAAAATGAACTGATTAGTGAAGCTGATCCTGGAAATCCCAACGTTCTCTATCGCGAGAAGAGAAAATAGTTATTGTTAATAAGGAGAAGCATTTGAATCAGAGCATTAATTTTCACATTGATAATAGTCCGCCTCTAACGTAATGTGAAGCATAGGATTTCGGCGAAGCGTTCCCAACAGTTTCAAAGTGGATCTAGTATTTACTTACTTTCCCTCACTCCTTTCCATGCCTTGTCTTCTTACCGAGGGTCGGCCCAAGGGGATCGAGCAAACATTCATTAAGAAAAACCACATCTATCTACCTCCCCAACTAGGCATGTCCATGACTGCAGCTACCGTAAGCGTTGCATCTGCATCAAAGTATATGATCGAACGATCTAATTAATTGCATCTTTCCACGTCTCTACATGCCAAGGTAAAGTGGCGATCGGATGAGAGTAAAACAAAAACAACGCACGCAGACGTGCCCGAAGCTTACGCAGCAGATATGCAGCTAATAGTTCATTGGATACGACAGTTTCTAGTCCACGTAATGTCGGAGACGATTCTATGTTACACGAATTCTAGACCGGGAATTCGGATGCGGGCCGGATGAGGACTCCCTCACCGGGTCCAGCCGTGATTCCAAGGCTCGCGAGCCGGTGTTTCCGTCTGTGGTCTCGCATACTCGATCGGGATGCTGTTGTGCCCGTATACACCTTTCTTTTCCATAGCCACACGATACAAGTATCCCTCGTCCCGCGTGCCAGGCCCACTAGTCTTGCGCAATTCCTCGCAGGCATTATGCATCGATTGATACATCCTACGTATCCGATTAGTAAACGTATCGTCACAACATAGTATCAAGGAAAATATATGCGAGATTAGACATACCGCTCCAGTTCGTGCGCCTCCCTATCCCGCTCCTTGCGCTGGTACAATAACCAGGCGCGATGAATAGTCCAGTGACGCAGCGCACGGTTTCGCGCGAATCTCAGAGGGGCGGGAACGGCACGGGGCATTGAAGCTTTCAGGTTCATGATTCTGGGATCCGGGCCATCGCCCTTCCCTCCCTTGCGCTTCTTCTTCCCAGAGCCTTTGCTGCCTGAACCTTTAGCACTAGAACCTTTTCCGCCACCGATCCTCGCATTTTGAGGAGTCGTGGTATGTATCTGCCGAGAAACAGGTGTGGAGAATAAAGGCGATGAACATGCTCCTACAGCCGTCGCGGCAGCAGTCCGACTTGGTGATGGGCCATAGAAGAGGCTGGAGAGAGGAGTAGTCGATGGAAGCCTCGTGAAGAGGCCGCGGAAGGTAGGTGTGAACATGGTGCTTAAGTCTGCGTATAATGTATCTTTTTAATCGTCGCTATGTCTCCTCGCCCAAACCTATGATCCTATGATCTCTGATTACGGCTCGTCGTTGCTACTTCTCTCTTCGTCGGTTACCCGTTTCCGCCGCAACTTAAGACCGCGAGTAAGTAGCTGATAGCTCGAGCGCAACCTTCAACTTAATCCTCGATATCTCGTTCACCCTCCTCACGGCTGTTTTCGTTCCTAGGAATTCGGTTCTCCTCCAACGTTGTAGCCTTCTTGTCTTTTGTTAGATACGTACTCTTCGTGCTTCTACACCAAAACCTCCAATATCTCCGGGGAAAATCGGGTCGAGAATAGCTCTTAGTAGGTTGCTTTAATTGATCAATTGCAAGAAAAAAGAATAATGTGGATCAACGATTTTCCAAGCTACTGGATGAAGCTAAGTGGGGACCCCTGTGCAAAGAGTACATAAATTTCTTGTATGGGAGGCGTGGATATATCCAGAATGTCATGTGACTTGACAGAATAGCGTCAAAAAGGTCTACTAATACTGAAAACACACTAACTTTTAACAGCTATATTTTAATGGATTTAAGAACGAATAAAAAGTTTAAAAAATGATATAATTTTTATTTAAGACTTCAATTTAGTTCTTTTAATTTTTCATTTTTGTAGAGGTACGTTGGAGTGTTGAATAACTTTTTAAAATGTATCACAACCTCTGTATGTGTTGGTGGGGTGCGCCAGCTTTTTTGACGTTATTCTGCCTAAATACACCTTGTCTATATAATATTTTTCTACTAATTTAATAATATTCACCCTGCGACTCGAGCATAGTATGCTTTGAAGTATTGTACTATACTTCTCAATACATATTTCTGCCAAGCCGTAGTGTCTAGCATTAATGTCTAGAAGCACTATCTTTTTACACTGGAACCCCTGTTCTTAGTGTATATATAGGTACCCTTATGTTCTCTCAGGAGCCTCAAAATTACCGTCGCTTTGTAGTAATCTACTACGGTCCCTCACATAGAGAGCCTTTTTGTCTTTCGTGCAATGGAATTTTCCGTCTTTCCCTGTTATTAGGGGTGTTTCTAGATGCCATATATGTCTTTGTTAGCTCCTGCTGCACGGAGCGAGACGGCGTCGGCCTTGGATTTGAAAGCTTGCAACTCTGTGTCGAATATAAAAGTGACATAGTTTTATTACTATTTCCCAAACGAGGTTAGTAAGGATCGTGATAAAGTATTAGGAGAAAGGACATACTATTGAATAGGTTTATTATCGTCTTTGTTATTGTAGAGTTTGATCTTGAAGATGGCACCCCGTCCCGCCCTGCCTATTGCTGGACCATAGAGCCTTAGGATTGTCGTATAGAGGAGCTCAGGTCGAGTTATTCGTTATGTATAGATAGTTGGTAGCTTTATACCGATATAAGTTTATTAATATGTAGAAGCACCGACTATTATAAGGCCATTAGTTAAGATCATGACAATGGTCAATACAGGGATGTTATATTACCTTGTGAAAATAGAGACATCGGTGGCTCCGGCTAAGGAAACGATAAGCCCGGGATACCGTGAGATTAATTGCAAACTCTGCTACAAAATGGAATCTCTTTCATAGGTTGTTGTGTTATGAGTTTGCCATGATCGTCGTCATTTCGCTCTCGATTATGCTCTCTGTGGTGAGACATATTCTTGATTGTATAATTTGTCGTGATTTTAGAAAGGTGTGATCGAAGGCTATATTTATAGGGGGCCAGCCCTGCTTTTTCGACAGGTGGGAACGAATGTTCCCATTCCCGTTTTTCATAACGGCGCCGCTAGTTCTTCCCTTGATCAGGATGTGACATCTACCGTATGAATTAACCCTTCCCCGAGCGCCGTTGGTTGTTGGGCACGTCGGGGGGAGGGAGGCCTTTGTCCATATCCTTAGAACCTTCGGGGTGCCAGCTATATGCGAATATAAGGTTAGAAAAAATACCAAACAGGGTTATTTACCTAATAATAGGTTATAGGGAGTTGAATGCAAATTGGCGGACGGTGTTAGAGAACATACCCAATTAGACAGGTAGGCTATAGTGTTGCGCTTAGAAGGGAGGATTACCTCTATAGCCCCTATGTTTCTTAGTGTTAATAAATGTTAGTTTTGGAAGCGTAGAAGAAGTAGATACCTTGTTTAGCTTTTGCGATAGTTGATACATACAACACGTTGTAGTATGAAGCTTAGAATATTAACACACCAGTTATTGTCATTGGTGCTAATGGTGTTATTTGGTTGAACTGCTATGCAATAGTTCGGTAAAATTAAATGAAGAGGTTATGTAGTTGATTATGATAATTGTTCACCTAGTAAAAGGGACATTTCTTGTCGCTTGCCATATTGTTGCTGTATTTTAAGTAATTGTTAGATGTTATTGTGTTAGGATAAGTATTAAGTTTAGAATAGGAGAGGATGTAAATGTGAAAATGTTAACTGTTGAGAATGGTGGAAAGAAAAAAGTTATTCTCGGGGAGGAGGCCGTGTTTATATCTATTTTGGAACATTTTTTGCCTGGCGCTAAGTTGGCGGTGAGTTGGCAGTAATTCCTGAACCGAAGTTACGTTTGGCAGTTGCTACGCAAAGGAAGTTATGTTTGGCAGTTGCTACGTAAAGGAAGCTACGTAGATAGATATTTTGGCGACAGTTGTATGTACCTTCCGGCACGGCAGGTGCATTAGAGACAATGTTATTACCTTAGGTAGTCGACATGATCCTGACTCTAGTGCACGGAAGTTATAGGGCAACTTAAAGTGTCGTACACTTGCCGTACACTTGCCGTACACTTGTCGTTTTTAAGACGGTTACTGTTCTAAAAGGTCCTTCACTATTGGCGCCTTCCTAATGTTTACCTAACCTCTGTCTGCCAAATTTCTAGTCTTTCCGCACTTTCCGTTTTTCTTTTCCAGGCAAGTGAAAGGGATACTATATCCAAGTTACGATATTACATCTTAGTATCTAAGGTGCCAGTGATTAACCAAGTTAAAAAAAATTAGTCTCGACGCCATACTTATGCGCATCAAAATAATGTCTCTATACCAATTACTCTATTTCGTTGCTATTCCGGTACTTTAGCTATTACTGCACAAAATCTCTGCCTAGGAGACCTTTTACCCAACAATCATTGTTCAGACGGGATTTAGGTTACTGGTAGTCAACAAGCTTCACGTATGCCTCAGCTCCCTTCTTTCAAATACCCTCTCATATATATTGCTTCACCTTTAAGGGGAATGCTAATAATTCTTGTTGCTCTCAGAATGGTATCCCAAAAAGAAGCCGAAAGATTCAACCGGAGAATCGTAGCAATGTTATCTAATGTACCAGATAGGGACTAGAAACTCCTAGAAGAAATGGAAGAGATTCCAAAAAGAGTCACCATGATTGATGGTACTCATCTGGGACACTACTTAGTCATTCTACAAGAAGCATTCCGCGTGATATCTAAATACGTCCCAGGGCTGGAGGACTATGTTCTTACCCAAGACCTTCCAAAGCTCCTGGAAGGAGGAGATACAATCAAACCGGAAACTGTGGAGGAACTTATAAATCTCTTGCTAAATGCAACTCAATATGCGAACAAGAAGGTACCCCTGTTCCCACCTAAGAAGGATAACGAGCCTAAGCCTGAGATTGAAGATGTGGGTGAAGGCTCTATTCGTCTCTGCACCAGCTCTGAGAACAAACTCATTGAGGCATTGATCAGCCTTTTACTGGCCCCTGACGAATCTTCATCTGCGAAACCTCCTCGACCAGACCTACGCACAAGAGCGGTTCGTCCTCCCCGAGGCTCCTCTTCCCAGGGCCCAGAGCAACCTCCCCCTCCCCCTCCCCCTCCCCCGTCACCGCCACCGCCACCGCCCCCTTCCCCTTCCTCATGCCAGCCACTTAAGGATAAAGAAAAGATGCCACAGGAGGGAAGTACAAAAGACCCTTAGATGTACAATGGTATATGGTTTGGGAGACTCCCGCATTGAAAGACCCTATAAGAGATGGCGATTGGTTTTAAGCGTTTGCGTTTGGTTCACAATAGGTCATGGTCTACTGGAAAGGGGGGGTATTAGCAATAGGTTAAAGGTTTCAAATATGTCTTTTAAGTTAGTAATAGCCCCTTGAAGCGGGTAGTTAAATCAATACACTCTTTGTCACATTGGTGATGGGTAATCGTTCAATTGTCTTTAGATAATAATTTAATTAGTTGATAAGTATCAACTAACCAAAACACTATAAGATCTCTACTAGATGATCTCATAAGTTATATAGTGTTATGATACATATTGGGAATCTTAAAGTCTACCCAGATCTGTATTAATTTTAATATCCCTTAGATACCGATATATATTTATTTGGGTCATACCCTCATCCACGCTGCTAAATAACTATGATATAGGGTAAAAGACCTTTCGGTGTTATCTTGGTGGTAACTTTGTCTCATTTATATCTGGTCATTTCTCTAGGACTTTAGTCTGGCCCCTATTCTGTTTATCTAATATCACGTAATCATGTCAAGCCAATATAGTCCTATTAATTCCCTAACCCGATAATACTTTGGAGTTATATCGTCATATTTTCATGATATCAATTGGACGAAATATCATGATGCTTTACACAAGTACTAGGCACCGTACGGAGTTGACTTCCCCTGGGATATGCTAAGCTCTCTAATTAAATATCCTATATTCATAAAAGAGGTAGTAGTATGCATATTATCGGAATATCCAAGTATCCAGTTCTGAATAAAGTCTGCCGAGGTTCATCCGAATAGGTAAGCAAGCAAACGTCGTTCCATTCATCGCGGCCTCTTATTGTGACGTAAGTTCCTTCGCCGCAAGATAACCAAACATGGATCAGCCAGTGCAAAGGAATTCCTCCACGGGACATACGAGGAATAAATCAGGCGCGAGGCGTGAGTAGACTTTCGGTTACATCTAATTCTTCAATTTCGAATCGAAATCAGATAATAATCCCTGGAATTAATTCATTTAGAGATTACAAAGGGATGATAGGCTATTATCATACCTACGATTCTTCTCGTAAAGGGGGGAGGTAGCAACATTAATTGACTGCAAGTGCGTCTATCCTATAGGAATTACGTTAACCCCACGCTACATCAATGTTCCCTTCTATTATTATTATTATTATTATCACCACCTTGTCCACCTCTTCAATAACAGTAGCTATGTAAAACCAAGATGTCTTTTGCTAACATATTTCAATCCATAGCTTCTCGGCCTAGATCATCAACTAAGGGGCCGCTCGATTCGGATGAGTAAGCATCGGTGATCATTAACAATTATACAATATCTGCTTACACTGAGACCCTAGACATCCTGTAGCGTCTCCCATACTGTCTCAAGCCAGTCGTTTCAGTAACAGCCAACAGGCTAGTCCGCGAAGCCTCTCCCGGGGATTTTCTCCGGCATCTAGATCTCCGGCTCCGTCTATCGCGCCAGTGACATCCAAGGACTTCTCATTCCTTCTAAGACCCGAGATCTACCACCAACTCTCACCCTTATCCATCCCAGCTCCCTTCCGCCATCCTTCTAGACAGCCCGCGCCAGAAACACCTATCCCAGAGCTCCTTAACAATGGGCACTTCCGCGCGGCCGCCATAGCTGCGGTTCAAGCACTAACAAG
Source organism: Daldinia childiae (assembly GCF_008694065.1). Taxonomy (NCBI): domain Eukaryota; kingdom Fungi; phylum Ascomycota; class Sordariomycetes; order Xylariales; family Hypoxylaceae; genus Daldinia; species Daldinia childiae. The sequence continues at coordinate 3,179,623 of NW_022984645.1, read as the reverse complement.
TAGCCCTGTCTCCGTTGTCGCTGCAGCCGCGCATCCACCCGTTAACCCCACCGACCACGCGCGCATCTTCGAGCTGCTGTACACACGGTTGGCGTGTCTGTGCCTTATCGACGCCACGTCGTTCGCCGCCCAGGAGTCCAAGGCCCTCGAGGACCTTAACTCGGCCTTCTACCTGGATCCCCTGTCCGGCGCGCACCTAGTGCCCTGGGAGCTGCGTATCCTCGGCGTGCGCCTGCAAGCCATTGGTTTTGGCGATCCCCGACGCGCTGTCATGAGCTACTATGAATTAGCAAGGGAGGCACGTACGCAGATTACCAAGGCGGGAAAGGCGCATGATCATTCCGCTTCCGAGCTTTGGAAGCATCGGCTTGCGGAGCTTGGGGTTAAGGTTGCGGGCGTGTTGATTGAGATGGATGATCTGGCGGGTGCGGTGGAGCACCTTGCTACGCTGGGCGATGGAAACCAGCACTTTAAGGCTGGTGGTGATGGGCGGCTGGCTATGAGCCAGGCTTTATTGTGGTTACACCTGGGTGATGTTGAAGCAGCGCGGCGATGTGTAAGAGACGGCAAGGGTGGGGAGATGGGAGAGCGTGTTTTGGATGCGCTAGCTGACATGGCGGACGGTGAGTATAAGGTCGCGCTAGAGAAGTGGCAAGTATTGAAGGGAACGATGGAGGAGAACGACGTACATGACGAGATGGTCGGGGTTAATCTCGCTGTGTGCCAGCTTTATACAGGAAACATGACTGAGGTAAGTTTCTAATCAGTGCAAAGCTGTCTTGGTGCTAACAATTACCCAGGCAAGGGATACACTAGAAGGTCTTGTGGATGCGGGTTCGACATCTCACACATTGCTATTCAATCTGACTACGGTGTACGAGCTCTGTACCGACAGACATAAGAACCTTAAGCTCAGACTCGCAGAGCGGGTGGCTTCGAAGCAGCCTACACCGCTAGGATGGGAGAAGACGAATGCGGATTTTAAGCTATAGAACAAATATGTATGTCCTAATTCACTCAAGTTAGCTGTTATATTTTCAGGGGGTTGGGTCATCGGTTTACATTTAAGCAAGATACGTAGACTGAAGAATAATAAATTAATGCTCTATGCTGTATCTACCTGGTTTGGTTGTTTCGTGTCACGAGCACTTTCAAAGGCTTTTATGATATTTACGGTGGTAAGTCCAGGTAGAGACCTATTCAATACGGCGCACCCCCTATCCCCTAAATAATAACCCACTCGTCTAAATACCCACATCTTTCTGTCGCTAAGTTACCTCCCTACACCATTGTGAGATGTTTGCGCTGACCTTGAGTAACACACATTTTGTCCGACCATAAGCTAGTCTCTAATCCATTTCATTTTTCAACAACCCTTTCCTTGACCACGGTAATTTATCTACCATTCTAAAACTCTTAAGACGTGCGCTTATCTCCCTGTTCTGCAAGTCGCTCAGCATACCTTTTCTGGCTTTCCTCCCAAGCAGCTTCGCCAACTCGTCTCCAGTTATCTACGACGAATTCCCTAACTAGATCCTCGTTATAAAACCCATCAGGGTCGCGCAGCGGTAATGGCGGATGTATGCCTAGACTGTAGTCATCTTGCATGATGATTTTCTTTAGAGAGCTAGCCGCCAAGCTGCGCAGGTGTTTTCTGTTATGCTCCTCTTCACCTTCTTTCCACTCCGGTATTGACGCCTTGATAACTTCCCGCCCAAGCGTCTGTCGCTGCTGCTCTTTGCGCCACTCGAGGAGTCGGTTTTTATAGACATGTCGCGTGCCGGGGAACTGTTCGAAGGCATCCTCACGTACTGTGTCCCGGGTTGAAATGGGCGTGGTGAAGCGTCCTGCTTCGCGACATGCAGGAATGAACTCGTCATACCACTTTCGAAAGGCCGCACGCCCTTTCATACGGCGGCGGTCGTTAGCCTTCATCTTGCTCTTGTCAAAGTCACCCCCGTCGACCTCCGTCGCGCTATCATCTTGTTCGGGCCGCACCCAAAACAATCGGCATGTAGCCGCATACTCCATAAGGTCCTCCATTGACGCAAATGGCCGTTCCCATTGGGTACTATCGTACTTGAGGCCTAAAAAACTAAGAATCTCCATGGGATCGCTACTAAGGAGGACTTTAGATTGCTTTTTGTTTAAATGCTCGATTTCGGGGATACGTATGTATAAGCCGACCTCGTCAATTGTGAGGCCATACGGGCGGATAGTACTTCCAAGAATATTCCAGAGGTCACCATGGGCATACTTGAGTAGCATCCATTGCAGGTGTTCTACAGAGTCGCACAGATGCAGGTCGACTTGGATATAGCGAGGCACATCGCCACTGGTTTCCTCCTGAGGTAAGTCATTCGGCCACGGTATAGCCAAGTTAACAGCGTTTGGTTGCTCCCCGATGGAATATTCAGCGCCGAGAAGGATTGCAGCAGCCTTGAGGGACTCGTGAGTCGATGGCGGGAGTGAGGTGCTGTGAATCCCAGAAGACGGAAATGCAGCATATTTTTCTACCGCTACGAAGATATCGATATCGCCGTGGTCCTTCTTTTCAGGGCCTTCGATAGGAGTGGCGACAACGAAAAATAGTTCCAGAAGCTTGGCATGGCATGTACTGAGAATATGTTGATATACCCTGGGAGACATCCGTGGAGTGAAAAGCGGATTGCTTCCAGATGAAAACGCGGAACCGCCCATGGTGGCAAGTGTTTTATTAGTCTTTCTTAAGGACTTGCTGTTAGGGAAGCAGCTGCCTGGTCGTAATGCAGCATGTATAACTCGAAACACTAGGAATTATGTGAGGAGAAGGAACAAATTGATAGGTATCAAGAGGGGGTGGCTAAGCTGGAATACCTCAACTTTAGGTTCATGGTTGAAATGGCTGTTGTAGAAGTCGTGGTAGGCGAAACGACTGTAAGTATGGTTCAAATAGTAAGAGCAACGAGATATGTGAATAACGATTGACTGGACTTTGGAGGTATGCGAAAGAAATCAATGAGTTGCATCTGAGTGCAAACAGCACACAATATCTACCTACTGCATACCGAAATGAATATGTCATGAACGCACGGACCACAAGTATATAGATGATTTATGATTTATCAGTTGCGACTGAGCGATCATGATCTGGCGTTTAACCCAGGGCCTTCAATTTTATATAATAATCTCATAGATTCTTTGGGTATTACTTTGGTCCTAATACTATTACTTATTAGTGGTTGACACATTGGAGCTAAAGTCTATAGGGTCACTCTGATGACTCAAAGACGTGACTCAACGTAGGCTTTGTTGTAACAGCTTGACATAGCTTTTAAAAGTCCAATCCAATCTACTACACAAGATGAACTACTGATATTGAGGTTGAAGTTCTAATAGCTTCCATACTAGGACAGGGCAGCTCATTCGTCTCTGGAATACTTAGAGCCCTGTCGCCATTTAGATCCATACCTCAGAACTAATACTGGGATCGGCGCGAGAAGGAAACTTGCCGCTCCTAGAATTGACAAGCCTATCCCATACCCAAATCTATCAACTAGAGGTGCAGCAGCTAATGGTAGGAATGTGCCTGCTAAGCACCTTGTGACAATCACCGCAGTCATGGCAGAGGCGGCGTACAACCCAAAAGCGTCTACAACATAAGCATAGAGTGGAAGGAACCCTAGCATGAGAGTAAGGCCCATGATTGCAACCGAGAAGAGTAACAGTAGAATTGGAGCGTGTAATTGCGCACTCCATCCGTACCATGCGGCGACCAGAGGTAAGGTAAACCCTCCGACAATAACCAAGGGTAAACGGTATTCCGGTTGACCAACCCCCTTATGAGAGTCGCGGAGTTTGATGTAGATTCTGTCTAGAGTTTGGTTGCATAGTACTACGCTTAAAGCCGAACCAATACCTACATACATGTTAGCATAGCGTACGTTTGACGAGATAGATACTTCCAGAGACAAGAAAGAAGAAAACTTACTGAAGCTGATAAGCGCGGATCCAGCACCCGCAGGCGACAAACCGTATATGGTCCCAAGGATATCTGGGAGAGTAGTGACCAAGATGTAAAAGTACGTGAAAGTAATAGAACCGAAAAGCGATAGCATTTGCAACACGCCCGAGCCCGCTAGCACAGTAAAGGGGCGGATGATTGCACCCCATAATTTCTCGGATCTTGAGCCATCATCCGCGTCAAACACAGTTCGTAACGCTGTATTACCAGTTTCAAGCCGAAGTCTCGCTGCCTTTCGTCTTAAAATGGCAACTTTATATGTTTCACGGAAACACGTAAGAAACACTACTTCACATGTAGCAGCTAATATCACACACATCCACATTGTGCTCCGCCAACCCATGGTTTCGGCGATAGCCCCGCTGATAGCAGGCCCGACCGCTCCGCCGATCAGCGGTGCAAGTTGGATCAAGCTCATGGCTGAGCCTCTTTGCTCTGATATGAATATATCGCCAACGATAGCGGGGTTTAGCACATTCGATGCCACGGCGAGGCCTGTTAAAGTCCTCGCGGCAATGAACAACGTCGTGCTCTGGGATAACGCTGCTAGAACTGTTGCTGTAATGAATAGAACATTGGCAACGTTCATCACAGGGTACCGACCAAAGACTTCTGATAACGGAGCGATAAGCAAGGGTCCAGCAGCTTCACCGAGCTCCCAAATCGTTACCAGCAACACGCTAGCAGATTTGCTAGAATGGCCATGGTCAAGATCATCCACTATACGTGTTGCAACAGGCACGACGGATATACATGTAAATGTTCTGCCGCAATAGTCAGTTTCATGAAAATTTTAATGGACCAATTAGTGATACGTACACCGTGAAAGCCATCAAAGCCAGAAGAGCCACGATCGCCCACTTGTACGCCTGTGGCCATTCAAGAGGATTCTCCTCATCCCCATCTGGATGAAAGTCCACAATGTCCTTAATCGATGCTTGATCTGGCCTCTCGTTGAACACCAGATGCGCATCCTGCAGTAAAGGCTGAGTTTCATCCATAGTGAATCTCACTCCTTACAGCCAGTCGTGGTGGTCTGTGAGAGCTCAAGTTGAGAAAAAAAAGGAGAGATTGAGAAAAATGCAATATATGAGCTTCGGTGAGCGACGGGCCGTTTCGTATTATAGTCGGCCTGTCGGCGAAACGTTTGGATGTACACGTCGTATCCACTACGCGCCCTTTCGGTTGACGACATTAGACAAGGTCGATTGCGAAAGTGGAGTAATGCATGTATCCGTCTTGCCAAGCGCGCGTAACGCATTTATCGTAAACCGCGAGTCGAAAGACAATTTGGAAGTAATATCTAGATTAAGGCTTTTAGCTTTGTTCTATTCATTTTAATAACAAGTACCTATGGGATAGGTGGTGGTTTCGATACTCTATTCATTGTTAATATCTCAGAACTCACTAACGCATGTTAGTGAGGTTAATTGAATTGTTTGGGCTAAACGCCACAGCAACAGGATCCCCTGAAGCGTTGAACATGATTTGGGGTTTCAACTTGCGACCCCATCTTCTCTTTGAAAACAGCATAATGGTATGATATGATAGAAATACGTTTACAATCCTATTTATATAGTTAATCTGGGGGCCAGTATCATATAGAAGAACATAGAACTTACGCAAGACCACCCCATGAAATCATAGTCCACCAGTAATATATTGAGTTGAGCCCACGGCGAGTAATACAGAAACTTAGTTGTAGCATCATACCTAAGGAGACAGAAGCTACAGATATGTCGAGGCATGCGTGTGTGATCAAATTGATCTCAGGTGAACTTCCGCAGTCCATATCGATTACTTGCATCAGTGCCCAGAATATCTCAGCGCCGGCCTAAAATTGGTTAACCTCTAGTCCTATACGTAAGTCAGGTATATTATACATACGGAGGCGAGACTGTAGTCAAAATCTGGATAATACAACTTGAACGATAAAAGAAAAACTAATAACAACAGTGATAGGCGAGCGAGTCTCAAAGACCTATCACGAATGCCGTACTGACATTGGATATTAACCATTTCTAATATATTTCTATTTGGAATCGGATTTGAACAGAAGTATTAGGGGGTTCCGTGATATTCTCAAGCTGTAAAGGGACGGCTCCTGTCTTATATATTACAGGACCTAGAGTCGCACATGGCAACACTCCAAGAATAGGCTTATAACTAACCAGATCATTGGAGAATTTAGAAGTAAATATCAATACTTAAACTTAGATTAGCCAGTTACCATACCGGCAAAATGTGGTTTTGAGATATGATATTTGGGGGGTGGAATGATTTTTGTATGGGATATCCTTTTTTGTACGGGAATTAGAATCTTGATTGGACAAAATATTATTACAATATTAAAAAAATGAAAGTGTGGGTAATAAGGTTCAAAAACGGGTAAACTTTCAACAGCACTAGAGGACTGGCCACCCACTAGAGCTGCTAGCTCAATCAAAACACTCCCGCATTAGTGGGACGTGCTGTAGTGGGGCTAGGAGCCTGGGGTTCGAGTCCCAGGCATCCTAGCTTTTTTGATTTTTAAGGTTTTTGGGGGTCACATGACCTTAATCCCACTTATTCCAGCCAATCAGAGCCTTCAGTTCTAAGGAATCATTCCTGGGAAAGGAATGATTTTTTACAAAAGAATTATAATTTTATAAAATATGGTATTACCCATTTTAACCATTATTATGGGTAATATGATAATCTACGCATGGAATCCTTCCTGAAACCCATACACTGCCGCTACGGTAGGTACCTAAATGTTGTTTTAAATACAGGGAATGATTCCTCTCGGTGAACTAGTGGGCGCCACACTCGTACCGTGTGAAGTCATTCTAGCCTCTAGTATTATTCCAGTTTTATATCCCGATGACATAGGAGGCGTACCAACTTTCCCATTTCTTATCTTTATTGAAGAAATTCCCCGGCAACTCCAATAGTCGCCTTATATCCTGATATTCCTGTCTTTTTACTTGAGCTACCTAATAGATAAATGAGTAACACGATGAAATTTCCATCTATATCAATCCCAAAAGAAGAATGGAGGCGCACTGGACTTATGAACCTTACCTGTACATGTTGTTGCGGGATCATACTTCTTGTCTATCTTGTTGTAATGATGGCACAACGAGGGTCTACACTTAATTCAACCACTATTATCCTTGATGGTGATTGTCAAAAAGCACACAGAGCTAATTTGGTCCTTCACTCCTTTATAAGCATTATATCCACTCTTATTCTCGCATCATCGCGATTTTTTATGCAGATATTAAGCTCCCCGTCACGTTTAGAGGTCAACCGCGCCCATCTACAGCTTCGATCGTTAGAGATAGGGATCTCATCGATGAAGAACATTCGTTTCATTTCTAGATACAAAGCTATTGGTTGGGTTATCCTTCTTCTTAGCTCAACCCCTATACATCTACTTTTCAACAGCTCGATTTTCGAGACTCATTTCCAGAGTTCAGATTGGCGTCTGACCGTAGCATCGAGCTCTTTTAGCACTCAACAAGTTGCTTTTTTTCCACCCGGAGCTAGCTTGACCAATGCTGGCACTGAAAGTATCACTTGGAACAGCTCCATTATAGAAGGCTCTATGTGTAAATACACGGAGGGCTACGGCGAACATGTAGCATTGGAAGACTATTGGGATAAGCAATCTCTAGTATATCATAATATTACAAAAACGGCAAGCGAATCGATATTCTGGCACAATATCACATCGCATGACTGTCAAGAATATTACGCATCTTGCAAACCGAAAAATAAATACCGAGACGTCGTCATTGTTGTTGACACTAAGGCTGATACCCTAGGGGGGTGGACGCGGTCGGAGGTTTTCAGCGACCCATCTAACATCCTGGGGCCAATCTGGAATTCATATATACCGCGCAACGATCTCAACTCCTTATGGTATTCTACACAGTGCACCACTAACCTACCTACAGCTATGGCCTTTTCCGATATGGGAACTGCATATTGTATAAGTAGTTGTGGACGTATTCTGGGGCATATATCGACTTCAATACCGACAAATGAGATAGCTTTATCAGAATCAGGTTGGATAATCAATTTACACAGGCCATCGCCCTGTAGTACTCCTAACGAAAAGAGATTCGGGTACAATTCCAGCTTCAATAGTTTCCCCGTACGGTATTGCCTAGCCGAGCCGTCCCCCATATCCTCATGCCAAGTCGGGCTATCCAATACACTACTCCTTATCACGACAAGCTGTGTTTTCTTGAAAGCTTTCATATGCACATTGGTAGTTATTTATCTCCCACACACATCATTAGTTACTCTCGGAGACGCGCTAGAATCATTCATATCGAACCCAGACCCAGTTACTATAGGGCTAGGTACTTTCAATAACTATGATAGCCATCGAATTCAATTCGAGCAGCTCGCAGATACTGGAACCGAGAGCGCGACCAATCTCAGCAATACAGTCCAGCCCCGTCTTTGGCACCGCGGTGGCAATAGACTCATATCTATCGTCCCGAGACGTGCTTGGTCTGGTACTCTAATGCCAATAATCTGCTTTATATGTGCTGGAACATATTATGCGAATAGTATAGGCGTATTTAATAGAGTGAGTCTGTAAGTAAACTATCATATTTATTGCTTATACTAATCCTAAAGAAGAGAAGGTCTATCCCTACTAACATAAAATTAGTCAAGGAACTATAGGGGTATCCGAGTCACCCTTTTTCATAAACGGATTTTTGCAAGGTCGTGGATACTTGAATATGCTACTCATTGCTGGCGCACCACAATTTATACTATCCTACTCCTTTTATTCATATACATTCTTATTTACACGCTTAGTAGCCGAAAGGGAGTTTAATTCATATAGTCTAGCACCACCTAAGCCACTCCGGGTGTCATATCCTACAGGCGACCAAGTTTCAACCTATTGGCTACAGTTGCCATATCTCTATAGCTTACCTCTTCTTACTGCAAGTTTTCTATTGCATTTACTTGCCTCTAACTCATTTTATATCTTCGCCAGTAATGGAGGTAATATAGTGAATTATAACTGTGCTTAGTTTACATACTGATTGAAGGTTAGGTTATCTACTAGACGACTATAATATGGACTCCTGGAGCCCTAGCAATAAGTGGGGTATGCCCGAAGGAACTATCATTCTGTTAGGCTTCTGGCCCCTTGGTATCCTGATAGGTCTACTCGCAGGCCTGGTTCTAGCGATTTTTCCAATTATCTACGGCTTCTGTAGACTTCCTGGCGATATGGTATTTGGAGCATGTGACTCGCTCGTCCTTTCAGCAGCATGTCATCCTCACGTTTCATCCTTTATACCCGACCAAGATAGCCTTTATATAGGCGAAGAATCAGATAATGAAGGTAAGTAAGACTTCATATTATTATTTTATACTAACCATAATAGATGACGAGACCAGCCATATAGCCAAGCAAGAATTGCTTACCAAGCTTTCAGAGGGGAAGCTTAGATGGGGCGTTACAGAGGTACCTTCAGATCTTTCTACGATGTTTGACCCTGAACAGAGTGTAATGCATCTGAGCCTTACCAGCGAGGATGCGTATATCTCTAAGCCTACAGATGATTCTTTATATGTATAAATACAAATACAATGAAGAAGTATCCGCAAGAACTAAGTTGAATATAATATATCGCATAGATGGTCTTTTACCCCTATATTTACCCCTTACTCACACCCTGACATTGTTATATTCATCATTTTCCTTTAATTACGCTGTTAACAAACAAAAAGGGCTACATACTATTTCAATACTTTTATTAAGGGTGCCTATCTGCTAAGTATTTGGTTAAGATATATTTTATAGTGGTTTAAATAGCTATTTTAGTTACGCTCACAGTGTTTCGTTCCTTAACGAATATATACTACATCAAAAGCGAGTGTAGATTCCGTTGTTTAAATACACCCGACCAGGTGAGCTTGGCCGGATCAGTCCGAATTAATCCATCTAGTACCTAGAGAGGTCAGTCACCCTTAGCCTTCGCAAGCCGACCCCCTCGAACGATACTCCTATCTATAATAATCCTTATCTATAGCGACCAATTTTCATATACCGTCCTCATAGAACTATCTTGAAGTTCGCTTCTCAATTTCTACCCGTACCTTGCATTAGATGTCCCAGATGTAATATCATTTCATCGTCCATTAATTCCGGGGGTAGATCGAAGCGTTGGCGGCGCGCGCGATTTATATCGGGGGCTGGATTGAACGGGTTAAGATCTATAATACCCCCTCGGCGCCCCCTGAGCCGATTCGCCCCCTCTTCGTTACCTGCAGGAGGCACGGGGCCGGGATTAGGGCGAGGTTCTGGGGGTCGGTTTCTGGGTCTTATGGGAAATAGGATGTTTTGCCGTGGCTCTTGTCGCCTAGCGATAGGAACATGTGGTCTTAGCGGCGCATTCATAAAGGGCATGAAGGCCCTGCCTCCCTCATAATTAGGTGGGTTATCGTAGTACTGACACTCCCGCGTGTGGTGACACTGGAGGAAATCTTGTTCGTCTTTATAATACGGCTCGAAACATAGCCAACACCATTCGTGACCACAAATACCTGATAATTTTAAGTTAGTTCGGTATTCTAGGTATATTCAACGACTTCAATGAGATTAGAAACTTACAGGTGACATGATCACACCCTATGTATTTGTTTATATTCCTCTTGCATCCGGGACATGGTTTGCTCATCTCCTTGATGTGCTTTTCGGATGCTTCGTCATTTTTCCTCTGTTTACGTGTTCGCTTGTCGTATTCATCGCAGGTTTCTCCCCTGTGCCACGGAACGTTGTGCCGTATGCAGATGTTACGTTTGCATCCATAGCATCTTGCTTTTGAACAACCAGTGGGATGGATCTGGCCCGACTCACATCCAGGATTCAAACACCACATAAACTCCGGGATTCCCGTTAGCAAGGCCTTTGTAGCTAGCATATCATATTTATCGAAGATTTCTCGGGAAGCAAAAGCTCGGACGTTCTCGAACTTGAGTAGCTGAGGACATTCTGGGCATTTCAAACGGTCCCACGTAATTCTTTCCAAACTCGAAGCTATCCAGAGGCCAACGCAGGCTTTACAAGTGGTGGCATCATGGTTACAAGCTGCCGTAATCCGTTTCCTATTCGGCATCTCGGAGACTCTCTTTTCGTCGCCGCATACGATGCACGTCTCCGACGTAGGAACCAGCCAACTCTCCGCGCGAACGAATTTATCCTCTATAGAACGGGGAACTTCAAAGCCGATAGTTGCCCCGGGACGAATGTGGCTAGCTCTTGTGACCGGTTTACCATTATAGGTCAGTTTGATATCCTCGAAGTTGATGTGGCGCCGGCGAGCTTTATTATCGGAATAGACCGTCGCTAATACCTCATTCTTAAGCCAGGTCTTGAGCTTTAGAGTGTCTGCATAACCACGGCGGTTCAGACATGGTTTATGGCAGATATACTGTTCGTTGAATCCTTGTAGGACGAAATAGCTGTCGACTGGTTTCATACTGATAATCAGATAACGACAGAGCCATGCCATCGCCTTGCGGACTTCCCAACTATTTCCTTCTAGCAGCCTCTGTACCAGGCCACCTTCTGTTTCGATCACGATTTGGTTGGAATTTTGTACTAGAGCCTCCTTGGACTTATTGGTATCTCGTAGGAGGTTTGCTACAATCTCTCGAAGACTACCTACGGACTTTCCCATAGTAGCTTCACGAGCTATTGCTTCCCTCTCCGGCCTACGCAACTTCACGCTGTTCCCTCTCCAGACGACTCGGAATGAGCCGTCGTCACCTTCTCGTAGAACCCTATAAAATAATGGGTGTGAATCTTTAGGGATGTCATCTCCCTCCAAGCGTTTGTTGTCGGAAAAGAATTGCACCTCGGCATCCTCTGGAATTTCTTGGGCCCCTTCCGGGAATTTCTTCTTCAGCGAGGCGCCTACGTCGTCTAACTGCCAAGTCTTAAAAGCAATTTTTACAGGATTCCGCTCGGTAAAAATATCGTCAAGGTCGATAAGTTCTACCTTCCTTTTCTCCCGAGAGGCATCGCGACGTCTTGAATGGTGCCTGTGCCTATCGCTGCGATGCTGTGACGATTCCGCAGAGCGAATTGTGGAGGCCAATGGCCGGCGTTGTGGAAACATGATTGAGGTTGCGGGTAAATTAGGAAAGGTAGTTGATCGTTGGTGACATGTAATAGTAATAGATATAGCTGCTTGATACAATATCCATGTGGCAGAACTAGAGTGGCTAGAACAGATACGACCAATGAAATGAAGGAAAGAATTATTCCATGGGATAATGATTTATACGCTAGGTAAACTTTATGATCTTCTAATCGTTATTGAACATTAAAATGAAGTCCTGAACGAGAGTCATAGCTTGCGCAAATCAGCAACCTATGATAATCCTCAGATGTCTGAGGTCTGCGGGGCAAAGTGAAAGTTGTATTTGAAATAAAGGTTACCTATGTAGGTACCTATCTTATCTCTCATCTGTGAATACATACCTAATATAAGGTCGCGACCTAATGTTTCAAGTACCTAATACCTAATATGTAATTGGGCGACAACTTTGAAGCTTCCACCGCTTCGTTGGGTGGTGTGGTGGCACCATCATTATGTGAAGCCACGTGAGACGATGCAACATAACTATGAGCTGTAGCCAACTGGCATGCCTTGTGAGCTACCCTGAAAATCTGTAAAATCTGTAATTAGAAAATAAAATGTTCGGAAAAAAAGAAAGGGAAAGGATGTTTCGAATTATCGAACTGGCGGTTTGTAGGTTAAGAATATTAGGTAATGTAACATTAGGTTCCTTAGGTACGTAGTAAGCTATCTTTAATATCCAATATCCCCGTTATGTACCTATAGGAATAAACATCCCACTTACCCGCATGCATTAATACCCGCATAAGAGGTATATTTCGCTTACTACGACAGGTACCAATCCCGCTCCAACACCATCCAAGTTAAGCCAGCACCCGCAATTGCATAGGGGAAAACAGGTAGCTTCATGAAGTCTCGCGCTTTTCTAAATAAACTCCTCGGTGATAAAAAATAAAATAAAATAAACTAAAGCACTCTCACAAAATTCCAGCCGGTAAGATCGTATTGTACACCTGAGGATTGGTAATATAATATGCGGCACAAAACCTGATCATGATCGTGTAAAGTTCTTCACTTAGTGCACATGTGCTAGCAATGACTGCGGAGGAGACGCCCCAGGACTACTAAACGCCCTAAGCGCTATTGATGGTTATTCAGGTACATAACACACAGCACTATGAGCCGCTGCAGACAGACTATTCTAAAGACCATCTCGGATTAAGCGGTTCATTTTTCCAATATACACAACTACCAAAACTTATATAGAACAAGAAGTAAGGTAGATAACCGCCGTGTTGCTATGGGAAGATCAAAAAAAGCGTATCCATCATGCTGAAAGCTAGACAATATGTGATTAAGAGATTGAAAGAGTCAGTGATGAAATGTATAAAAGAGCTAGTAATTATTAGAGCATAAACGGATAAAGGGACATTTGTTTATATGCGTATTCCGATTTCATTCAGTTCGCCTTTTCAGGACAACTTCTACCAAGACACTTACTTGCCTCGGGTTCGTGTTAACCATTTGATCTCTAGGTCGTGATTTTACATATCTATCTGTGTATCCAAGCTTAGTATTAATCATTTATCACAATCATTATGTAAATACTACCCTTACACGATACGAGTGGTTCTCTCATGCTATTCAAATATTAAGACTCCGTTGATTCATCCGCCAACCGATCTACGAGAATAAGTTGACCTCCAGGACGTACAGCCGGCAAAAAAACCTTGATCCAATTAGGTTCTCCGTCTATCTCGTCGACTTCTTCGATTAGTTCTGCCGTGTATGTATCATAACTCGTATCGAAGCTGTAGCTCTGTAGGCCAGCAATAACCAGCAACTTCAATCGTAGCCAGCGGCCCATCTCTTGCGCCCGCCTTATGATCTCGCCTTTACCGATGCACCCACGATCAGTGTTAATGTCGTGGCTATAGATGCGTAGGTCGAGGAGGACGCTCTCCAGCATCGGCATTTGTGACCATGATAGCCATATGGGCGAACCCCGATCTAAGTCGATACTCATATCAAGCGCCTCGAGATTAACATCGTTTATTTGGGTCTCGAACCCGATCATGCTACGAGCGTCAATCTTCATGAGGGTTAGCGGTGAACGAAGTACAATATGACGCAGGAGCTTAAAGATATAAGGTGAGCCACTTGGCATGACTTTCTTATCAGCTTCAGGCTCTTCATCATCATATGGAAGAATACCTCGCGAACGTTTTCCTCTTATGGGAAACGCATCTCTCCGGTTGATTAGAAAGGATTCCTCGGTGATATTAGGAGGGAAACCGTCCGCGGCCAGTTCGAAAACTTGTGCGCCTTCGAGGCAGAGGATCCTGTTCACCTCGTTATTACACCACTTATTAAGTGTTAAAAGACTCCTACTAGGGAATTTTACATGGAGGAAGTTATGATCGCCGTCTCCATGCCCAAGGCTGGTTAAGAGACTGCCAACTTTGCCCCCAACGCCTTGTGTGTATGTGACGACTCTTGTAGAAGTCAAAGGGTTATCTAAGAGTGGGTTATATTGCTTACATGGATGCCAGTCAGGCACTAATAAATCCAGAGCGCATTGGGCTTTAGAATGCAGCGCTTCGGATAAAGCACTAGAAATAATTTCGAGAGGAAGTGCGACATTGGCTTTTATATCTTTCTCGGTTATTCGCCTCTTCTTTTCTCGAGGATTATCGTCTAGGACATCCGACTTTCGCTTTCGCTTTCGCCCCCTGAGCTCGCTGTTGAGGCTCCTGGAGCTATTGTAGGGATGTACGGTCCCAGCCTTAGACAACTCGACTCCCTTAGATGGTGAGCTTTGGGGGCATATATCACTCACAGAGGTCGTCAATACTTCCTCTACATCACTGAGAAGGGAGGTAGAAATATTGCATTCGCTCTCTCCATAAGCAAGCGCATAGCCTCGTCTTGGCGAGCCCTCTCCTGTCGAGCGTTTTCTTCTTGGCGAGCCTTTTTTTCTTGTCGGATTTTTTCTTCGTAGGCTTTTTTTTCTTCGTCTAGTTGTTCGGTTGTCTTTTCTTGCTCTGACCATTTCTGTCTGCATGCGGTACATGTGTATTGAAACCAGTCATCCAACCATATTTTTTCATCGGGAGACCTTTCATGAAACCGCGACATGCAGACGAAACGTGCAGATGAGCCGATTGTAGCCTGTTCTTCTAGACGCCGACTCTCGGAGCTGGAAGATGAGTTATCGTTTCTACTAAGCACCCGTCTCACATAGGAATGCTGGTTACTCGAAGACATCTTGGTGATGGAATAGAAGAAATATAAACTTTCACAGCTGTGGATTAGTCGTGTATGGTTTGGAACTAAAAGAGCGTGGGAGCTTCCGAGATATATACAAATATTTGTTCTTTACAGAACGAAGGCGCTGTTTAAGTTTGAAGTACACATGTCTCGCACAGTCATAGCCTTAGCTAGCAAGTTCTTAGTAGAAGTTTCGTTACATCACTTCGTTAGATCATAGTGCGGGGACTACTTCCTCGTTTTACTTCTACATAGGACATTACTTTCTAGGAAACTCCTTAAAAAGGCTAATTTCCTTTTGGTGGCAGGGTGGCTGCAGTCAAACTAATTCTAAATGAAGATAATTCAATTATATCTGTATGCTGGAGCTCTTACCACTATAGTTGCACTATAGTTTCTTGATTACATATCTAAGGTGACTCCCGTCCACATCTTCCCGGTAGTAGCATGACTCAAATATAACATACATACTAGGGATTCAAAGTTTTTTAATCGCAGTATCTCATGGTTATCTCCTCTAAAAGCTATGCAGCGACTAGTCTCAGATATACCACAACTTCAATATATAATGATATTCAGTACTTATAAATCTCCTAGGTAAACAAATCTAAAATTCAGAAGCCATCATATCCAGAAAACTACCCAAAAATAAATGAAAACGGGTACTTATGGAGTATCTGTCTCTAGTCTGGCCAGTTCTCGAAAGCCCCATACTTTTAGAAATTTCATTGTGAGTGCTAACATATAGTCGTTGGCTTTGTCCCTGGATCCTTTGCAACTAATACCAATAAGCTTTATACTACTCCTAACAAAGGAAGCACTATTGAAGGACTAGACAATGGTCTCTCATACACAATGTCCTTACTCAATATAGGTACTTGGGGTGGGGGCTGCTGGAATATGATTTATTCAACCTCAATCTTTTAGCAACATCAACTTTTCGCAGGGTAAACCTACTATCTAACACGTAGACCATATCTGCTTCTGGTACTGTAGGAGAAATCAGTATTGGTTAGATAGTATAAACTTTTTGGCTTGTCACTCAGTAAAGAATATGTTTCACCTTGATTCTCCCACTTAGTGACGCATAAATCAAGATGTTCATTGGTAGATAGAATTCTCTGGGTAAATTCCGTCAATATTTAAACATTTTACGGGTTCGCAATAACGATGGTATGATTCCTTTCATCGAATATGTAGATAAGACATGATAATGCATCAAAATAATCGAATTATTCCATGAGGTGTAATGGCGGCTATAAGATGCTTAAGAATATTTCCGGGCTTCATGTCTCCGAATGTAAGAAATATGGAGTCTACTGGAGTGAACAATAAACCAATGGGAGCGGTTCCGAAACCGAATGAAATGAAAAAGCTGATACCATGTGTTTGATTTTCTGGCTGTGAAATACACGTGTTACAGCCCTACGCAACTAGGATATACCGTGATAGTAGCACGACTATGTAGGAACCCTAATGCGTAGTTGGTGTTTAGCATAAATTAAACCCCTTGTTCTAGCTTATTCGATGTTAGCGATCCGTTTAAAACTCGTATGTTATGGATTCGGGTTTAGGCACTAGGTTAAGCCGAGGGAGCTGGTGGTGATGCCATAAGATATATATTTGAAAGAATCTATTAAAAAGGTGTCGTAGTATGAGTGAAGTGTTGTTTTTATTAGAAAACTTGGAAGTTAAACGTATTCCACAAATATATTAGGATGGACAAGGATCTTTATCAACCACCTAACCTCTTAAGGAGTTCAGTTAAACTTGCCTCTCATTGGCTTGCTCGGACTCGAGCCTTGTTGACCCGCTGGACTGTACCTAGCGCGATCCATCTGGCAGGGATACTCCGCGTTTTGAGATATCAATCACAAACTTCCATTCGGTCGGTATCCACGGTACTGGTGTCATACAAAGAAGACCGACTCGCATTTGGTGGGTTCGCTTAGGCTGGAAATCTAACAAAATACCGGACGCGCATATTTCGACTTATTCATAGAAATGCCTCGGAAAGGGAGTCGTAAAGTCAGGACGGGCTGTCTCACCTGCAAGTAGGTTCTGCTTTGAGTAATCACCAACCAATTACCCAGCAGCCCTGATTAACATATGATAGAGCACGCAAAGTGAAGTGTGACGAAGGCAAGCCACACTGTAACCGTTGTATTACCACCGGGCGCGCGTGTAGCGGTTATGCCACTAAACCGAGCTCGGGACTGCTCTGGAACCGCCCGCGTCAGCTATTTCAGAGTATAGACAGCGCCAGTGAAGGGAGAGCCCTGCATTTCTTCTGCGAGAAGACGGCCCAGTTTTTATCAGGGGCTACTGACCCGTACTTCTGGACCCATTTAGTTATGCAGTTCAGCAATTTTGAACCAGCTGTTAGACATTCTGTCATAGCTATAAGTTCGTTATATGAACAGTTCCAAGCTGAGGGCGAAAAATCGCACTCAGGGGTTCAGCTAAGGGATAATAGCCTTGCGCTACAACATTATAACGCTGCTATTCGCGAACTAAAGACGACGGATAACCATCCTCTAGTACTATTAGTCTGCATTCTTTTCATATGCATCGAATTTTTACAGTCTAACAAAGAGGCAGCCATACAACACTGCAAACATGGCATTGCTCTACTCGAGGATGCTAATTACTCCTGGGCAAGAGAACACTTATTACCAGTGTTTAGGCGACTAAGTTCTTTTCCTTTCTTCTTCGGGACGGGGTCTATCGATTTTCCCGACCTTGTCTCCGTAAATAGCCCTCTTCCAACATCCTTCGACGATTATATCGATGCAGCGTCGGCAATGGATTATTTACAAAGTCGGACGTTACATGTTACACGAAGGGCAGATTCGTACCGGTTCGGGGACTTACGATATAAGACGGTGTCGTCCGACCTACTGGAAGAACAGAAGGTAGTTGAAAATCTCCTAGACGAATGGCAAGTTTTATTCAAAGGCCTGGATACTAGGTCAATGTTACCGACTACACCCACAACAGAATGGTACAATTTAGGAATAGAGTTCATCAAAGCAATGTCCCGTGCGATCTTACTAGTACGCTACGAGCTCAGTCGAATCACGCTAGCCATAGCCTTCGAGGCCAACGAGATGTGTTACGATCAATATCTGAGCGGTTTTCAGCGAGCACTCGATTCATGCCTACTCGTTGACTCCGTGCTTCCCGATGGATCTCGAATGCCAACTACAAAACGCGAACCGCAGTTTATCTTTGAGACAGGCTTCATGGTGTGGCTTCACCTTATCGCAACGAAATGCCGAGTCTTGAGCATACGATTAGAAGCTTTACGCTTAATAAGAGTGCTCGGAGTTCCACGAGAAAACCTATGGGAGTTAGACCAAGTGTATGCGTTGGCGCGCCGGGTTATCGAGATTGAGCATGGCGTGGTACTAAACGACGAAGGGCAACCTGCTACTCCGGTTCAATGCCCAGGCTTGCCACCAGATGAGAAGAGGGTACGGTTTACCATAATGGAGCCGAAGTCGTCTACATATATTGATTTAAATGGAAAGGAGATATGTGGATGGACAGTAGGCTTTGTTATGCGGGACGAACGGGATGCGATCGTCACTCGGAACGAATTTATCCCTGCCTGACGCCCAGTATAAGCAAACCATCCCTTCTCTTAAGCAAGGATGACACCTTGCACGAATATGTAACGAAGAGTCTGATTTCCCAAAGATACCCTAGTTTTAGCTTAGCCAAATATTTCGGCAGTACCGGTTGTATTAATAGAGAATATAGGTTACCTCAGTTAACGTAATCGTTGAGGCCGCGCATACATAAGTCACCTTTCGTAGTTTACCCTCCGCCTTTCTATAAAACGACCTAAAACACGGTAAGCGAGAGAGCTTGGGTCTTAAAAAATTATTAATCAAAACACCAAGCTTATAGGCTCGGTCTTTGTTGCTTCCCATGAATATACACGGACTTTGCATTGACATAGATAGTGTGTAATTCTCAGGTTATAGCTCTGCCTCTTCGCTCACACTATGAATCACTAACCTAGCCCTTTGGCCATTGCTTCGATTACATCCACAATATAAATAGGTACCCATCCCAAGTCCACCCGTTCCATACCCCTACATATCCAAACCGCATCCTACCTTAACTTTTCAATAATGTCGACCACATTTATGGTTACATATTTGTCGGAATAGTATTATCTTGGGTATATTTCCTTGTCCACCTACCTACGCACCGAATTTATCATCTTATCAGTAAGGTAGGTACATATGTTAACGAGCAGAACGACAAACCAAGTCGTTCAAGATAAGTTCCCTAGAAATTATCCGCTCTCCCATCATTCCACCTTACTTTTCAACTTGTTTTAAATATAGCTTCTACTTATATCGTGAGTTAAAAATACATGTAAGAGCAATTTATCTTCTTTAAACGGATAACCTTGATAGATGCATTACAACCTCCTTTCACACAGTGTTGTGTTATCAATCTCATCTAATAAGCGCCACGAAAGACGCCACAATGCTTCGCCACAGAGCTCACCGTCTCTCCTTAATCTAACGCGAATAAGTATGGCGTTATCTCCCCAGTGACGGAACAAAACAAACCATTCTCCTATCTTCCTCTATTCTTACCTATCCTTCTTCTCATCCATCGAAATAGGTTAGAAGCTGTGAACACTATGGCACTAACACGTCGATGGCCTCGTACGCTTTTATTTGCGGTGCTGGGCACTGCTACCGCATCTGAATTTCAAATTCCTTTGGTATCGCAAAAACCATTGGAAGCAGGAAACGCGCTTATCAAACCGTTGATCAACACTGAAGATCTGCAGGCCAGCATCAAGATTGAGAACCTCGTTGAGCGTGCCAAGAGTCTATATGGTCTTGCAGAGCTCTCAGAACCAGAGTATGGACATCCAACTCGAGTCATCGGAAGTGAGGGTATGTATTGATATAAATTCACACACATACATATAACGCGTCTGACTCATATTATAGGTCATACCGCTACCTTGGAATATATATATTCTGCCTTAGGGAAGCTTGATGGCTACTACACCCTTTCGAAGCAGCCATTTCCGGCTGTTATGGGCAATGTCTACGAATCCCGTCTAGTTATTGGCCATGATGTTCCCAAGTCTGCTTTTCCGATGTCGCTGACTCCTCCAACGACTAACAAACAGCCTGTTCATGGCGACCTTATCTTTGTAGCAAACGAAGGATGCGATGCATCTGACTATCCATCTAACGTAACTGGCAATATTGCTTTTATCCTCCGTGGCAAATGCTCCTTTGGTGCCAAATCAGAGCTCGCCGGCAAGGCGGGTGCAGTGGCAGCGATCGTGTATAACTACGCTTCTGAGCCGCTTTCGGGTACACTAGAGAGTCCCACTCCCGACCATGTTGCTACATTTGGCTTGTCAGGCGAGGATGCTAGTCCCATACTGGAGAAGTTGAAGAAGGGCGAAGTCATCGACTCTATCGCATACATCGACTCGGAGGTTAAGAAGATTGAAACGACAAACATCATTGCTCAGACTGTCGAAGGGGACCCAAACAACTGTGTCATGCTTGGAGGCCATAGCGATAGCGTGGCAGAGGGTCCGGGAATTAATGATGACGGCTCGGGTAGCCTTACTCTCCTCGAAGTTGCTACACAGTTGACCAATTTTAGCGTTAACAATTGCGTGCGTTTCGCTTGGTGGGCTGGAGAAGAGGAGGGTCTTCTTGGCTCGGACTACTACGTCGAGGTCTTACCGAAGGAAGAAAACTTAAAGATCCGCCTTTTTATGGACTACGACATGATGGGCAGTCCAAACTTTGCCTATCAAGTCTATAATGCGACAAATGCTGCAAACCCTGAAGGCTCGGAGCAGCTAAGAAATTTATACGTTGATTGGTACGAGGCGCAAGGACTTAACCACACCTTTATTCCCTTCGATGGACGTAGTGACTACGATGCTTTTATCCGTAACGGTATCCCTGGAGGAGGTATTGCAACGGGAGCCGAGGGTCATAAGACAAAGGAGGAGGAAATCATGTTCGGCGGTAAAGCAGGTGATTGGTATGATCCTTGCTACCATCAGTTATGTGACGATATTGGCAACGTTAATTCAACCGCTTGGCTTGCCAACACGAAGGTCAGTCTCCTTCCCCTCTTCAGTCGCGCTATCTAAGTACTATATTGCTAACCATCCTTACAGCTCGTTGCTCACTCCGTTGCCACCTTTGCTGCCTCATTTAAGGGCTTCCCCGAGCGGTCGAATACTACCGTATTGGAAGCCAATGAACAGCGTGCCCAATACCATGGGCATCGACTTGTTCTATAAGTATAGTTTGACTATAGATAGAATCTCTGCCATTTAATCTCTATAATTAGGTACTTAATCATAAATTGTCTAGTGGTTGGAGCCCCCCTAGCGCGTTTGAATGTCGAATCGCGTTTATGTTCCCTTGGCTGATACGGCACTTACTACGGATACGAGCCAAAA
Organism: Daldinia childiae; assembly: GCF_008694065.1. Classification (NCBI taxonomy): domain Eukaryota; kingdom Fungi; phylum Ascomycota; class Sordariomycetes; order Xylariales; family Hypoxylaceae; genus Daldinia; species Daldinia childiae. Next base: position 3,157,767 of record NW_022984645.1, on the reverse strand, counting down.
GTGATGAACTTCTGTTGGCATAGTGCGAAGTTACCCTGATAATGGTAGACGTCGCCCGCCTAAAATGGGAACATGGAAGCATTGCACAGATCAGACTGAGGGTGCTACAATATTGTACACGTAAATAACTTCGTAATATATGTACACTGATCTGTGCGTCTAACAAGTTTCATTTCTATATATATTAAGCACAGGTAGGTTTGACTTTCCACCGAGATATATTAGATAGATTAAACCCATGTCAAGGTGGAATTCGAGACCATCCAATAGCACAAAATTCGCCATCTGATATAACTGACCGATTGAGTTAACAGAGATTCCCAGGCTTCAAGGCGTGATATTACTAGTAACTCAAAATACCAACGTATCACAGAAACCGCAATTCGTACGGCCTGTAAACGTGGTGCCAATTCTCTCTCTCTTATACTTCGGCGTGGAATATAGGAACAACACCGTCGTCTCACGGCGTAACTCTTACACAGGTCACCTCCCGTCAAAATCAGCAGTCCCAACAATGACGCCCGGTTTCAAAGATGAATTTGATCGAGTCACTATGAATCACTGAAACTCATGTCAAGTAACCCCTCTTACCAAGATGCCTCTAAATTGCTTCTGAAAGCGAGTAGATTACCCATGACGCTCTTTTGGAGACCAACACATATATAAACCTGTTAGGACCCTCATAGCTTTTGTTCTTACTTCCTTTTTGATCTCTATGTCCCCATGGCAAATCTTAAGAAATATTTATGTTCCTCTAAATGAAATGAGGATGCGTTCTACTCTCTCTATCACGGCCATTAAGGCACCAACCATCTTAGTGCTTCTCGGGGTCTGCCGAGTAGCTCTGGGAACTATCACGACGGTCATTTTACCTAGGGAGACACAACCCTCGGAAGCTATTGCTTCGGTTGGCCAGGCAGGCGACTTCGTATTTACCGTGGTTAATTCTCACACGGCGGCTGTTTCTACACTGCACCAAGAAGGCGCCGGCAGCCCGACAGCAACTAAAGGATATAACCAGGCGAACACTATCGCTCCAGGAGAGACTATTACGTTTGCCGTCCCAACGGGGGTAAGTTTAAACCCAGCACAGACATACCCTATCCTCTACTTCGTTTAGATTTGAGTGTATTTCGAGACCGTCGTCTCCGAAAAGTCACAACAAATAATAGAGCCCACCTACCTTTTATTGCAAAAATCCTAATGTTAAATACCTAGTGGTTTGGGCGAATGGCTATGTATGAAAATGATTTTGGTGTCATAGACCGAGCCACATTGTTGGAAGGGTCCTTTTTCATGAATTCTGGTCATGCAATTATGGCGATGGATGTCAGCTATGTGTAAGAGTTATTACTTGAAACTTTGATATTAGTTCTGCTAACCGTAGTTTAGTGACGCTTTCACTGTCCCGATGGTCTGCGAATGCGATGATAAAGTACAATTCGGCTGCAATCTTAACTTGCAAGAGATATGCCCGGTTCGTCAATTTCGAGGCAATACTATCAATTTTCTTAGTGGCTAATTCATGACCACAGAAAAACCTGCAGCTGAATGGGAAGACATGTGCGAATCCATATAGAGATGATCCTGAGCATCCACCTGGTCCCGAGAACATTTTTCAGGATTGTCGAGGCATGGCCTACACATATCCTACAGATGACAATGCTACCAAGGTAGATCTCCCTGGGTGTAGTCGTAGCACTACTTGCTGCATAGGGACCGCCTGTAGGCCTCACCCTGGGCAGGTAAAGTGTCCTACGAAGGATGGCTATGCACAAGAATGCGCTAAAGCTCCTTGATGGAATTCGGGCTTGTGGACGCTAATATATCACGATCACTGAGGCTTATTTGTGTACTCACATATTGATAGCATACTTGAAGGTGGCGTAGTATGAGAATACCCGAAGCATGACGCAGTATAAGAGAAGCATATTAATAATATATTATCTACTTGGAGCAACATCTCGTAACTCGCCTATTGAATGTACAGGTGTAAGTATACTCTCAGGTCGTCTCGGATGCTTCAGTGTGTAACAGCAATCCACGCAGCTCCATATCAGTATTATAACTCTTAGGATGCTAGTTCGGTTAGCATGACTATAACAAATATATCAGACTTTGGTCGAAACTCACCATATGGCGATCGTAACTGTAAAAGATAGGGAATCAGTGCCTTCCCAGGGGTATGGCGCGTCGGCGGCCGTCTCATGGATATTGCCCAAAATAATCAAGAAGATTGAAGGGATCGCCAAGCAAAGGACCAACAAATCTTCGCAGATTAAACAAGACGGGGAAACACGGGGTATGGTGCGGGTCGAGTCAAGTAACCCGGTCCTATATAGACAACTCAGTAATGACTTCTCCGAGTAGGGATATATGAATTTCGGATATATCTCAAGAGTCCGATATAAAACGAAAGTTAGGATAAGTGGATTTGAGAGGTTTCTTACAGCTCAGAGCCGTCGACTAAGAGTGCAATCACAGCCTAAGGTTTGGATTCAGCGTCGATATTCACATTCTACGTGGTATTTGATGCCTTACCACCGAGACCGAAAGTCCCAGCGTCTTTCCCCAGTTCACGCTTTCGTAGATAAGGTTGGCCAGTAATACCACAGAAGCACCTAAGCCAAGAATTCGCGCGATCGCGCCCGCAACGGCCGCCGCTCTTGGCGCTCGGGGCCTTGTCATGTCTCTTGAGGGCGAACGAGAAAGACGAACGACAAGAAAATTGAAGAGCAAGAAAGACAGAGTAAGATGTTTTTTGTAGTGTTACATATCCCGTAAACTAAAAGAACCCCCCTAGCAAGAGCTCATTAAGGGTTCTGTACGGGAGCTGGGATTCGGGATCGTTGCATATTACCCGTCCATTCGGATGCAGAGGTCGCCTTGGCGGCTAGCCATCAGCACAGCGGGATGGTTCAGGCTTAACTGCTATAGTAAGGGCATTCGCGGCCTTCTTCGGGAAGGATTTCCCATGCTGTTCAAAAAAAAAATAGACTATCCGTTGTTAAATAAAATTTAACTATATTATTTTCTTAAGTATATGGATATATATAACAGGCACTTATCTTAAAATACTATGAACGTCTACACCACAACACCAGTATCATGAGGAACTAATCGGTACCTGATTAAATAATAAACACTGTACGAAGATACTAACCTGGGAGAGGTGATTTAACTGAAACCGAAGAGGTATAGAAGAACTATCTCCGAGCAATGAGAAGTCTACTCCGTATTGCCCCGAGTAACATCATAACTTACATGATGGCAACCCTAGGGATCAGCGATAACTTTACGGGAAGAAATTGTTCAAAGAAATATGAATAACAAAATAAAGATATAACTGTTAGTTGATAGAATCAAGTATTCAAGTATCTTGTCTGTCTTTAAGAATGCTTCATATTTTACATATGACGGTATGATAGATTCATAGCTTGTAATTAAACGGGTATGCTGTTAACCAACTTCGTTCAGCTACTTCATGTTAGGTACCTGCAGTTGGAAGCGGGGAAGGTCCTAACAACGGTATCCACGTGTGGGGACCTATGCCCGCAGGTAGGCAGGCACTAGCTACCGGGTACAGACATGCACCTAACAATGATATCAGCGACAAATTATTAGAGATATTAATCAATAAACTTGCACCTATTTTCATTTTATGCCGTAGCCTTACAATATCAAACTTCACGGCTACCTACCTCTTACATACCATACATTTAGTATACCAAGCTCTAATTAATCTAGATTTTATCACATTCACTCTTTCGGTGTCATTAATCGGAGCATGGCATAGCATAGTATCCATTAAAGCCTTCCGCAGCCATCGCAGGTAGCTCACTCAAGATGGCATCTTCGCCAGACCAAACGCCCTCCGATGATGCGACAAACAGCGATACGATAGCGACAGCGCCTCAGATTGTCGACAGCTATGAGCGCACAAGTCACCACTCCTTCTCTGATCCTCCACCGAATACCCGCCGATGTTTCATCTGCCTCGTTGATGAGCCCGAGGCTACACTCCCCACCGATTGGTCGACGCCGTGCACATGCACACTAGAAGGACATCATGAATGTTTAATGGCTTGGATTACAGACCTGGAATCTCAGTCCAAGGATATCAAGTGTCCCATCTGCAAAGCCCCCATTATAGTTACTGAGCGATGGGACCTTGCCACATATCTGGATAATTACCTGATTACTACATACTCAAAGTGGTCTCCGCAGATTTTGTTCGGATTTCTTGCTTCCGGTGCGCTGGTGAGCAGTTCCATTTATGGGATCAAAGCTCTCGATTTATTCGCGGGCCCTGAAGCCACGATGGACTTCCTGTTTGGCACTGAGGACCCCGTTTTATTTGGTCTCATACGTCTCCCTGTTCGCGTAACAGATAGGAGTCGCATGCCCCCTATTAACTTAATAAACTTTGCAATATTACCATTCATCGCCCCGGGACTGGTACTCAACCGACTAAGTTTACAAAGTGTTAGTTTGTTTCCAACTTCAGTACTGGTAAGCAGCTTTCACGTGTTACCATGTATAGGTCTAGTTGCTAACATGATTTCGCTTGCGAAACTAATAGTATGCGACATTCGTAGCAGTCATTGATCATGCGGACGAGTATTTCACGTGGCCTCCATCCCCGCAACGAGCCTTAGCCATCTACCCAGCCCTCAGGACCTCGTACTTTCAACTCCACCGCACACTCTCCAAAACCCTCGAGAAAAGATGGAAAGCACAAGCAAGGAAGCTGATGGTCAGTGGGGCAGGCCAGCAGGCGGCCGCAATACCTATGAGCGAGGAGCCAGTGATTAATGGTGATAATCTCCTCGACTTTGAATTAGATATGATGATGGCCGGTGCTGATGAAGAGGAGGCAGTCGGCCATAGGCATGACAATCATCGAAACGCGGTGACACGGGGCAGACCGCTCGAGAACTTCTTAGCCGGGTCGTTACTTTTCCCAGGCGTATGTTACGGAATGGGCGAGATATTAAGATTTGTGCTTCCGTCGCGATTCGTTACACGACCGTCATCCAACCTTTGCACAGGTCTGCTTCAAGAGCGGTGGGGACGAAGCCTTGTCGGTGGGTGCTTATTTGTCGTGCTGAAGGACGTATTCTTCCTCTGGGTTAAGTACAGGAAGATAATGAATTGGCCATCGAGAAAAATCAAGAACGCGGAGAATCGAAACCGACGTCGTTAGTGGATAGACATAATAGCGATGCCTATTAGGGAAATAAGCCGGCGTTTTTATGGAGGGTTTAAGTTATGTTATAAGTTACGGTATTCGGTATTCGGTTATTGAGGCATATGCGTATGCGTAAGTTACAGAGATGTAAGCTCTGCTCATGATGCAGACTACGTAATTTTTGTGTACGATATCAGGTAATCGCCCATTATGGCCGGGAGACGTATGAGTTACGGTCTACTCAAACTACCCATAGTATGACTCCTAATTTCATTATAAGAATCTTTGCTTACCTTTACTTACATCAGGTACCCAGCAAACGTAGGTTCATCCGCGAGGGCCAAAGTAAGGCTAGTTTAATACGACGTCGGTTAGAGTAACGATACTTAAAACCCTGGTAATAATTTGGCTAGGTATCTGCAAGACGACATTTCTATTTGTCTCTCTAGGAGATTAGTAAGTTACACTTTATTGTGATGAAAAACCGCGGTATCTATAGCATCAAATGCAGTTTTATTAATTGATACAATTACCGATTATCAAGCATCTTAAATAACAACGTGTTCTCAGAGTATATCCATGCTCGGTAAGGGCTATGTTAGTATCATGCGGCACAGAAGGAATAGCTCCATTATAGGACAGGTAAACCGCATTTACTAGCACCTAACATCTGACAGAATCTAGCTATGTTGGCCCGTTGGCGGATGGCTTATTTTTTATAAGTTCCCAGCTCGGTCACCCGTCTATTTTCTTAAACGGTAGTAACAGATCAACTACCACCACGGGCCTGATAACTTACTTCACAACATAAAATATCAGTTTATCTGCTCTGATATCTAGCCTCTCAACAATTCCCCAGTGAGGTGGGAGGATTGAAAGGTGAATATGTCTTCATCAAGACGAACCCGCAGGACGGACCAAGACACCTTCACGCGCACGGGTTCAGAAGCCGTGACTTACGACCTCTCGGTGCGCGACCAGGCCACGATCCGGGTCCCGGTTGGCTCCGCGTGGACATCCGGACCCCACTGGCATGACTCGCACACAGAGTTCCTGCAGGTACTAGCTGGCTGCGCGCGCGTCACGCTGTCCGGTCGGACATTCTGCGTCGGTCCTGCCGACGGCGTGGTCACGGTGCCACGGGGCGCGGTGCATGAGTGGCGTCGCGCTGACCGGGTAGAGGATGGATTAGGTGCAGCCGAGCAAGATTCAGGGGCAGACATGAGGGAGTTGGTCGTGAGAGAATGGACGGAGCCGAAGGACGGCGCGAAGGAAATGTTCTTTCGCAATTTAAACGGGATTATCCTGGATGCTGCCGCGGGGAGCGACGCGCTCGTGACGCTGGAACTGTGGAATTTGTTCTGGAGAGCGGATAATTATCCGGTTACGCTGGGCGTGGGGTGGGTTGGTGGTGTGGCTACTAGGGCTGCGATGGGTGTTGCGGTTGTGATGGGGTGGGTGTTGGGGCGGAGGGGAGTGTATAAGGAGTATGGCTCGAAGTGATTCTATATTGTGGGTATAAGGACTGATGGGTATGGGTTTACTATCGTTGGGACACGAGGCGTTAAGCTTGTTTGAGGGTGTGAATCAAGATTTAATATTCTTTACCTGATAGTAATGTTATGTGCAATTTATCTTAAATCGATATCCCTCACGCTACCAAGTAAGGCCTAGCCTACTACCTCCCTCGTCGTGTAGGCTTCTTATCTTCATCGACGCTTTGACTCTCCTGCCTTTCCGTCTTCCATTCTCCGGTCTGTGGGTTATATTCAAGGAGATACATCATTTCCGTACCAGCTTCGCCCGTATACGAGTATATAATCTCTAGGTTCGGCTCGCCGTAGTTCCCCATAAACTCCAGCTCTAATTTCAGTTCCGTCCCTATATCTAAGTCGCTGCGAAAACTGATGGTGAAGGGCTCTATACAAGCTGCCCGTCTACAGTACTGGTCAAGCTTTATAGAGCGGAGGAAAGTCATGGGCGTTCCGTCGACGTCGACACCGCAGATCTTCAGCTGGTGCCGGCTCCCGCCTGTCGTCTCCATCTGCACAATTAGGCGGCGGCGGAGAATGAACTGTGGGATGGGAATGTCGAGTTTAGCCATAACCCGAGTCATCAGCTCGTCCGCCTTTGAGTAAATACGTTGGTCTACGAGCCCGTCCAGTGGCGTTTCTTGCAGATTGCAGATGACAAGTTTCGCAGCTTTCCTCGTACCAACTGTTTCCGGGATTCCACTCGCTGGGGGCACCGTGAGAGAAGAACCTAGGACGAGACACAGGTCTGTCTTCTTGGCGTGGTTGCGAGCAAGCCTTAGGGGCTCGGCGGGGAGATACTCGCCGAAGTTGACGATGCTGTCTAGTAGGTCCCCGCCGCAACGTACGCATTTCCGCCCCGTGCGGTGATCGTGGACTGTCTTTTCATACGAGGCGACAGCTCGGAAATCTATCAATTGTTAGGGGGGTGTCGCGATGGTATTATAGGGGAAATAAGGTACCGCGAATATATTCCTTCCCGCAATCCTTACAGTACTCGCGATTATTATTGCCGTGAAGCTCAGATATCCTATCCTAAACCAAGATTACTATAAACCACGCTTGTACTCATCTACCAACGCAGACATGTCATAGGTAGACTTACAGGTAAGATCCCACTCTTCCGGTGTAAAGCATCGCAGTTCTGGCTAACCAGATACTTCAATATCCCTCTATTCTGTAGCTCGACAAGAGCCATGTGCGTAGCAGTTGGTACAGCTTGGAGGGTGTTCACCGCGCTCGGCCGCTGTCTCCCCTGGGCCATGAGCGTCCAGACGCCTTCGGTGCCGCGGAAGTCGGGAATACCTAGTTAGTACCTACGTAAGATTTAGACCGGACGATGACCGCATAGTAAGGCGGTGGAACTAACCGGCTGAAGTAGAAATGCCGGCCCCGGTGAAAACGATGAAGTGCTTGCTCTTCTTGATCTGCTCCGCGAGAACCTCTGCCTTCCTATCGACTACATCGGGATCTTCTTGGCGCTCCTCCGCGGGAACTTCGGGTGCGCTATCAGCCATGGCTATATTCGATGGAATTCTAAGAATACGTGAAGTTTGAAAAATAATTCAAGTCACAGTTAGGAGTTTATTTTGTGTAAGTGAGAATGGTGTCCTTAAGTATTCAGCGTGTCACAGATACGGCACTTAATTATCTTCAAGGAATATGGTTGGCTAAGCAACCTTATAGCCTTCCCATAATAGTCTAAATTTACAATATGATTGGATATCAGATCAACCGTGTAGCTTGTTGTTGGTGCTTAAGGATATATAGGTAAACACCACGTGACAGCAATCCTAGGCAGATTCAGGCAGCAGCGCTTGGATGCAGTTGGTTTAGTTATTATTACCTGGAAAACCCCTCCAATATCAATCAGTCTTTTTCTACGCTAGAGAAATAAGTCTCGATAATTAGCTAGGTAAAGAAAGTAGGGTGCTATACTATTAATTGTTGACTGTGTATAATACTATTGACGATATCTTCCTATTACGTTTAATTGCTTTAATTGTTATAAACTACTCTATAGTTGAACTAGCTATTTTTTGTTGGTTTTATTGAGTTTGCTTATTAAATCTAGATAGCTATAATAAATCTTGTGGTGTTGGAGACTTCTAGTTTATATAGAGTAGGTAGTTACCCCGTACTGATGTTGAAAGTAAATATTCCTGCAACTTGGTTGGTCTTGCTCTTGTTTTACTACTAACTCGGTAATGAGGTCTTTTGACACTGATGTTCGGCCGTTTTGCGTGGTACTATTATTTGTATCCTTTCATATATTTTCTTTCCTTTATAGAATAGACAAGATGAAGCTTCCCCCTCCAGGAACTGCCAATGCAAAGGATACGAGTAAGGAGAGGGAACATAAGTTTGATAGAATTGAAAAAAGCTATGACCCTAACTATAACCGGCCCACTGATAGGATTGCGAACTCCCCTTTTAGATATCAGTTATCTAAGATCTCGTAGTTAGGGCATGGCTAAGGAATGTCGACCCCCTATAGAAGGCATTTGAATACCCGAATTCCTGTCTATCTGATTCTAAGTCTTCAGGCGAGAAGATAATACCGTCTGCCAGCTACTATGTTAGTCATCTCGATCATTTCGATCATCTGATATAGAATGATTTTTTTAATTTACCCCTTGTAACTTGTTATAGAAGATACAGTAGCGAGGCTAGGATAATATGCAGGAATTTAACTACGGAAACGTAAGTAATGCAAGGAATAGGCGCGTGACTTCAATGCAGTAAGGGTTCATGCGTGTAAGATGTGTAAATATATCACCTAAATTAAATAAGATGTTAATCTTATTCTGCAGATCTGGTGATGTCTGCTGATGAGTTACCTTATACAGGGTGGTAGTGGGTATGAATACTACCTATGGACTCGACTGTAATCGATAGCGGTGTGAAAGCTGCTGTTCTGCTTGATAGGTCTGTCGATTGCTGACCGAAACCGGTACCGAAGTTGAAGTCGTAGGCGCTCAGCCACAGCTTGTCATTACATAAGATGACAAGTCTCGTGCCAACATCTGTATGCCGGCGTTTATGTAGGCAGTAAGACGAGTGGTCAGCACGTTACTGATAAAGCATTGCTCAGCAGAGCCGCGAATCTTGAGTCAGCAGATTAGGTGAGATAGTATAACAGCTTTTTATAGTCTTTAAACCAGAAGAGTTATACTTTGTAGTTGAAGATGACGATGATCTTCAGTTAGCGTCGAGGCTGAGATCTTACCAGCCAATGTGACTATCAACTAGCGGACCAAACTCGGCTAGACGGCGGTAAATGTCAAGCTTTTGAGATGAGTTGTGATGGGAACCCGCAGTTATGATATATCATATTCTATCGTATCTAAGACCGGACATTACTACACCTACATATGCAGATAAAACTACCGAGATGATTGGATCGGGTAACCAGTGGGCTTTCTCTTAGTGGCATCTCCGAGGAGGGACGGGTATCGATGATCGATTGATATTCGTGATGAGACAATCGCGCGCGGATGGGACTAATGTGGATTCATGGTGAGATGTACCTTAAGTATTCATTAGACTGACGCATAATAATAGAATTATAGGTTACGTATAATACTCCTATGCCCACGTACTTCTATGGATGTGTAAGATAAGATGCTTAGGTATATGTATATAGTAATCACTTTATGATGTTGGTAGGTTAGGTTCTTATTCCCCATCGGAAGTAAGCTATGACCTATTATGTCATTGAGTTCCGCGTCGTATCTATTTTCAAATGGGAAATAAGGCAGGTAGGTAAAAGTTTGATACGGGAAGTACGAGGGTTTGATTGTCGGCTACAGCATATGTATACCTGTACTTGCCGTGTTGTTTGTAAGCCTTAAGGTCACCGCTATTGTTACTGTATTCGTACCACCTACTAAGGTTCACCTACATTTTTAGTAGGTACTTAGGTTAGGTACAACATAGTATCGGTACCGACGTAACCTCCTAAAATTCTACGGCAGCAAGCAGCTACCCCCCACATATCTCTCCCGAACCCCTGGCTCTTTCACCACTGGCAATTGGAGATCCGTCCGGTCGGGTCGCAAATCATTTTACAGTTTACACCTACGTACCTTAGGTAAGTACCAGTCAAGTTTATTCTTTTCCCATTTCTTTTTTTTCCACCAACAGTTTCTAGTACCAAATGCCGCAACTTAATCAATAATACATATATGACCCTTTTCCGGCGTCTTGGAAACACCAATCTATCTGTTTTCCGTTGTCTTACTCCCGACACGTGTTCTGGGAACATCGGCACAACCTTGCGAGAGCACACAACCCCTGCGAGACGTTTGTGGCCAACCTTTTACAAATACATTAACCTAACCGCTGTGAACAAAAGCGCGGCAAAATCACAACGGTCCAGTCGTGTTACGTTCGAGCTACATTCCCGAACAAGACTGTGGTGCTAATAAGACTTTCCAGTTTCCGATACATATGTAGTCTTTGACTCACTCATCCACTCACTTACTCACCGAGAAGACAAGTCAAGGAGTTGGGGGCCGTCTCGGTCAGTCCTTTCGCAGTACCTACCAGCATAGGTAGGCAATCAAAATTTCCACCAAAAATTCAATTGTCAGCATTGGACGTTGTCTTGATAGGAATACGAACACGGCCCGTGAACGTTCGCACATTAATCCCTGTCCTCTGCTCTACCCTGTCTCTTGCGCTTGTTAGCTGCAAATTTTTTTTTCTCTCTTCCTCTCTCTCTTCATAGTGACGAGAGTTCCGATTAAGTTGACGTGTCACCGCGCGACAAGTTCCTGCAACTGGCCATGTGGACTCATCAAACTGCTCTTTTTGTTTAACGGTAGTAGGAGGACCACAGAAGATATCTGTCCCACAAAGAACGCTGGCATCTTTCCAAGTGGACGATTCGGCCTTGGGATTAAGTCACGCGTCCCCTGTTCCCCTGCCCAGTGCCAATCCAAACTACTGACTTGACAAGCCGGCAGACTAACCAGTGGCGTCAAATGGCTCGCCTTAGCGCGATCCACGTTGCCCGTGTATGTTGGATTGCTGGGTCGAATGAAATGAAATAAAAAGACATCAGAATCAGCCCCAAACAATACTCTTGGCTCGCGAATAGGGCATTCCGCCTATATTTTGGGTCTAACTTACATAGTCGTAACTGCCCAGTTGCGTATCTCTGTTGAGTTGTTGAGTTTGCATCAAAGACCATCTTCCGTAACAGTTTGCTCTCAATTTATATGGTCTTTTTCTTATGAGATACATTTTCAGCTTGTACATGTGCATCGCACACCGCTGCGGCTACGGAAAAGGACGTTGTGTTGTGATACTTATGGCGGCTTGGCAACATAGATTTTTGAACCTTGGGATGGCATGGACTCCTTGTCCCATGCGGCTCAATGCTGGTCGATGCCGGTCGATTCTACATACATGTTTTCCCCCTTCCACCCCATGCTCTTATCTAGTGCCGCGATGACCGGTTATTTTAGCCGGGTGTCCCGAGACGAGCTTAGTGTCGCTTCTAGACTTTATTTCGCCTTGTTTTGGAACCCGCATGATATGAGTGTTGCAGACCTGGAAATTAGATGGTGCAGATCTCAGGGAACGAGTATCGGCGCTGGACCCCTTAGAAGCTTAATATGCTAGCATTTGTCTAGTCTTTATTTTGTTCCACATTAAGTCATGTGTCTCGCTTCGTCTAAACGTTCTTCCTTCGTTCTGCTGGTGCTTAAGTCGACGTCTACCGATACGCAAGGCATAACCGGGCGAAGAGTCGTAGACCTAGGCCTTTGTTGGTCTTACCCTGTCAGCCAACCTCCGACTCGGTTCTAACAGTCCTTTTCAATAACTTTGGTCCCATTATTTCCGGTTTAGGTCTGACCTCATCCACCGTTTATCCACGGTTCTTACAGTTTACAGTAAACTGCAGTTCAGGCGTGCGTCGTGCGTCACCCGTAGGGCTGAACCCGGCATTCTACTTACTCTTTCACGTGGCTACTACGCTTTACAAAGCCAAATATAACTCTTGTTGGTGGTATACAGGCCAGACGTTGGTCAAGGCTTAGATATCGCCGCAGATCGTCCTTCCTTGGTTAGACGGTTCATGCTGAACTCTTATGAACTACCGGACCAACAACAGGCTACCACTCGAGATTTAAGCCTCATCGACTTGCATACATAGGAGCACTACTGGTGTCACTAGAAGCGACTTGATTATTCGAGGGATTATGACCTGGCTAAGTAAGTTTCTATATTATGTCCAATGTTTGTGTGATTCTTCTTCCTATAACACCCTCCGGCATAAGAACTGTGACTAGACAAGATGTCTTGGCTGCAAAGGCGGCTTCCTCCTAATCCACGATCCACCTACCTCGCTACATGCATTAGGCATCGACCACTCCATCACAAAAAAAGATTCGAGTAATGACCTATGGTTATAATCCTATTCCTTTACGTCTATAATACTCCATTCAAAATATCCCCTCTCCCTCCCCTTCCTCCCGTCCCCCCGTCCCCCCCCGTTGTGGGTTTCTAACTTTAAAAGCTTGTATAAGGTAATCGTCATTCACATACATTAGGTACATAATTCGTATTGGAATGTACCTATATAGTACCATGCGTTTGCTTTTAGTATTGTGGTGTAATGGCGGAAAGCTCTTTTTTAAAGCTTGGGACCTGGCGATTAGTTACCTTAGCTAGGTAGTCATGTCACCTCCTACCTTCTGTCGACACATCACTTACATCACTTACTTACACGAGTATATGATGAAGGAAGCAGTAAGGAAAGAGCTAGCTACTTTCATGATTTCATGGAGGAAGAGCGATACTGGAGCCAGCACTAAACTACTTAGAAATGGCTTGGTCCTTCTACTTGGCTAGATATTACTTGGATGTTGTTGTTTCGTAGTAGATTCATCATCATCATCATCTGACGCCTCGTCATGTAACTTCCCAAGTTCTGTCTCTAACCTTTTTACTACCCACACTCGCCTTCAAATTCAAAACCGCCTCAGTTACAACTACACAGTCCCTATTACTCGGATAGTAGCAATCAATGCAACCTTTTCAATTCTGTTGAATTTGCTACTAATGCTTCTACTGCTCATCTCTTCTTCCATAACCTATTTAAATAACTTGAAAGAAGACTTGGAACTGACCATATAGTATCTAGGACCTGCCCATCCTTTCACCGCCTCTTCGCTGTTGATCTGCACTGAACTCTCCTCAGCCCATTCAGCTATTTTCGGACATTTACACCCTTTGGGCTCGAACCGTTTGATCAGGTAGTGGCCGAGAGAATGATGGGACTGGAGCTGCAGGGTGTGCAGGTTACGCTGCATTATGTTTACCCCCTTGTAGTGTTCCTATACTTCGCCATCACTTCAGCCATTGCGATCTGCACGTTGCAGACCTCGGACTCGAAGAAGTCAACCCACCTTCGACGCAAGGTTATATATTGCCTTCTTTGTTGCTTTCTATGCACCTTTGTGGTTCAGTTTATCCTCAAGATAATTGAGATTGTTATGTGGGGTCGATGGCCATCCCAGGACACAGTTATCGGCTTGCTATCTTGCATCCTGATCTTTGGAATCGAGCAGAATAGTCTCGGCGACGGGTCCGATACCGTTTGGTATCCCTTCTACGGATCGTGGCTTATCGCGTTTGTATTGGAGCCTTTCAACGCTGCCCTCCTATTCATCGCATCCTCTGAGCCGATAGTGACTGCCCCAACAACTGGTGACAACTCAGCAGCCTTTCTCCGACTGGACGCCTCTATCGTCATCGCTCGCTGCATTCTTGCCTTAGGCGCTCTCTTGGCTTATTTCATTTGGCGAGAAGACGGAATCGACGATGACGATGACGAGGAACGAGCCCCTCTACTCCCAAAGCCGGGCCAACGAGCGAATGGTGTCGACACATCGGCAGATAGCGGCTATGGGACAAACTCAGAGGGTACAAATACGGATGCGACTAATACGGAGACGGCTAACTCACCCAGAGACGTCGAATCACCATGGGAACGTCAGCAACGTATTTCTCGAGAGAAGATTGAGAAGCGGTTGAAGAATGAGGGTAGCTGGATTGCGTATGCCAAGGGGTTTCTCATTTTCTTTCCGTACATTTGGCCTGTCAAGAATCGTCGCCTGCAAATTTACGCTGCTCTCGTGGGCTTGTGCTTGCTGGCTGGAAATGTGCTCAATTTCCTAATTCCTCGGCAGTATGGCGCCGTTATGGACTCCTTGAGCGGTGTTTCTGATAGTAATCCTTGGGTTCAAGTAGCTATCTTTGCTGGGCTTCGACTTCTAGCGTCAGAGGCTGGGATTAACTTCTTGAGGCAGATGCTATGGCTACCTATCGAGCACTACTCTGGGGAAGCCCTCACAACCGCTGCGTATTCTCACATTATGAATCTTTCTTCCGAGTTCCATGATTCTAAGAGTTCATCGGATCTTATCGTAGCTATTTCGAATGGGACCTCTATTTCGAATATGTTGGACTCGATATGTTTCCAGGCATTGCCAATGCTAATTGACTTGGTCATTGCATTCACATACCTGTCGACAAAATTCGGACCGTACGAAGGATTCATCACTATTGCAACTGGCACGGCGTTTATCCAAGCTGCCACTCATATCATCTCAAGCTTTAAGGAGAAAAGAAAGATGATGGTCAGGACGTAAGTGGCCCAATTTATGCGTTTCAGTAGCTCGGCCAAGACCTCCACCCCCGATCTCTATTGGATTTCTTTAGAAAAGTTGATCTTGATGGACTGGGTTCTAATTGTTATTTTTTTCTAGGTATTTTGAGGAACATTATATCCGCCAGGCTGGTATTCAAGGCTGGCAGACCGTCAGTGCCTTCAACCAGATCCCATACGAAGAGAGACGATATGGCGTGGCAGTTAACTCTCGCGTCTCGTCTACGAAATCTCTGTATTACAGCTACTTTGTTGGACATGCCTTTCAGTATTTAATCCTTCTCGCAGGATTACTCGCTGGAGCGTTCTTGGCTGTATACCAAATTACTAATGGCCAGGCCACTGCTGGCGACTTTGTAATGCTATTGACGTATTGGGGTCAGCTCACGTCACCTCTACGATTTTTCTCTCAGCTCGGAAAGAACATCAGCCAGGATCTGGTGCATGCCGAAAGGCTTCTTGACGTAATGACGACCAAACCGACCGTCATCGAGAAGCCCGATGCTAAACCCCTGAAGCTCAAGGGCGGTAAAGTTGAGTTCCGGAACGTCAGTTTCAGCTACGACAAGAAGAAGGACATCTTGAAGAGCGTGAAAGTGTCTGTTCCATCTGGTACTACGGTGGCATTCGTCGGCGCAACGGGGGCTGGGAAGTCAACGATCCTGAAGCTCCTTGATCGCTTTTATGACGTGACAGGTGGCTCTATCCAAATCGATGGCCAGGATATTCGCGATGTGACGATCTCAAGGTATGGTCCATGTCTACCTTTTTCAAATCCCAAATGGGTCTCTTCTAGGGCGGATTGTGTTTTGTGCCTTCCCATCCCTCGATTTTGCCTCTATTAACATTTCTTCCTACGTAGTCTACGACAGTCTATTGGTATTGTCCCGCAATCACCAATTCTTTTCGACGACACTGTGGTCAATAATATTCGATATGCCCGGCTATCAGCTACGGACGAAGATGTCTATAGCGCTTGTAAAGCAGCGGCAATTCATGATCATATAATGGGTTTTACGGAGGGGTATAAGACTCGTGTCGGCGAGCGTGGTGTGTAAGTAGTAATCTAATCAGCAGACGTTAGTTTTGTTAGTTAACAAACTTAGGAAACTATCCGGTGGTGAACTACAGCGAATTGCGATCGCACGGGCTATCCTTAAACAGCCCGAGATCGTGCTCCTCGACGAAGCGACTAGCTCTGTCGATACAGACACGGAGCAGAAAATCCAGGACGGTCTTCGTACCCTATGTCAAGGTCGCACCACATTCATTGTAGCGTATGTTAATAACTAGCCGCTGGATACTATGACGTTATACTGACTTTAGTCTAGGCATCGTCTTTCAACCGTTATGAATGCCGATACTATCTTCGTCGTTGCGAATGGGGAGATAGCTGAACAAGGGAACCATGAAGAGTTGATTTCCAAGGGAGGCAAATACGCTGAGCTTTGGTCTAAACAAATTTTCTTGAAGCCCAAGGAATCAAAGGAGGATAAGCAAAGTGAAGATCTCTCTGGCGATAGTACGGCAACTTCGAGTATTACCCAGACGGATGGGTCCGTCGACGAGCCAGCAAATGGTGTCAGCGCCTCAAATGGTACCCAAGCACCGCGGCCGGTATCGACGGCCGAGAACTCCCCTATCGCAGGAAAGGCGAACGGGAAGGTTGTGAATACTCCAAATGGGCATCAAAAAGAGGTAGATCCGTCGAAAAATCATTCATGATTTTTTGATTGATACTAACCTCTAACAGGGTTCAAGGCTGAATCCTGGTGCGCCGGAGTTTACACCCCGTTCTACAGCCGAGCCAAAATTAAATAATACATCTCCTATGCGAAATAGCTGGGCCGAAGACGTCGAAGAGGAAGCGAGTTCCTCTAATAGTACACCGCCGGCTAATTCCGAGTCCGCTTCTGTGTCTACTGCGATAAGAGCTTACGATGCGATTCCCCCGAGTAAAAATGATGATGCCGTTTCACCTGTCATACCTCCCGAGTCTGCCGCGCAATCAACAGTGTTCGACGCCCCCGATTCCAAGCCTCGCCGGAACACCCTTCAATCTGTGTCTTGCCCCGAGCCACCACCACTTTGTTTTTCAGACAGCCCGACTCGTTCTGTTAGCCAACCTATGCCTACACCTACAAAACCTTCTCGAAGGGAAAGCAAGCTCCCACGGGAACAACACGAACACTCACCATCTCCAGAAGCCAAACAACCCCTACCTAGTAGGGGTAGAGGCGGTTACCGTGGCCGAACGCGCGGTCGCTACCGTGCTGGAAGGGGTCGAAGACGTGGTCCAGCTAGCCCCAAGTCCGGCCACAAAGACGGTGCAGGACCCTCGCAAAAGCGCGGGACCTCTATATCTCGCGCAAAGTAAATCGGCATTTCAAACAGTACTTTTCAATGACGCATTATCTCTATTTTAGTCTCCCTTTGCCTACGAATATGTATCTCATTTTCTCGTGCGCATTTCTTTTTCGATTCCTATTGTATGTATTCTTATGCATTTTACGGAAAGCTCTTTTCGCGTCGGAGACAAGAATGCAGAATGTTAATTACGGATGCTTTATATTGCGTGTTATTCGGTTCTGATTTATAAAATACCTATCGGTTTATCGCAGGAATACGGATGACGGAGGGCGAAAAGGGGGTGAGAAACAAAAAAACGGGCATGATATTTTTTTTTCTCTTTTATTGATTTTCTCGGTCGGTAGCATTCGAGGACTAAACAAAAAACAGAAAAGCTATGTTTCGGGACTGGGCACATTGTTGTTTAGAGGAGAAAACGAAGGGACACTATAGCATGGTACGGAGTCGAGGTGTACGGTGGAAGAACTTAGACGAGCACTGATTTATTTACACCCCTTTTCAACTGCTTCTCTCATACGAGATTATCAACTTGTCTCATTATCAGCACACAACGGTCCGCAATGTACCATTAAGACCTTAGTTAGCAGATGCGATGGATTATAAATAGTAAACCCTGATATTGTCCTTTTTTCGCCTTCTATTATTATCGTGAGTGCTCATCTGTTATAAGCAAAGTCTACTCGTGGTCTACGTAGCTCAAACCCGGCTATTCATGACTCTTGTCCGTTCATTGACCAAAAGACCAAAAGGGGAAAATAGGCAAATGTAAGAACCGTGACTGGTTATAATCTCATATCTTTCCGCCCAACCAACTTTGTTCCGATTTTTTTTTCTCTCCCTTACAGCGCCACGCTACGCTCTTCGCACGGAGAACCCTATACAACTCCGTTGAAGATGAATTTGACAGGATCTATCTCCGAGCAAAGTCAATCATCGGCCTGCGCCGCGTCCGGCTCCGGGGTTGCTCCCATCATCGGCGCCACCACCGCCGCCGCCCATCATATTCCTCGCCATGTCAGCGATATTAGGGTCGCTCATCAGAGAGCCTAGGTCAGGCATGCCGCCGCCGCTGGAGAAACGGTCGGCCATCTCGCGGAGGCGCGGGTTGCTCATTAGGTTCTGCATCATGTCCGGGTTCGACATCAGGTTCTGGGCCATGCTCGCGAACATGGGGTTGCTCATGATGCTGCTGAGATCAGGGAGACCACCTCCACCGCCAGCTCCGTCGCGGTTTCCACCGCCGCCGCCGCCGCCGCCGAAGAGGCTCGCTAGACTGCCTAGGTCAGGGCCACCGCCACCGCCACGTGCGGTCGGTCCTGCGTCTGCGGTTTCGACTTCCAGCTCGTCGACACGTCGCTTTGCGGTCTCGAAGCCTTTCTTCATGGCCTCGCTGCCGCCGTTGCCTTCATGCTCGATTCCTTGTCGGTACGCATCCATGGAACCCTTTGCGTCGCCGAGAGCGAAGCGGGCTAGGCCCAGTCGCGACCAGGCTTTCGTGTACTTGGGGTCGATGCTGACGGCGGTCTCAGCGTCGGCGCGGGCGCTGGCGTGGTCGCGCGCGGCGCTGTAGGCGGCGGCTCGGTTGGATAGGTAGATGGCGTTGCGGGGGTTCAGGGCTAGGGCCTGGGTGTACAGGTCGATGGCGGCGGGGTAGTCCTTGGACGCCATGGCGCGGTTGCCGCGGGCCTTGAGGTCCTCGGCGCGAGCCTTCTCATCATCGGTGGGTTCCTTTACCTTGTCGGAGGTGTCGGCGGTATTAGAGGTGGGTTTGGCGGCGGCAGTAGTGGACTTGAGCTTCTCGTAGACGCCATAGATCTGTAGAAGGTTCTGGGTGCCGGTGGCGGCGGAGAGGGCGGCGGGGTCGGTGGGGTCGACTTTGAAGGATTCGCCGATGCAGTTGATGGCGACGTCGATGCTGTCTTTGTCCTCGGATGAGAGGGTGCCGTCGGTTAGGGAGGTGGAGAGGAAGTCGCAGATGGCGAGGGCCAGGCGTTGTTTTGTTGTTGTCGCCTGGTGGGAAGGTCAGTATTGTGATATATACATTACACATGTTTGCGTACGGCTTGCTAATGGCTATGTTAGGGAAAAGGAGGATATGGTAGGGTAGGATAGGATAGATAGAATGAGAAAAACGGGGAGTATGATATTAGATTATAACATATCAATTCGTACCATGGTTGGTTTGGTTTGGTTTGTTAAAGAATTCAACTGAGGGGTCAGCCAAGTTGGTTGAGTCTCAATCAAATGAGAAGGTTTTATTGGTTTGTAGTTTTGGCCAAGCGAAAGAAATTAAAAGAAAGAAAGAAAATTAATTCCCTAATACCGCAAGTGAAGAGTTTGGTAGTAGTAGTATATAGGTGAGTGAGTTAAAGTTGGCGGGCTGGAATGTTGTTGATTAGATGCGACTTGCTTCTTTCTGTTCTCGAAATTTCGGCCTGATACCTGATAAGCTGCGGTGCGAATTACGAACTACTACGTACGTGGGAGAGGCGGGACAAGCAAGAAGACAAGACGCCTAAGAAGGAAAGTGGGGGTTGGGTTGGGGCTGATTGGGGCTGGGCGGTGTGTGAAGATGGCAGTATTCTTGGAGTTAAGAGGCTTAAGTGCACTGATTAGAGCAAACTGGGGAATCTTTATCGATAACCTGATGATGCTGCAGGTATTAGTTGCTGAGGTATTCACTATTAAAAAGATATATGTACAACTGAGACAGGTTATATATTTGACTCTTACGTTGTTCAACACATCATTATTCTTGCCAATAAGTTGCAGATATACAGCTATTTTATCTGCGCAATGAAATAATATTATAATAATCTATTATATCTTATTTCTGATAAAAGGTAGACTCGGTTAAAGCAATATTACAACAATATACTATTTCCATATCCCAGCAACAATTATCTAGTTAATCTTTAAAGACCATACGTATTAATGCTTTACAACTTTCATATATAAATTTAATAATCTCTATCTCATGATAACTCATGAGGAAGTATACCATAGCTAGCCGACAGAAATAGAGCTCACAATACCTTAACAATACCTTATTAGGCATCATTCAGGCCGTCTCTTTAAACGCACGTGTAAAATCCCATTGCCTAAATTGGCCTTCGTATTATTTTGTTGGTATCACGAAAACTACCTTGGCACATTAATAACGAAGGAAATTACTAAATTAGCCTTGAAGACCCGGACTATAACCCGAATTCATTCTAATTTGAGGCTGTGTCTAGCATGTTGTTGGTTGTAATTAAAACACGTTCAAAGTCTTCATCGGACTTGAGACCTAACTGCATAAATCGAATGTGACCTTAATATGTATACATCTGCCCAGCCCCCAAACAATAGTTAGTGTGTGATAGCCAATAACCTAGGCAACGATGTGATACAGAATATACTATGAAGTAGTAGATCTTCTCGTATCTAGATATGTTGTTCTTCTCCCTTGCTAATCCAACCGGGTCAACGCAATGCGACCATAGCCTCGGGAATATCTCTGCTATTAGTGCTATCTGTACCTTCTTGCACTTGGAATATACTGCGCTAAAATTAAATAAACAGCTAGTAATTCAGGATTAATCTGAGATATTTCCAAATAGGAGCGCTTCTTTTTTTGAATAATCTTTTGAATATTTATAACTTTTCATGAAGGATATGCCTTTTTAAGGCTTTTATAAGGATCAGAGTAACCTTTTATATGCCTTCAAAATCTGATTCGCTATTTTTAGTTATACCTGATTCTTTAATTACAGCCCAGCACCCTCTTAGGTACAAGAAGGCGAAAGCCAGCACTAATACCAATAAGACACCTCTAAAACGCCTCATGCTAAAATTACTACAATTGTCACATTTATGTTGCATCCATAACATGATAAAGCCTAATTAGGTCTTGTCGTGATAGACCCGGAGGTTTTCATGTAAGCGCGCGCTTCAAGTACCGATGAAACTACAGACACGATCCCGAGAATGGAGCGTAAGCTTCCCGGGCCGAAGACAAGTTGTCTGGCAATGCATCCGACTGATAGCCTGTATAAAGATGCGTTGTATCCTTCAGCTGGCATCCCTTGCATATTTAAAATTAAGCATTTAACTATATTATACCATACTCTCTCAATTCTACCTACTACAACTTCTGTTGAATTACTTTCTGTTTATTAGTTATACAGTAGAATATCTACTCTGCTAGAGATAATATAGATATAATTTGATCATATGAGATACGTCTCCAGCCTCCTCCTTCAACATGGCAAGTTCCAGTACCTCTAGGAAAGAAGCAGCACGCCGGCTCGTGCAAAGCATTTCCAAACAGCATGGCTACCTTGGTGAGGAAGTTTATGCAACTATGACCGCAGACACTCGCCGTCAAGTTCAAGAAGCACTCCTCATGGCGCATACACTGGTAGGAACAAGTGTCATAACGTACGGACTCCTTACTGCTAGAATAGGAAGAGATACTAACAATGCTACATTAGACTTGCAAAGAATCTCTATACTAAGGACGTTAGATGGATTTTCGAGCTCTTGCAAAATGCCGAGGATAACTCCTTCACCCGGGCACAATCTTCGGGCGTCGTTCCATACGTGTCTTTTGATGTGTATAAGGATCGAGTTGTCGTGGAATGCAACGAAGATGGCTTTACAGAAGCAAATCTTAGAGCGATATGTAAGATTGGAGCGAGTTCAAAGACAGGGGCTCAAGGATACATTGGCGAGAAAGGTATTGGTTTCAAGTCGGTCTTCAAGGCAGCATGGAAAGTTCAAATCCAGTCTGGAGACTATTCGTTCACATTTACCCACCGAAGAGGCGACTCTGGTATGGGGATGATATCTCCTGAATGGTACGACTCGACAGAAAAGATACCGAGGCCCTTGACTAGAATCACATTGTTTTTGCATCCCAACGATGTCCCAGGTACCGAAGATGCGCGACGACAAAATATCCTCAATCAGTTGAACGAGCTTCAACCTACAATGCTCCTATTCCTGAAGAAGCTCAAGCAAATCAAGGTGCGCATATACGACGATGCTGGGACCGAAACATCATCCTCTTTGCTTAAAATAAATCATACCAACCAAGTCAGCAATCGCATACTCGAGAAATTTTATACCCAAGACGGAAATACGACCCATACGACCCATACGACACAAAGATACCACATCGTGGAGTATATTGCACGAAATCTTCCTCATAATGAGAACAGAACGTATTCTCCCCAGGAAGAAGCATCGAGAGCATACAGCACTGCTCCGGTCGTCCTCGCATTTCCTCTTTCACAAGATGACGAACCATTTATCGAACAACAGGAAGTCTTTGCATTTCTTCCAGTCCGCCGAGTGGGATTTAATGTGAGAAATACCTTACCCTAATAACACGACATGTATCAAATAAGTCCAATACTAATAAGCTTGCTAGTTCCTAATCCACAGCGATTTCGTAACCCAAGCGAACCGAGAAGATATTGTGACCACCTCATCTCGAAATATTAAGCTATTAAGTTCACTAGCAGAGGCCTTCGTGGTTGCAATGAGATCGCTTTGTTTCCACCCGACCTTGAGGTATCAGTGGATGCGTTACCTTCCAAAGTTGTCAAACTATCCATGGGACCCATTCTGGTTAAAGCTCGTTAATAAAATCAAATCCCATATTTCCGATGAAGAGATCTTGATTTTACGGGATTCGCCGATCCAAAGGCAGATGTCACATGCAAGACGACTCACATTGGACACACTTGATCAACACGGAAATCCCCTGTTTAACGACCTCCCCGGCGATAGAGCTAGTTATATCTCATCCAGTTACAAGGCAAGCGACCTTAGTATTCTCCAAGATTATGGACTCAAGAGTATAAGGCATTATGAGGTGATTGATAGATTATCGAGAGATCTATCTAGCGATACATCCAGGATGCGGTCCACGAGGACCGATTCTGATTGGCACGCTCGTGCAGCCCGATATATAAGTCTATCATTTGAAAACCAATGGAGTAACTCGATGAACACAACTAAATCGTTACAACTGATCCCCTTAGTCGACGGAAAATGGGTTAGTTCGAGGAATGTTGATGTGCATTTTCCAACTACGAAAAGCGGACTCGCAATTCCAGCTGATCTCGAGTTTCACCTCATAGACCCCGTCGCAGTAACATTATCTGAAAGGAGACAGCTATTTCTTCATCTCGATGCAAAATACGCTTCAGTACACGATGTCCGTGTCGACATCTTTCGAAGATATTGGAAAAAGAAGGCTATAGGGATAAACTACGAAACCTCACTCTCTCATCTCAAATACCTCTATCTAACACACAACCCAGCTTCCAAGTATGGTGAATTCGAGAATTATAACGATTTGTGGCTATGGGATGATCGCGGATCTTGGTATCCATTGAAATCACACGTGTCTTACTCGGACAAGGGATTCTGGGAACTAATCTCCAAGGCCGACAAGTCTCCAGGGTGGAGTAATGTTCATTTCATAGACAGAAAGTATTTTGAAGACGACCCAGGAAAATCAACTCAACATGACCTGACCTGGAGAGAATGGCTTGAAACATGCCTCAATGTTCGCAATTACTCGAGACTATTCGATTTTTCCAAGGACCTTTCAAACAACATTTCAGAAGAATGTATGTTCGTCGCTGACAACCTTCCCTCAGAGCTTCTGAATCTCTTGAAACAAAGTTGGGATTTGGAAAAGTCCCATGTGACACCTGAACTGGCAGAGGAACTGGGATGCCTGAAGGTACCATCCCAAGCTGGTCTTCTAACACCCCTTTCGGAATCATATTTCCCTTTACCGGTATTATTAGAAAAGCGTAAAGAGTTCATGCGAGAGGGAGAGTACTTTCCTTTCATTCATATCGACGATGACTCAGACCCGGTGTCTCAATGGGACTTCTTGCGCGCTTTTGGGGTGAACTTTAGCTACGATATAAAGTTCTATCTTGACATTCTCCATTATTTAAGTATGTCCCACTATTTCAAGAGCGAGTTTGCCGACCCTTCACGCGTTTTGCGCCTATATTTGCGCCTTCATGCAGAATGCTTGGACTCACAAAGCAAAGAAATACAAGCAGAGAAACAGTCTCAGATACGGTATGTACCTATGCATTGTTTCCTAGGCTAGAGCCTGGTTGATATCAGGTAGACTAACCAGTAAACTAGTACCTTTCTCCAGCCGTCTCGATTCTTTTTTATACCTGCTCGGGAGCAGCGCAAGTTTACCTGGGCTACACTTCGGGAATGTCTACTCGATGGGCCGACGAGTATGGAAACCGTCTTTCCAGTCTTCCCCATATATCATGCCCAATTTAGGGATTCCGTCCCGGGATTCTCTAACTTCGAACCATTCCTTCGGGAAACCCTGAAAATTCCAAAGTGCTCATGGAATCATATTGTGGGAGAGCTAAAACATGTCAAAGAATCAAATCCTCCAGGGCTCGTGGATATAACTCGAGAGTTATACTCGGAGTTAGGTGCTATGAAACTATCTAGTACTGCGTTGGAAGAAATGAGGTAATTTTGGATATTTAAAATACCCTTGAAAAACATTTTACGTATTCTAATCATATTGTTCATAGAAACGCATTCAAAACCGATGCTTTGGTTTTTGCAGATGTCGGTCCTCAGAAGTGGCATATGCCATCGCAGTGTCTATGGTGTGCCTCATCACCAGTTCGAGGTAGGGTAAACTTGGGAAATATTTATGACGGAGATATGGAGAGCTTTTTCGTCAAAAAGCTAGCTGTACGTGTGTTAGACGCTGAAATTATCTACAACGAATTGTTGGAACTAGATCCGGAAAAGGCCACAGCAGAGCACGTTAAAGAACTCCTTTGGAATTTTAACTCATATATCGAGCTCGAACACTTCAATACTTCTCCCGAGAAGTTCCTAGAACGCCGGGTCCTACCGGTTAGGGAGGTTGGTGGCAACACAACCTTGCGTTCGGCGGAGACGGGCTTTGGCATCATCGATCGCAAGAGACTTGGTGACATTTTCTACGACAAAGTCAAAATTTTCGATTTCACCGTCAACGAAATTGTTAAACTCAAGCCTCTGATAAAGTGGGCGGGCCTCGAGGATAGGTATCTATCACGACTGGTCCAGGAGACGTCTGTTTTGGATTCAGGCTTAAAAATCCCAATATCAGACCCAGTCCAAGATATCAAGAAGAAGGCATATGGGCTACTTCGGTAAGCCGACTTATCTCTATGAGATTATAGGGGTTTCTGCTAATAATTCGTTTTCATAGCATCGCCACTCATTTCAAGAGCCCACGGATTGAAGGTGATGGTCAAGCGCTATATGATCTGCTCCGCAATTCACACACATGGGAGACACCGGAAATAGTAACCAAACTGGTACTTACCATAGGCGGACAAACTGTGACCCAAGAAGTCGACCGTGGCATGATTCATATCGACGATAAAGATGGCCTAGAAATATACGTCCCGCGTGACGAGGACTTGCGAGAAGAATCTTACCTCTCTACTCTTCCCGATCGCTTAACGAAGTGGATGATGACCGATCCCGGGACAAACTCCAAGGGAGATGTCGACCCTAGTGCGGCGCTATTAATTCACGGCATCTTGACGACGAAGCCTAAACGAGTTGATTATTTTCTTACCGAAAATGGCATTATTGAAGTTACCATACCAAAGCAGGACGATCAAGAATATATCATCACTAACCAACCTACACCGACTCTTTCTTCTACACCCACGCTTGTCGAACCTTCTACCCCTCGAATACTACGCCCGCCTCCCTCCGAGCCTGCGACGCCCCTTTTCGACAGTGGATCCCCGTACGAGGATCCCGAGACACCAGCAACAGATTACACATACTATTCTACACCTGGGACAAGTTCAGGTAGAGACCACTCTTCATCCGCACGAACGGGTCCTTCACCAGATCCATTCATGACGACTATCGCAGAAAGACAGAGAAAGGCAACTCAAGGGTATTGTGCTCTCCTATCACAAGTGATACGTATGGCCAGGAAAAGTCGACTCCTCTCAGAAGCAATGGATCTTTCGGTGCTCTTAGATGTTATGACTGGCAATAATATCATCAACAATACGCTCTTCAACGAACTTGATCTATTTGATCCCCAATTGGGCATGTCCCGGTTCGAGCGTGACAAGAAAGTAGGAGCCGCGGGGGAGCTCTTCGTAAGTGTTCCCATAACCCCTTGTAAAACTAAGAATAAATGGTATTAACGATGTCCTAGGTATACGAGCTTCTCTCCTCAATGAGCCCAGCTCTTAGAGGGTTTAGTAGGGCTAATTGGACAAGTACTATTCGGAAATACGTCACGGTGCACCCGGATTACGCGGATATGGGTAGCTGGTCCGGAATCGAAACGTCTGACCTCGAGTATAAAGACGATAATAATAAACTAACAGAAGTTCTCATAAGCAAGGGCCTTCTCCCGAGTATATGGCGAGGCTCACGGCCCAAATATTATATTGAGGTAAAGACTACTCCAGGGGGTCGAGATACACCCTTTTATATGTCGGATGCTCAATATCACAAGGTAAATCTCCTCCTCCAGTCCAACTAACTATTACACAAGTTAAACCATGTGCTTAATTTTTCTAGATGGAGAGCCTTTCTACGGAAGATTCGATATATGTTATCTTCCGAGTTTCCGAACTATACAGCGGCCGTATTACCGTTGACATCTACGTCGATCCGATCAAGCTTGTTGAGGAGGGGCGGTTGGTGTTCACGGCCGATAGATGGACTGTGAAACCGGTGTTTATATTTTCGTGGGACAGTCCTGAGTCTGACTGAAATTTTCCAAGGTAATTACATAAAGTATACGCTCTTTGTGTAAGAAGTGGATAAAACTGGGACTATTGTGTTACCCCACGGGGCAGCCTATAGCTTGTAAATATAGTCAAAGCTGGCGTTTTGTGGGGATAGTTTTATTTGGGTATAACTTCAAACTTACACTATAGTTGAAGACTGTTGATTTAGAGTTCTTACAATTACGAAATATAATGACCCCCATTAAAGATAATTTCTACGTTGTATGTTGCTATCGACTCGGCTTGGCGCTTCTATTCTGGTTTAGCATAGCATTGATCTAACTCTTGCGGGACCTTGTAAAAGATAATGGCCTAATTTACTTGGCGAAAAACAATCCTTCGAATAACACCTAAGCTAATACTAGGTTAGTCTCTTTCTTCATCAAATACCCTAGAACGTGCATAGTATACGGCACTGATTACGATGTTTATTCCAGTTGGTCAGTATCTAATTGCTCATATGCGCATAGTGTATACTCATGAGCCCCTTTTCATAACAGGTGTTATTAGTGGACACTTTTACGAGATGCTTCTTCCCTGGGCGAGATGTCCGGAAATCTCGTGCTAGTGGTGTTCGATTAAGGGACTAATGGTACTTGTGATGGCCACGTATCGTATGGTGTATATGTTTATACTTGTGGATGCATCTTGGAAAAGCTTGGGCTCCGGGCATCTATATTTAATAGAAACGCTATGACCGACAACCCATATTTAACACCGAAAGAGTTGGCACTCAACACGATTAAACAAAAATATAAAATCAACTTCTCTTACGCCAGTATCTTCTACTACTCGTTAAAAAGCAGATCCCGGCGGTAGAACCTAGTAATTAATCAAGATGCCTGACGTTTATACCGATTATATGACCCGCGATGATAACGAGGTCCAAAGGTACGCGCCAAATACAGATTTACCTAGAGTGGCTTCTACTTATCAGACACAGACTTAATACACAAATAGACTTTCTAAACACGTACGAGCTACCACATGATCCCAAGTAACTACTGCTCACCCACATAGCAATATTGGATATCTACTCCATCCCGCTATTGTCGCCAGCCTGCCTCCAAAGCCACGAATCGCAGATATGGGGACCGGAACGGCCAGGTTCCTACTACTTCTCCGAGAACAATATCCCGATGCCATCCTCGATGGTTACGACATATCCCCCAGGCTCTTCCCTCAAGAGAACACGCTCCCGCCAAACGTATCTCTTGGTATACTGGATATGAAACAGCCTGCTCCAAAGGAACTTCACGGCAAATACGACGTGGTCCATGTCCGGTCGCTGGTAGCAGCAATGCTACCGACCGACTGGGCCATCGTCGTACGAAACCTCTCCGAGCTCCTAAAGCCCGGCGGGTTCCTACAGTGGGAAGAGTGCGATTTCGCCGGAGCCAAGTACTTACGCGGCCTTGTAGGCTCCACAGTCGACGCAGTACGCTTTATGGGCAAGCACTTTAGAAACACGCTGGGAGAGCGGTTCGAGCACGGGTGGTGCACGCTTCCTCGCGAGATGCGGGATGCGGGCCTAAACCCCGTCTTGACTGACGTGGCTGCCTCCGACAGGGTTGCGGAGACGAGAAAGACGCTGACGACGAGCGTTACGGAGGTGTTCTTTTCGTCGGCCCGGCTGATGGCTGAGCGGGGAGCGCCTGGCGCGATGACGAATGATCAGTTGGACGAGATGGCGAAGAGGGCAAGGGAGGATGCTGAGTCGGGTGGGTATGTGAGGTATGAGCTTTATGTGGCTTGTGGTCAAAAGCCTAAGGAGTGAAGAGGCGCACTCAGGGGCTATGCTCATTGGTATTATAGGTATCGATAAACCCTACATTTAGTTAGCCTGAGAGATAAATAAATAGATATGTTATAGAATATTGGAGCTTACTTGTACCGGTATCTCTTAAGTATCAATTAAATGCCTATTGTGTACTTGAGGTAGGCCATAATAGATTGTTAGACTTAGAGGCCGGAGTGTAAGCAGCACAAAAACACGACCACCCCTCCCCCTTATTTTACAAACGATAGTAAAATGTTTGCATGACTATAAAATTAATATATTAACGTCACCTAGTATAATCCAAGTAGGAACCATGGATTTTCATCTCTTTTGGATACCAAAACCAGTTCACCAGGGTTCGCTATAAGCTGGTCTCTCATATCCCTTTCCATAGCCCTCCCCCCCCTATTCTGACCAGGGATAGCGTATTCGCCTCACTTCGACGAACACGGATGGCATTATTCCATCGCTAACACAATACTATAGGTTATAAGTGCCTCTAACTATCATTTAGTAAATTTGGCCTTCTACGCGGCTTTTCTTCCCATTAAATTTTGATAGCTCCCAAAAGAAAGGCCCGAATCCAATTACATAATGCCGGTGGAATTTGTTAAACATCGAGGCTGTCCTCAACAAGGAGATAAGGAGTCATTATGTTTTATATTTGGGTGCGACATGATATAGTTAAGGCATGAAATTGGAAATGTGGAAGCAAAATCGATAAGATAGTCGTCAGCGTTGCGCAAGAATAAATATATTAAATCATCGATGTGTCAAAGAACCCATAGGACTGGCTCCCAACCCGCCACTTGCGTCAAGATATATAGACTCGATAAGCTTCTAAGATGTCGCACCGCAAACCAGCTCTACGTCGCCGAGTTCCCATACGAAGCCCGTACTCTGCGACTCCCAGGTTGCCCAATTAAAAGCGGCAATGCCACTCGTCCTAGCCCCTCGGAATGAGCTTACAGGAGCCACGATCCTCTGGGGCTCACCAGTAAAATTCATAACATATCTCCATGTACTATTATACGCTTCTACTGAACAGTTCTCCATCGTCTGCATCTCGAGCGTGATGGATGCGTCCTGGGGGGCTTTTATAGTAAATGCGAGCGCCTCGTACCCGGATGCCTCTGCGTCGACACAGGGCACGGTCTCGTAGAAGTAGGACATTGGCCGGGGTGTAAATGAGATGGAATCACCAAGAACGGATATCGATGTCATAGAACCGTCATCTATTAAGGGTTAGCTAAAGTGCCTATAGGCTTCGTAGTTATGTCGTTTGGCGATTATGGATTTCTTACCGCTTGCTTTTAGTCCGAGGTTATTCCTCCTATTAGAAAACCGCGAGAAGTCGTCAACTAGGAGATTCGAGGAGCATAGTACTGCTGCAGCTTTAGAAAATCGCAGTCCTATAGCCAGATGACGAAGAGCATGCCGTGGGTGCATTTTATTTAATGGCGTAAGAAATTCGTTGGATTGGGGGCGTTAAAGGGGGAGTAGAAATAAGTATAAAAGGACGAATACATATGTGTTAAGGATACTCGAGAAACTACGGGGAAAACAAAGGGGCAAAACGTTTTCTGCGATAAGCAATGACATATTATGGTTGAAAAATGTCCCAACAATTATCAGGGACCGAGCTATTGTTTATAGGCTTCCAAGGGGTAAGTGCTCAAGAAACTTCGGAAACCATCATTGCTTATCAGGAGCCGCTAAAAAGGGGCTAACTCAGGGGAAATGAGAGGCTTTGATCTCCTAATAATAATAGCATTGTATTAAGTCAAGTACCGAAAGGTTTCAGATGAAACTACCTATGCTTGAAGAACAAGACTTTCCGAATCGATCCTTGTGCAAGTGAAATATGTAGCTATCAATAAGCAAACCCAACTCCAGAATGCTATGCCCGATCATCAACTAATGTAAAGTAAGCCCCCATGATTTGCCGTTGCCATACGGTCCAAACTCCTTCGTAATTCTTCAAGGGTTTCGGATGTTGGGGATGAATTCTTCATCGTCGGACTCGTGGAAACCGATCGCTCGCTCATTCTGCTCACGGAAACGTCGAACACGTTCCTCGCGCTGCTCTCGTTCCTTACGCTCCCTGTACTCCTTCAGCTCCTTGAGTTCCTGAATATCAGATTTTCATTAGTCACATGTAATTAAACAGTAAGTGTTATCTGGAGGGGATTATTTCTTACCTTTTCATTGAAATGGGGATGGTTAGCTTTAAGAGTACTTTGAGAAGGGCCTGGTTGCTGGCCCTGGTGCTGGCCTTGGACTGCAACCTGAGCAGAAGCGGGTCCCGATTGGATCTGGGGCTGTTGGTACTGCATCTGAGGAACGCGTACGTTGCGACCGTGGCTCGCGGCTGTCTGGAAGACGTAGTCATGAGCTTGTCGGTTGAGAGCTTCAAGGCCGGCTCTATCGAGGGCATACACGTTGCTCGCAGGGGCCTGGGCGCTCACGGGGGCCTGGGGTTGTACGCTGGCAGGGCCAGGGTGATGGGCTTCACGAGGACCAGTCGGGCCATGGGTGCCGCGAGCTAAGTAGTTGCTCGGGTGATAGAAACGGACACAGTCAATACAGTAGCATCCGTAGTAGTGGGGGAAATGCTGAAGAGTTTGGATGGGTGTCTCCTCTGCGTTTGCGGGCAGCTGGGATTGCTGTTGGGATGGCTGCTGGGATGGCTGCGGGGGTGCTACATAGCATAGTTGTGTTAGATTATATTCCCAGAATAATTACGATGGTAATTCATCAGAGGACGTGTGGAGGATGTTATAAGTAGCTAGCATGGATGACTAAAGAAAGGAGGACTTACCCGAGTAAAAGGCGGCATCATAGTGACCAGTGCCAGCTCTGGGGTAGAAGACAGGATAATCTACTCCGGGGATCAGGGCAGGGATGCCGCGAAACGCAGGAGGATCCTGACGTCGAGGACGTCCAGAAGGTCCAGACGGTCCAGAAGGCTCGCCAGGAGGATCTCGGGGCGGCTCCTCGCCTTGGGGGTTGCCTGACATGATGAAGTGTGGTCAAAATATGTAGATTAGTGAGCTGTGAAGGTATGCGAGAATTTAGGGAAGAAAAGAGAGAATGAAGGGACAAGTTCGCAGAGGATTGTCCACTTCTCAGGTAGCAACTCGCAGAGGTATGGGCTTGGGATGGGGATGCGAGGAGTTGGTGGGTTGGAGAGAAGTTGGTTTGTTTCTCTTGAAAAAGAGGCAGTCACACTGGTCTAGTTTTTATTTTCGATCGTGGCCTAAAACTTTAGGGTCTCCCATGTGACCATCGCCGCCGGCAACAGTGTTGTTTCCAAGTATTATGTTGTCGAGGACAGTTGACAGTGTACTATTAAAGTGAATGACTAACCTCTTTGTATAATTTACAAGCAGAACGACAGCAGCAGAGGATTACCGACTTGAGATCGAACAACACAAAGCCGTGAGAAGCTTCACATTGAGTCACCACCTTACTCCTGAGTACCAGGTCTTCCGTTATACGTAGGTCCTTGATTAGCATTACCTGCCAGATCCCTAGACCACTAAGACATACAAGACAAAGGGCTCCTGGATATATCGGTTGGCTATTCTCAGCTCGATCTGTATTTCATCGTATTCCATCATACTTCAACAGAGTCATACTCTCACTTCCTGCTCACTCTCACATTATCGACTAGAAGCGTAGCTACAAGTTATGTAAATTACGAAAGGACGCACAAAGAGAGTCACAAATAACTAACAAGTTAAGAATAATAGTTAATGAGGACTTATGATGTGCTTCACTAGACTGCGTTTCATAACTACTAGGCGCAGGCGTCGACAATAAGGAAATGGAAGACGGCTTGTATTGTTTCGAAATAAACAGAAAGAGTGTAAGTACGGTGAACTGAGAGCATTAAAAATTACAAGCGAATGGACTACATATATGAAGCAATATATTGGGAATTAATTACGATACCTTTTAAATTTATTAAGTGTTTATATAAACATACTTAAAGACAAGGCGGTATATATTGAAGGTATTGCTACTTTGTAGCGGAACAGTGGTAATAGGGGTAACGGCTTGTTATAAAACGTACATCAGAGAGTGTTATTTTCTACATTGTTAGTCTCGTTATAAATATTTGCATTTAGCAGCTAACAGAAAAGAGAAAAAGGAAAATCGACCAAATTTCGAGCGTCTGAACCTAAGAATGAGCAGTTGTTAATAAGTTATATTAGGTAGGTACCTAGTGTTGTGGTATATTTATTCGGATATTTATAACATCAAGTCAAAGTGACATCCCCAGTTATAAACGTCATTGTTTCTATCATTATGATATAGGAGTAGGTGAAATTCTTCATGATTAACTAGTGTCGAAACTTTGCCCTTTTAAGGGGTATTTTACAGAAAATATTTTAACTTTTGACAGGATTATCGTCTAGACGATGTGAACTACTTAATTCCATAAGTGGTACACTTCGTAGCGCTCAAGAAAAGTAGGCTAAAATATGTCCTATTAGACAACTGTGTTTATCGTGATAGCCTAAAGAAGATTATAATTTATTTTACAAATAGTCTTGGAGAGTGCATCTAGATTTATTATGTCTATATTTAGGACGATCAGAAACGTGGAACTATGAAATCTCTAGTAACTAGACTAACCAAATCATGCAACTCTTGTGGACCTTTATAAGCATTAGTCGGCCTATAAAGCACCGCATGGTGTCAGCAGAGGTTACTTAGTGGAAGTGGCAGTGTTCTGCAGCATCACCGTTCAACTTATAACTTGTTAGGTGATAGGGCTGGGTGGATACAATATCCGTGCATATTAGGAGATAAGCCGATTGAGCCTCCTTCTACTGGGACTGGTTAACCAACAAAGTACAATTAACAAGTCAAAAGTGAACCGATAGAATGAGAGCCTCAAGAAAAGGACCCTTGGTTGAAAATGAAGGATGAGATGTTATTTAATTATGTACTTCGCCATGATGGAATAGTAAATTCCAGTTTTAATAACATAACGGGAGGTTGAACTGTAAAAAAAAAAAAAAAAGAATTGAGGTGATGCATATAATGAGATATAATTTATCGATAAGAGCATCTAGGTGTGCTTAGATAATCTCACAAATATTCTGTCTTTAAAAGTTCATCTTCCACTTTACAATTGACTTTATGATTGTGCATCATCATTTAAAATATCATATTATAGACAGCACTGAAGGTCTTACACTAGAATTGCCCTTGCATTTCTAGGGTATTTATTTTGAGCTTCATAACTTTATACCGCCTATGACAACCACTATCAATGCTACACCGCATCGAGTCCTTCTTTTTTGTTGGATTGGTTAGGCTACCTCAGCCACGCTCACATGTCCACCAAGTCTCCAATCATTCGTTTACCAGACCCGTTTACTAGACCCTCACTAGAATATGGTTTGGGTATTCTGGGGAACATGGAATAAACGGGCCGTGCTGATCCCAAGCGGGAAGGTCCTATAGCTCGGGGGTTTCGATTCGTCTTGACTTTACCAGCTTACTCGACTCACCATCATTCTTCAATCTACCTGAATCTACCTGTTGCGCTAGTCTGCTTCATCAATCAGCCTCAGCCATACAGATTCGAGAGGACCCCACGATCTACTTTTCCATATTAGGCGCATTAAACACGCATTAACCCTGACGTGAGGTCTGAGGCGAGCCTATCTGTTGGATACCTAACTGTAGCCGCCCTGCCGCCCCAACTACCTTACCAACCTTTACCAACTATGTACACTACCCTAATAACGTGCAGACACCATATTTAGAAGTTTAAATATGGGTCTTCTACCGAACTGCAAGTTTAACGGAGGTTGGCGTGTTGCCCTAAGGCCTTTTGCCTTCGCTCAGCCTCTCAGCCGTTCTCGCCGAACCTGCTATTCAAAACCTGAAGACTACCCTAGCGCTATCGGGGAGTTGGACCGCAAAGAAGCGGTGTCCGTTGTTGGCTAGGCAAAACGACCACTAGGTTAGATTGTTACAGGTTCCAGCGGCTTTTAAGCATTTAAGGTGAGTAGAACACGATTGTTTGTAGCTAAGACTTGCGGGTCCGAAGAGCTTGACCAGCTCAAGCCATCTTGGCGAAACCGCTACTGTCTATTGGATATCGTGTCGCCGGGAGCGACGGCTGACATATTACATACCTACGTGTATATATGCCTTGCCGCCTGTCGATGACATTGTCGCGGTTTATATGAAAAAGTCGTCGAGGCCCGCACGACTGTAACCATACAATTTCTACCGTTCA
Source organism: Daldinia childiae (assembly GCF_008694065.1). Classification (NCBI taxonomy): domain Eukaryota; kingdom Fungi; phylum Ascomycota; class Sordariomycetes; order Xylariales; family Hypoxylaceae; genus Daldinia; species Daldinia childiae. Next base: position 3,122,131 of record NW_022984645.1, on the reverse strand, counting down.
ATACTATTTGAATAGTTACCTACCTCTTATATACCGAATATTATACGCGATCGCTAGTTCCTAAATATACTCAGACCTGGACTGACTTTGACCCCCTTTATCTTACTCGGCCGCCAATTTAACTTGCAGTTTATATGATTTTGATACTGAAGAATTTCGCTGACTGCAGTTTGTTTGCGACTTTGCATCATTTACGACATTTGGCAGCGTCTGTCGCATTTTTACATTGGACATCGAACCCTCGAAAACCCCTACGAAGGAAAAGGATAGCGAATATAGATGCGTTAACATTTGTCTCACAAAATTACCCAGCCCAAGTTTCCGTGAAGAAGTACCGGACCAGACCCGAGGCGTAACCACGACGGGAAGTTCGGTGGCCGAATTACCCCTGCGCTCAAAGTGTAACGCATTGAGAATTTGAACCTGGCCAGGCACTCCTTCAGTAATGGATACTACCTCGTCGTCAAACTCGGGGCGATCCTGGTACGCAGCATTTACCAATGTTTCCTTCTTTAAGCCGCGATCTTTAGTTCGAAGGCTTCAAAAAAGGAATTCACTCCCGGTTAAAACAAGCGACCGAAGGCCATTCAGCTCGCCGACAATTCGTCTAGTCGACAACGGTGATGACCGCCAAAGCCTAGAGCGCCATACCGAAGCCACCGACTCCAATTTTAGATCGTTGTAAGTTCTTTTTAATTCGATTCGATGCAAACCCCCGAATGGCTTGAGGGGTACCTAGAAAGGAGCATCAGCCCTTGTCTCAGCTCCCAAGCCATGTACGAATATTTCAATGTTTCAATTCCAGTCACATCGGTTTTTACTGAACTTCATATATTCTCAAAGTTGAGTTTCCTGGCCTATCTTGTGCCTACTATGTAAGTAAAGGAGGATGTTCCATGCCATATTCCCCCTTTTTATGTAACTTGTGAAATGGCGTCATATGTTCCTTGGCTACTTTTGTGTTCCTGGGGTGATATGCCGCTTTTCCCAAGGGTCCCAAGGTCCCAAGGGAACACATCCATTTCTGTCAGGGGTTAATTAATTTCCACCTCGATTTGCTACATAACGGTAGCCTCGCGCTACCAACAGCCGAGCGTGGCCGCTTATTACGAGTTTGAACTGGTTTCGGACTATTTCTAGATAGCCTAAGCCAAATATGGCCAGGAAGCCCAGACTATGTAGTAGTCGTTAACCAGTTGTTAACAAGTCAAGAAACGCTATGGACCTAGAACTACAACTATGTCCAAGCTCCCGACCAAAAAGTTCGCCAGTTTAGTTGATGCAAGGCACACGCCCGGTCTTTTAATCTCTGTGGACCCATCGAAACCTGTCGATCTTCACCTCTGGTCTTTCAATGTCTATCCTTCTTAGTCGAATTCCTTTCTTTCCTACTAATAAACCTATTCTTTCTTCTAGAACCACGAGACACCGGAGATCACAAACTGAATCTGCTGTGGCATTTCAGTCAAGATCCGACGATAACGTGTTGGAGCCCGTACCACCGCTAGACAGCAGCTCCACAATGGGTCCTTCGTATGCTTCTCGCGACCCCGGATTTACTCCTAATTCTTTTACGATACGAGACCCCTCGGCAAAAGAATCGGTAACGAGGGCTGACCGCCCAAACTTCAGCGCTATGGGGCCAACTTACGCTCAGCAAGTCCAGCAACCAACAAAGTTACCACCGGCAATGATGAGCAATTACGCGCAGATCGATATGCGGCCTGTCGTACCTAATCGTTCTAGGAGGACCTCGAGTAGCGGGTCTAGTGTTGCGAGCTCAGTCAGAACGAATGACACTTTCGATGCTATTCTCACGAGTCCAGCCAGCAGCAGGACGAGTCTCGAGTCCTGGAATTCGAGTCCACGAAGGATCGAGTACGGATGGCAGCGACCGGCACCAATTAAACAATACAGGCGGAGGAGAGAAACAGGGGAACTCTTAGCTGCTCTCCCCGAAGAAGTTCTGGGACTTATTCTAGACGAACTAAAGAAGCTGCATCTAAAGCCTGATAGTACAAGTTGTGCAACATGCATGATGAGAGATCTGTGCTCTGTTGCTATATCAGGGCGGGGCTTGTTGAGAGTCGCCCAAGTCGCACTGTGAGTTCTACAACAGCGGAGACTTAAACAAGAAGAACTAACAGATAGTCAAAGATACGAGGATATCCAACTAGTCGGGGCAGATTCGCAAATGCAAAGGAAGCGATACAAGCTAAATTTCGGTTCTCGTCTCGTACTACTTCGGCGAACATTAAGATCAAACCCCAAACTGGCGGCAATGGTTCATAGCCTAAAAGCTCCAGCTGTGACTCAAGGTGTTCCTCTTGACTTATACCAGAACTTAGTGGCTTCTGTCATCATGGCATGTCCCAATTTCGAACGATTAGTTGGATTTCACCAGAACCATGACTACTCGTTCAACCGTTTATTCCACGCATTATCTACTAGGCGTAAGTTGGTAGAGATGCATTGGACCATTGAACCCTCTCAATTTCAGAGGAAGCGCCGTCTTTCGAACGCTGCGGCGCTATTGAATTCGGAGAACCCAAATTACAAAGAAGCCCCGGGAGATTTACCACATCAGCTAAGCGAAGACTTCTTAGAACTTCACGCGGACTGGGAGCATTTGAAAACTTTATCGATACACTGCCTCCCGGGCGCGACGCTTACACCTGTGTCTCTTATACCTGACATATTATCCCGTTTGCCAGCTCTTGAGAATCTTCATCTATCTCACTTACCCTTTACAGCTTTTAATGATGCGAATCTACTCTCATTACCGCCGCTGCAAACACTCACGTTATCGCATCTTCCAGGCGTATCTAGCGAAGGTCTTTCCTCTTTCGTCAGGCGACCCTCGACTCGATCACTTAAAAAGCTTACCCTCCAACATATGGATGTTGACTCGTTACCGACGCTCAGCCAGATTCTCTCAAACCTTACGGTATTGGAGACATTTTCGCTAGTACAAAGTTCTCCGCCGATTATGCCGCCAAATGAGATGATATGGTTATTTCCCTATCTGGCGTCGCCGTTGTTGCGCAGGCTGCACTGGGATATTACGAGCAACCAATCATCCGCAAATAGGGCAGACTCGATACTTGCTAGGAGTATAGAAGCAAACGGCTTTCCATCCTTACGGAATCTACGCGCGCCGAATGATCCCGAAGGAATTTTCCAGTCACTTTGTAAGCCGATGGAGAAGATCGAGACATCTAGCGATAAGTTCCGCGGTCTTATCTCCAAGTGTACATCGCGACCAAGCCCTCCGGCAACTCCAACAACGCCAAACACGCCGAAGACCCCAAGCAAGTCGCCCTTAGGCCTTAGCTTCCCAATGGAAGACCAGCTTTTCCCATCTAAGATGTCGAGCAACCTCTCGCAGTCTCGAACCGCGGCGCAGAGCAGACTAGAGGCAGCGTGGCAGGCACCTCGCTTTTTCGTAAACGTGATAAACGAGGATGGGTCCATAGCTGAAGACTATGGCCTTGCAGGTTTCATTGGCCAAGTAGAGTCAAAGATCTGGTACTCCGTGATGCCAGATGAGGGTGCGACAGACGAAAACGGCGGGCTCGTTGACATTTCTGACGTACTGGGCGATCAGGGTGAGAACCTGAAAGTTGAAGGCCGGGAAGGATGCAACGGACGCTGGAACTCGTATAACGGAAACATTGCTGACAAGAAGGAACGCGAACGTTGGTTTCACACGGAACGCGGACGTTGGCGTCTTGTAACACTATGATGAGGGGCGACGGAGGATGAACCCAGTTCGGGGAGTTTGGGTAATAATGACAATTTTTGATTCTTTTACGCACATATATATACCATTTGATGGGCATGGGAGGAAATTTACGTTCAAATATATCTGGAATATGGGGGAAGCAAGGGGAGGATGGGTACGACTCCCATGTTATTATATTTATGCTTATACATGATACCCTATCTATGTAATAATTGGAGACTAGTTTTTATCATTTGGAATTAAATATTATATATTATATATTATGGCATTATGATAAGAGTAAATACAGTTTTTATTCAAATAAGTTTGACTATTATGTACCTAGGTACTTAACAAAAATGCTCCGGGTCCTTAACACCGGATATACCGGCTGTTCGGCGCCGAGATTTTGATGTGCGGAATTATGGCCGAAGAAAACCGCAGCAAACGTCATTGTTCCGATTTTAAGCTTCTTTCTCCAAATCGCTCCAACGCCAAACCTCGACTTCTTCTTAGTCTTTGAAATAAACTCCAAGAATAAAATCAAAGAATACCTAACCTACCTAATATAAGTGTTGTTACGTACTACCGCGGTAGAGTTAGAAAGATTACCAAAAAATACTCGGTACTAATGCGATCCTCTTTACTACCTCGAAGACCGCTACGGCGTGTCTGCGACGCCTGCAGGCAGCAGCAGAGCCTCCATGCGACTTCAACAATAATTAACAGGAATCCCTCTTCTCGCCAACTCACCACGATAAGACCAACCCCATGCAGAACACACATCAGCAACAGCAATAACAGCAATACCCTAAATCTTCAAACAAGACGACACTTATCAAGCAGCGCATCATCCTCACCCCGCGAACAAGAAGCCTCAGCAACAGAACAGGAACCCCTCAAGCCGGCTAGTACAGAACTACAAGACGGAAAGAAGCCAATATCGCACTACGACCTCTTCCCGCAAACCCTGCCCCAAGGGCCCCCGCCAAAAGGCCGCTTCGCAATCGACGTGCGCGCCCTGCGCCGCGAATTCCTAACGCTGCAAGCGACCGCGCACCCAGACCTCGCGCCAGCCGGCGCGTCCTCCAAGCGGCGCGCGGAAGCGGCCTCGGCGTACATCAACGAGGCGTACCGGACGCTGGCGGACCCGCTGGCGCGCGCGCAGTACCTGCTGCGGCAGCGGTGGGGCATCGACGCGGCGGGGGAAGAGGCGGGGCGGGTCGAGGACCCGGAGTTGTTGATGCTGGTGCTGGAGACGCGGGAGGCGATCGAGGAGGCCGAGTGCGAGGAGGATCTGGAGCCGCTGAGGGTGCAGAATGAGGCGAGGATACGGGAGAGCGAGGACAGGCTTGCTCGGGCGTTTGAGGAGGAGGAGGGGGAGGGGGATGATGGGGGGGAGAGGGCTAGGAGGGAGGTTACTAGGTTGAGGTATTGGGTTAATATTAAAGATGCGGTTAGTAATTGGGAGGAGGGGAAGCCGGTTGTGCTGCAGCATTGATGGGTAGATATCTGGTTGTGGAGGCTGGGGATGGTGGTTTGATGGTATTTGCACTGTTTCAAGAGAAGAAGGGTTTTAGATGAGGCTTTCTTTAAGGCGTAAGAAGCATCGTAAGCGTATTTAGGCGGTTCTAGGGATGGCTGTTTGCCTAAATTACTGATAGACTCAGCCGGGAATGCATTCAGAGGGTTTAAATGGCTATGGCGGCTTAGGTCAGGTAGACAAGTCATTGAAAGAAAGAAAAACTTCTCTCTGTATGCTCTATCGTACATTTACCGCCAAGATCAAGACATGTTGTCAGGGATCTTGTTGAACGGAGTGAGCTCAGCGATCTCTCTGGTGTATAGTGACTTTAATAGATACCTGGCGATGTTTTCTATACGGCCGCAAAGGCCAACGATAAGAACAAAGTAAAATGTGGGATAGTTGGGATAGTTGGGAATGTAAGCGATTGATAGAATGAACGTTAGATCCTCCGTACGCACGACGGCCAAGACGTACATGGTCGTATCAATATTCCCTCGCAGCCTCAAGTCCATCAGTGACAATTTTTAATAACATCTTACAGTTAAGTGTTAGAATCTATGAGAAACAAGTTCCTTTACGTAAAAGCATACTAATTGCCGAGACAATCTCTGGGGAACTAAAGACAGGCTCGCCATAGCCTGATGGCCTCTCCCTCCACTCCTCCAGTCAGTATCCTATCGTCGCATTGGATAGCATCTTTTAACACCTAAATTTCAGTTGGTAGCGGTAGACGATCCGTAATATCTGACTTTAATGGCCGTGATTCATATAGAAAATGAAATTTATCCCCTCGGCTCTCGATAGTGAAATGAAATTCCCCGACCTTGATAGTGTATTTCTTCTGCGATGGTTCGTTGCAATCTTCTAAGGCTATGTAGTATTCAGGCTTCAGATATTTAGCAAGATCAGCCCACTGGCTCTTACGAGCCACCTTTTCGATGTTCTGTCGAGAGGAATGTTTAGAAAGGTCGACTGTTCTTACCGTCCACTGAGTAGGTTGTCTTCGTACATATCGCCAGGTTGGTGTGTCGGACCATACTGGCTCGAAACAGCCAGCCTCTATTGAAATAATGTCGTTGCAGACTCCATTATGAGATAGGGTGGCTGTAGATATGAGGGCGGATGTGAGTGGCCGACTTGTTTCCTTAGCGAATAGCGATCTCTCAAATACCAAATCCCACCAGCTGTTGTCAAGAGAGTGAAGTTGACTTCCTGGATGATCTTTCAAATTTCCCGAAAACTGCTGCATCCTCATACGGCCATGTATTATATTAGGATTGTACTCAACCTGGTGATAAATAAGCCATTATTCAGTATAACAGATAAGTAGAAAGTAACAACTATGGGGTCAATGCCTCCATATGGCGTAGCTAGAGTACCTACATTCTCATATTTTGAATCTCTACATATCGACACTATAATAAAAGGTGACGATTGTACCACAGTAAATTCCCTCCATATTATACGTAGCCTCTGATATTCTTCTTTTGGATTCAGCCCATGTGAGAAGCTGGTTATCAGTTCTACACAAATGAGTATCTCGGGAACCATAAATGTCTGGTCCGGGTCATGTAATATTCTATACAGTGATCGCGGGACAATGGTAAGAACTTCGTCTTGTGTAGGTTTAATATTGTTGATGGGTGAGACGACACGTCCTATATCGGTAAGTAGAAGAGGTAACTCCATTTTTAGCAGTGTTTTCCTTCTCTTGACAACCTTCTGTAAGTTCTTAACATCCAAAAATGCTTCGCAGAATTCTATTATTCTGTCTTCTGCCTCTCGGTTCAGGCGCGGATACTGTGGATGTAATAATTCGATGAAATCTATTACAGCTGGGCGCGGAAGCTCGCTTGGATTTGGGAGCGCACTCTCAATACTGTCGAGAAATTCATCCATAAAACCGAGATATGAAGCCATGCTTATGGAATGAACAACTTGAGAAGCAAGATATCTCGCTTCTGCAGCTGTTTTTTGTTTCCGATCTTGTATCGCCTCTGAAGAGAATCGTGGAGTCGTCTTAGTAGCTAGATCAAATTTGGCCTTGAGTAAATAGAGAGGTAGATCGTCACCGAAAGCATCAGAATCTAGCTGTGAGGTCTCGCGGACCTTTTGTAGAAGTTCTCTGAGCTTTCCAGAAGTATGTTCTCCGCTCGATCGCAGAATATCGAGTAGTTTGTCCAGTTCGTTCCAGGCCGGCGGTGTTGCCGCTCCGCCAGGACGAAGCGAGTATTCATCACAGTACGCAGCCAACCAAGCGCCTAATTCATAACGATTAGTTGCCGCCGCGCTGTCATCCCTGGATCGGTCCTTTTCCTTACGTGCAGTGCACGCTGCAAGTTGCTTTAGAGCCGCCTCCCCCGCTATGACGATTCCGTTAAACAGGTCTAGTATTCCTCTTTCCTCGTCCGAAGGCTCGTTACCTCCAGATTTATAAATGATGTCATGTTCGATCTGTGACCAAGCATGCATTACCACGGTGCCTATCTGAATCTCGACCCTATAATGAGAGCCTCTATGCCATTCCGGGACTGCATCTCCCAGCAGTTCAACGACCAAGTGAGTTGCGCGATATCCTGGAAATAGCCTCCCACTCGTGACTGATTTCTCCTCTGGTTTTTGATAGGTTTTATCCGAAGGTGATGAAGACTGCTGCTCTAACATCTCCACATATTCCCTGAGTTCGTCCATGTCTGTAGCCCCTTGAGTCTTGCGATTGATATGTATAACTTTAATAAGTTCGGATCGGTTGAGAAACGATATGACGTTCTCAACATCGTCTGGGAAATAAACACAGACTCTCGCGCCGCCAAAATCGTGTAGAGCGTTCAACATGCTGTCAACGTCCTCAAACGGGCCACAGTCGTTGATTCTCTGCTCCTTTCCACGTCGTTTCCAATATAATTCCCAGTTCCCGCCTCCGTCAGACACTCGCTTCCTAAGCTCCTCTCGCTCGAATCTAGCAGCTTGCCTTCTTCGAAGGGAATTCAGTGCCGAGTCGAATTCTTTCATTCTCGTTGTAATTGGGATTGCTCGAAATGCTCCAGACTTGGTCGCATCCTCGAGTATCTCCTTGACCTTCCTAACATGTTCGTTTATAGCAGACTTTTTATCTGGGTATATCTTCCTAAACTCGTCAACTAATTCTGGGCGTAGGCCTCTTTCCATTGGATCTAAAAGCTTTATAGGAGGTATGCAGTGATTGTTTCGTTTCATATAGACGTGGTCAGGTCGGTAACGCAGACCTCACCAGTAATCAGTGAAAATGCGACAATAAACCGCTAGTATGTATAGTATGATGGGTTTATATTGAATTAAATGCAAATAGTAATGATTAAACTCCCGACTATCATTCTATTTATTGAAAAGGGGCTGTTCAATATGTCAAAATAGTTGTAGATATAACTGTTAGCTTTACAACATCAGATGCTGCCCGTATGAATTAAGAATAGAAAAGAAAGCTAGGCATTGTCATCTTCCTCGTACCTTCCAGCTTTAAATATTTGTACCTCAGGTCCAATAGCCTAGCTTTGTCGTACTAAGTAAAGTTTTACACGTGTAGCAACATATGTAGTACTTGACTACCTAGGTACCTCCTAGGTAGGTACCTACCAATGAGGTACATATGTTATATGTAGGCTGTAGGTAGGTTGGCGCAGCTTATCTCAATGCAACCTGCTCACACCCCTTCGAAGTAATTTCGCCTTCCTCAAAGCCGCTCGAGCAGGCAGGCTGGAGACCATCAAGACCACTAATAAAAGAGGAACAGCAGTTGCCACATATATCCAAACTCCAGTACCAGCGATCGAGAAATTATCGCTCATGCTAAAGAGAGTTGCGACGAAAGAGAGCGGAAGGAATACGATCGCGATATATGTTAATCGTTTAACATATATCGCTTCAACGACTGACCTACGTGAGTCTAAAAGTTGGATGATAGACGCCATGATAGGTATCATCGCTTCAAGTGCGTTCCCATTCTGTTCGATTTGGGATATTATATAGTTGATATCCCGTATTAGAGCCTCCCCCTCTTCGACTAGAGGAGAATTGTCATGATGCCTCTTGGAAGGTTTCAACGATGATTCAACGAACCATTTTAGGACCTGAAGCTTGTGTAAGCTGTGTTGACTCCGTCGCCGCCACCGATACAGATCAACGACGTCCTCGCTCTCGAAATTTCTTAAGCGATCTTGCACACTCTGTGTCGAGTATTCATATACTTTGATATACCGGCTCATAATGAGCGAATATGTTAGCCACTCATCAATAATTAGTTTAATGGGACCTGTCGATAAGAAGAATAGGTTGTAAGTTGACGGTGGCCTCGTCGACGCGCGTGCGCAATCCTCTAATAGCCTTGCGACTTCGTCCATCATAGAAATAGGGCGTACATCCCTAGAACCTTGAGCTTGGCGAAATTCCGAGAATTTTGGCATCCCATTAATGTTGCCTCTCCTATTCCGATATGGAACTTGGCGTGTTCGAAAGCTGGCGACTTGTGCCTTATCCTTCGCCGAGAGATAACCTATAACATCAGTTGATATAGAGTCCATCAACATTAGACCTAATCAATATTAGCTATTGACGAAAATATGAGATGCCAGAAAAGTTACAATATATCTAGAAATCAAGAAAGAAGCTTAAGGGACTTAGCATATAGGTAAGGTAGGTTTAACCACATACAGATCCATCGATCACCGTCAAGTTTCTTATATAGTATAGAGAAGCATGAGCGAATGAGTCCAACATATCTTCCAAAGAGCTCTGGGAGAGCCCGACGAGGTCGCGTAGAACTACCGCGGAGACGAAGATCGTGTGGGATGCTAGGGTATGCATCCAGTTCTCCTAAATCGATCGGTCGCTGGTAGTGGAAGTTCGCGAAGCTCTGGGAGCCGATACGAGACGGAATAGACGTCATGAGAGATGATGGCGGGTCTTTCTCGATATCTACGAATCTCCTCTCAATATGCCCACAGAAGAAATAAGGGTCGACATCCAGGATTCCACCCAGGGTCTCCATGGCACTAGGGCCAATATCCTCTACAAGAAGACAAAGTCCAACGGCATTCGAGGACATATCTTTTGCGATGAATCTTGAAGCCGTATCGTTCAGCTTGTCAGTGCCCATCCTAGAGTAGCGTGTGGTTCCATCGCTACGAAACTCTAGGCCTGCAACGTGACACTCAACTTCCTCAACATCCGGCTGTTGGCAAGGGCCGGTAAGAAACTCGGATAAGGGCCTCAGATCGGGTTGGTCCCGAGATAAATATTTCACGTAGTCAAAGTATGACAGATCCATTTACAACTCGTTTGCGTACCAAGATCGACCGTGATGCAAACCAAATTCTATAACCTTCACACTCAATTATAGGGTTGTGGCAGAATGAAATCTAATATCATAGCCAGCCATTATCCTCTCATCAGCTAACAGATAAGACTAATTAAGGCGTTCGTTCATTTTGTCTATTGGGCAGATAAGTACCCATAGCTATATACATAGCTATTTTTCAAACGACGACGGGAGAGCCTAAAGTGCCAGAATACATGTCGAGCAAGAAGGAGGTACGATATTCCAAATGATTGAATCCTCCAAATAGGACTTTAAGCCAATGACGATTCGACATTCTTCACACATGAGGTTGCTAATGCATCGGATGAATGGTTGATATGCAGTAGCTCATGTGCACAATACGCAGCCACAATAGTGGAACTATACTTTGACTTGCTATACGTAGGCAACTATATAGTAAAATGCCTTGCCAACCTACCAGTCTGAAGACTTGATTCTATATGGCAAGCCGAAAATTACTTATACGACAGGAGTGGCTCTCTAGGGTCTACGGTTTCGTTAATACCTTGTTCTGCAGATCATAGGGAGTTCGATGCAAGCCGGGGTCTGATCACACCGAAAATAGCGTCTTTTTAGTATATAAGAAATCCGATTGATACCGTTCTAATCGATCTTAGGATTAAATACACGGGACATTGTTGTCATAAAAAGTAAACATGACCAAATACGAGATTAAAGTAAAGTGGCATTTTAGATACATGCCTATACAAGTAATTCAAGTAAAAAAGAGCCTCACCTTCAGACATCCTCACAATACAAGTTCTCAACCCCAGCTTCATCCTTGACACCCCACATTCGATCTACAGTCTCAAATATAACTACCTGATTTGTTTATAAACAGTATACGGCTTTCTTAAGTTTATTCTAATCCCTTAACTCTCTAGTATATTGGCGGACTCGCTTTGTGTTCGGCATTCAATGCTTGTATAATATGTACTCATATTAGATATAAAGAAACAAGTAATACTACAACAACTGACAACCTCTTGTACAGCTATATAGAAGTTACTCGTAGTGCATATCTTTCAAATATTCTTAGATAAAGTGTTAGATGTAGAATAGAAAGATTAAGTTTTTACCAAAGGGTATATAAATGGATAACAATGAAACAAACATATCATAATACGTAGTGCGACGAGAAATATAGAAAAGCGACAATTGATCTATTCCGTGTAAGACAAGATATTCCTTAGGAGAGCTACATATGATGATAAACAATTTATTCAACAAAACGCTATAAAGCATCCTCCTCCAGGCTTCTATACCCCACCCAAGCTTCCCCACGTTCACCAGCAAACAGCAAGCAGCAGCTAAACAACTACAAGCCCCACCTTCGAGCTTGCAATCACAACTTCACCTTCACCTTCAACCGTCTTGATTTCCTGCTTGACGTGATACCCACCCATTTGCCCACTTTTGCAATTTCATATCTTGACATCTTCATAGATCAAACAACCTTACTTTTTATGCACTAAGCAGAAACAACCCCCTCCAAACCGACCATGGCAAGCCCAAAAGTCACCGAGGCATTAGCCCAGGTGCAGTCGTCTCCAGACCCAGCAACAGCCTTCGAAAGCCTCCTCACCAACTTCCAATCCATATCGACGCCGCAGACCGCATCAAGCGACTTCAAGGCCACCATAGAAGCCATCACAAACAGCCAGATCTCCTCGCAGCTCGGCGTCGTCGCCCAGCGCTCTCTCCTCAACTCATTCATCGCCGCCGCGAGAGCATTCAACAACGCAGACCTATGGGTTGACATCGCCAACCACGCTCTCGAGACACTCTCCGCTGCCAGCGGCCAGGCTTCTGCATCAGTCTCCACCGCAACATCGGCAACGACCTCGGGTACTTTCGCCGACCAAGTCGCTGCCCTACTTGAGCTCGCTGCCGACGGCTACGAGACCAACGAAGATAACGTAGCAGCCGCCCGCGCGCTCTCCGAGATCCCCCTCGACAGCTCCCAGCGCCGGGTGTCGCCCGAAGACCGCGTTCGGGTATGGATCCGCATCGTGCGCAACTACCTCGAAGTCGACGATACCACCGCCGCCGAGACCTACCTCAACAAGCTCAAGAACGTCATCTACCAGGTCACCGACCCGACTCTCAACCTACATTTCCGCCTCTCGCAGGCCCGCATCCAAGATGCCAAGCGCGAGTTCCTACCCGCCAGCCAGGCCTACCACGAAATCAGCCTATCGCCCGCTATTTCCGAGGACGAGCGTCTGCACACTCTCAGCATGGCCGTGAAATGCGCCATCCTAGCCCCCGCCGGCCCCCTGCGCAGCCGCGCCCTGGGACGGCTATTCAAGGACGAGCGCTCGCCGAACCTGCCCGAGTTCGGCATGCTGGAGAAGATGTTCTTCGACCGACTACTAGCAGCGAGCGAGGTGCAGAAGTTCGCCGAAGGCCTTGCGCCTCACCAGTTAGCGACGACAGCAGACGGGTCCACGGTGCTAGCTCGTGCCGTCGTAGAACACAACCTGCTAGGTGTCTCGCGACTATACAGCAATATTGGGTTCGACGCGCTAGGCGAGCTGCTGGGATTGGCGGCTGATCGTGCCGAGGACACGACTGCCAAGATGATAGAGCAGGGCCGTCTCGTGGGCCGCATCGACCAGATAGAAAGAATAATCTGGTTTGAGCGTGGCGAAGCTTCGGGCGAGAAGGGTAGCGGTCGCGCCGAAGTAACCGTAGGAAAGGAGATGCGCCGATGGGACGCCAACGTTCAGAGCCTAGCCGAAGAGGTCGAAAACGTGACCAACGCGCTGCAACGCGAGTTTCCGGAATTCGTCGCGGCGAATCTAGTAGTATGATAGAAGCATAACGGGTAGACTAAATCACAAACGGGGGAGAAGAAAAGGGAAACGAAGCATGTAGGGAATTTTTAGCTTACGAGTATGGCGTTGCCGGATAATGACTAAATGCATAGAAACGGCGTCAAGGACAGACACGTTGTAAATAGTACAGGGGGTTCTAACTAGAATATCCCTCCCCACGAAATAGAGTGTTAGGATGAATGAATGAAATGAAGATAAAAGCTTCTTAATGCATTAATCTAATCTAGATCTGTCTTCCGCACAACGATGTAGCCTTGGCTAAGTAGTCTCGGGTTCCCTCTCTCTTCCTCATATATCATGTCCTCGATGGCTTGCCTCTGCCGCGCATCCTTTGCGATGCTGCTAATATCCGTGTCTTGAGCTTCCGCAAGTCTTATGAGCTTGATAAGTTCTGTGGCGATTTTCTCCCCCATTAGGTTGTAGCCGTCTTCTGTTAGGTGCACGCCGTCCATTTGCCAGTACTTAGGTCTATCTGAGGGTTCCATGTTGTGGTAGGGTATGGCGTTGTGTAAGTCAAAATAGAAACTATAGCATGTAATGTTAATACCATGTATACAATATCTTACATCTGTTTAAGAACCGATAGAAGCTAGGAGGCCCCCCTTTCCCGGCGATAGTAGTGCGAAGGTATCGTTTCTCATATAAGATAATTGAGGAAAGCAGTATCACTTACAAGTTTGGCTTCCTGTATTCCTTAATGGCGTTGTTTACTTCATCTCGTCGTTCCTTAACATCCTTATATCGGGCTCTGGTGTCTGGTATCGTCAAGGCTAGCACCTTGCTACCCTTCAGGAGTGGTATATCCCAGGTCCGTTTCAAGCCAGCGACGATATCATCAACCGCACATCCCCAACCAAGGTCACTATATATGAGTAAAAGTTAAGGTTAGCTTAGAAGCTCCAGGCAGGTGCTCGAATGGTTAAGATGATTCCCCTTCTTAGAGATACAGATGAAGATGAATGTATAATTTGAAAGGAGGTGGGCTGAGCTAGAGGAAGGCAACCTACTTCGTTCCACCTAATACAATAGTCCAGTCATAAAATTCCGATCTCTTTTTCCCTAATAGAATATGTCAGTTTAAATCGGCTAGTCAGCTGGCTTGATTTTATTGTTGGAGCGGGACTAGTTTTGAATGAATAGACTGTTTGATATATGTGATATCGGAATAAGCCGAGGATGTATTTCGTAGAAAGCGACCTTAAGTAGAAGAACTCACATGAATCCCGCATTCGATCGAGAAACGAACCTCGCGTTACCAAGTCGCCCGGTACGCCTTCGACCTCATACTGAATCTCGCCATAGCCGTGACCTAGCAGCGCTTCCTCCAGCTTCTCAGTAAGTTTCTCTGCGTACGGCTTGCCCACCGGGAACCCAGACGTTAGCGAGTTGCCGAAGCAGAGAATACGCAGCGTCCTCCTAGGCATTTGGCCGACAGAGTATCTATGTTACCCGAGACGGATAACTGAATCGAAGGAGGAACTCGGTTGTTTAAATGGATCAGATGTTCGAGAGTATATGGTAAGGGTTGCAATGTTAAACCAGAGCAGTGGATAAGGAGACCCGGTCTAAACGTCAACACATCCACGAATGCTAAGAAGTGTCAAGTGTATGTATGTATGTACTTAAAATAAAGGTATGCGAGCAGTTCGGTAGATGCAAAAGAAATTAGTAGAATAAAAATAGAAGCAGTCCTTTTTGAACACGAGTAAAAAATAAAAAATAAAAAGGTTTAAGATTGCAAAGTAACCCGTGAACCGAAAGAGCATGAGCAAGGCTGAAAGTATGGGAAAGCACGTGGAGTGAGTCTAAAAGGGTTCAATGTTGGCAATGCGACATGTTGCGTCAGGCAGCTGCCCCTCCCTTAGGTTTAGTCGGCAGCTGCGATAAGCTTCGGAGCCATGTGGGGCAAAGCTGGGGTACGGTGGACTATTAGTCCAACTGTGCCAAAATCAAAAAAGTCAGTCGCACTATATCAAATAAGGTAATAGTAACATTAAGATTACAGTATAAGTTCGGCTATTTCTACTATATACACACTTTATAAGGTAGTATATACCTTTTATATGGGGATAACTTTACTAATATATGTTCGAATTACTTAAAATTGGTATTGGTATTTTTATTAAAAAAAGACAAAAATTTCAGCCTAGGGCTTATATAACTTGACCTTGAATTCGTGAAGATATTAAAAATATAAGCATTATTCAATACATTGCAGGCTACCTTCCCTTTCCCCATAAACTAGCCCACGAATTAAAAATAATAACCAATAAGATTCAACCATTACTTTAACCTTAAATATATACAAATACGTAAATATACAGGATACAACTTATACACTGTAATAACTTCGCGAATATCCTATTTTAAAAATTATAATTGGTATCATTTTATAGCTTCAATTAATGCGAAAATAACAATCCAAATTGCATCCTTATATGTCTTTAAACTGGCATATTATACTAGTATTAATATCAAGTGACTAGGTGTTGTGTCGAGAGGATAACACGTGATACCCTTCAAGACTAACATCTTGAAAAGGCCGCAGATATTTCAACAAGCCAACTATCCAATATATATCTTATAAACATGCAACTTGGATTGTTACTTTCGCATTGATTAAGGCTATAAAATGATACCAACTATAATACTTGAAGCGTTGTATTCATGAAGTTATTTGAATATATATCGTGTTATGTATATATATATAATAAAAATAATAATAAATAATATAAAAAGTCTTATATCAGGTATTTCGGGATACTGTGCACCTAGCGTTGCTTATTAAATTACCCTTTTTGGACAGCTCCCACCCATTTTCTTGATTTTGGCACAGTTGGACTAATAGTCCACCGTATGGGGTCATGCCTGTAGAGTGTCAGCCCTGCGAAGCTAAACTCGGAGACCCTTAGCAGGTGATTGAACCCTTATTATTCTACATGTCTCATCCACTGCTAACTTTAACCTTTTTTGAATTTCGTTTTGCGCTCGTTCCTTGCCTGTGAAGTTGCAGAAAATAGACCTGAGGTAGTGTCATCGCAAGACATAGTTAGAACGATTCTATCTTTTAAGAAGTAAAGCACTTATCTGGGTGAATGCTACCTGAACTGGCTATTGAGATATTCTATCGGTACAATATATTCTCACGTGATGGAAGTATAGTATATGCATAGCTGGATATTCTATACGTGGAGTACGCATATGTTAGTTGATTAGTGTTTATTGCGTTCCTTTCTATGTATTATATGTATTAATAATAAGAGAGACCTTAGTGAATGTATATGAAGAACCTATCTAGCACAGAAGCTCCTATCCAGAATCTTCACCGTATACAATTCTAAAGAACCACAAACAACTCATAGTACTAATAAAGTTAAGACTATACTATTTACGGCGGCTAGGGAAAGCTTCCCCAATTGGCCGAATCGGATATAGTCCAAGACACAATTAGGGGTATGTGTTAGAAATGGTGGATAGGCGGCGTTTCCGAGAGTCGCAAGAGGCCCTACGAGTGAACTAATAAGTTAACCTTGAAGTTGTCATGAGTTTAAAGTGCAATAACTAATATAAACGAGTAAGAAATCAAAGTGGTCTCACATCCAAGTCAAACAATCAACTAGTAGCAGAGTGTACTATAAAGTATCATTCATATACACTAAGAATAACCACGCTCCGATAACTTCAGTAATCCGTTTGATGCTG
This sequence comes from Daldinia childiae, assembly GCF_008694065.1. Taxonomy (NCBI): domain Eukaryota; kingdom Fungi; phylum Ascomycota; class Sordariomycetes; order Xylariales; family Hypoxylaceae; genus Daldinia; species Daldinia childiae. The sequence goes on along the minus strand of NW_022984645.1, from coordinate 3,104,984 downwards.
AAGATGCAATAACCTCCTCTTGGAGGTAAGACAAGAGCTCGAAAGGACCAAAATATTTACATAATAACAAATGAGTACCGGGGACTATGCTATGCCTTTCTACCGTATGACTCGTTAATTGCCAACCCGATTAAGTAAAAGGAAAAAAGATTACTGATGAGTACTCGCTTGCGCTTTGAAGAACATCCATTCTTATAAATATTTCGACGTAAAGAATCTTCAAACCAAGGAATTAGTGAACGCGTCCAACAATGCTATCCGGCGCGTTTTAATGTTCTGTCATATATCGGTTAAAATGCGTGTCCGTGGTAAGGAGGATTTTGTCCTCGTCCACCAGGCGGTGGACTCTGTGCTGGGAATTGGGCGTATGGTTGCATGCCCTGTTGGTTTGTGCGAGGATCGAAGTTCCCAGGGGGTGGAGACCTAAATCCCGGCCCAGGCGACGACCAGCCGCCTTCTTGTTCGTAAGACATTGGACTTGGTCCTCCAAAACCACCGTAGCCAGGAGTCTGAGGTACGTTGCCGCGACCCATATTAGAATACATTCCAGCAGGCGGTGGCATACTGGGCGACGGTGTACGTTGTTGATAATGTTGAAAAGCTTGCTGTTGCTGGCGCTGATTGATTGCGTACTGTGCAGCCTGACTACTCCAACCCTGTTTCATTTGTTGCTTTTCTCGCTCTCTTGCCTCGATTGCACCTACTAGACCTCCACTGGTTTGTGGTGCATTCCTATTACCTGCCATATTAATTAAAGGAGAGCCTGTCACACGCGCTACATGTTCTTGCTCCCGAGCTGAGAGATGCGCGTCGTTGACCCCTTGTCCGCCAAGAACAGCACCGGCACCTCTGGACCCGGGGCGTTGGAGTAGCTCATTTGGCCCCCGAGAGCTTGGACGCTGCAAGAGATCTTGCGAATTATTTCGGGAGTGTGTACCAATATAATCCGAGCCTTGACTACGGTTTAATGGAGGCGTTGGCGTACCCGCTCTCAAACCCCCAAGACTCATCCCTGATGAATGCCTCTGGTGCACATATTGCGGCGTAACTGCTGCAGCAACCGCTCGTTGCTGGACAAACTCTTCGGGTGACAGGCCGTGTCCCCCGGGACCAGATCCAGGAGTTGCAGGTTGCCAGATCATGCTACGTCGCAATGTATCCTCTGACTCTTGTCGGTTATGTCCCATCTCAGCTCCAGGTGATCTACGTGGAGGTACGTGAGCCGGCGAATTAGAGCGAGGTCCGGGCGAGAACGATCTAGGCTGCGGGTTGGTAGGTGTTGGTGCCTTCGCGACAGGTGCTGTTCCATAATTCAAAGTCGGGCCAAAATCTATGTCCGGAATATCAAAATTCGCGCCACGGGCTTGTGTTGGAGAATCATCTGCATTCCCAATTGTTCGGAGGACACCTGCTCGTGGCCGCTCCCGGTCACTGGAGGTTGCCGTATCCGTCGAAGGACGAGAACTGGCGTAGTCAGGGCTATCGGTAGATGCCGAGTCATCATAACGGCTACTTGATTGGCTTTTGCTAGTATCAACGCGATGTACGCCAACATTTGGAGGGGCTCGAGGTGTCGTATTAAGAGGACGGACCTGGCCTAGTCCAGCCGCATCGATGCGATTGCCCGTTAGACTTCCACTGCTTGTGGATGGGGACTGTGGTGTCATATCGTCGCGAATATGTCGGTGTTGTAGACTGTCGCTACGAGCTGGAAGTGGTTTTCTGTGAATAGGGGGAGAAGTGTTCAGCGGTGGCAAAGGTTGGCGGTTAGCTGGGGATCTAGGTCTATCAGGGCCGCCAGGGCCTGGTGGGCCTTGCGGTGGATAGCCGCGGTACATGTTCTCCTGAGGTGGGTAGTTTGGTCGGCCTCGCCCTGGAGCCATATTCGGTGGGGGACGGCCGCGGCCTCTTCCGGGAGGGGCCATACCATAAGGTGGTCCTCGTTGACCTGGGGGCATGTTACCTGGAGGCGGGCCGTATCCAGGTTGTGGTGGTCGATTACCGGACGCAGTGCCGGGTCGAGAGGTAGGTGTTTTTGGTCGATTACCGGAACCTGGGCTGGGACCTCGTGGGCCAGGGGGTGGAGGGCCCATAGTTTGGTTTAGCGGCGATCTCGATCTCATTCCGGAGGGGTCCATTTGAGGCGGTGGTAGTCCGGGAGACTGTGGCTGGTTTTCCCTTAAAACTTCACGAGATCCGGCATTAGCAGATATCCCAGCGTTGTTGGCGTGAGCATGTACCGGAAGTTGTTGACCACGTTGGTCGGGTCCCCGTGAAGGTGGCCCACGGCGCTCCTCGTTGCTCCTTTCATTATCTCGTGGATCCTCGCCTACGGGGACGCCGCCAGCTGTTGCAAGCTGCGCAAGGGTAGTCATGGATAAGCGGCTATTAGCGCGACGCATCTCGGGTGAATGGTAAGGACGGGTCGTAGGAACATGGCCAGGCGCGTGGGAGAAACTGGGAGGTTGGGACACCGGCTCCGGAGTTGGCATCCTCCGCATTCCTTCGAAATCACGGATCGGAAGGTCTGTTCGATCTTCGTCGGAACTCATACGCTCTGGGGTCGCTGCTAAATCATTTATGAACGCACGTCCTGCATTAGGGCCTCTCATGGATGAGGCTGGGCTCGACGCATAGGAGCTATCCTGGTGAGAGGGCGGCTGAGGAGGCATAGGGCCAGGGATATTGGAGTCCGACGCATTACGAACATGGCCGGACTTCTCTCCAATCACTGCAGAGGCATCGGGAATAGGAGGGGCCGGATCATTTTGGGGGGGAGGTCGACTACCGAGCGACATAGATCGAGATGTACGAACGGGAGGGGGCGCTTCGTCAGCAAAACCAACACGGGGCTTCGAAGAGCCCCCAGCAGCGGGGCCAAAACTAAGGCGCTTGCTATGGCCGTTGGTCTGTCCTGAACTGGAACTGGAACTTGCTCCATCCTCTGCGCTATTCATGCGGGTACCGGTCAGCTCCTTGAGCTTCTTCCTCCATTCTCGTTCGTTCCAGCTTGAACTACCTTCACTTAAGATTAGTCCTGACACATCCAATAATTCTAAGTAGCCATAACGCTTGTGCTTCGGCATGGCGAACATAAGGGACCTCGAATCGAGGACGCTCGCAACCAATCTCCCTGGGCGGCCATAGAGGCCGAAGGTATCCCAGGTAGGAAATAAAAACCTAAGCATCATCTCGAAGCCGCTGACCGCCGGGTGCACTTCGGGCATAATAAACACGAAACCCTCGCTCTCAGTAGGCGGGTCTGAGTGAATGGTGATATTTCCTTCAATCTTGACCAGCGTCGAAGCATCAATCAATGACTTAGCTTGGGGATACAGGGCATACGCTGAATAGGCGTCGCTGATGGTTGCAATGGGTAGCATCTTTTTATGCTTCTTCCCATCCTTCCTGCTGTCATAAAATTTTATATCTCCTTTGAGCAGTGGTGTATGTCGATCGTATGGAGACTTTTTCTTATGCTCTTTCTGAGCTTTGATAAATTCCTTCTCGTCCGGTGGTGAAATAACACACCAGCAGCGTCTCCACGGCACGCCAGCTCCAAATCGGACTCTTACCCATTGATCCATTGGTGTACGTGCTCTTTCCATAATGACGCCAATATTATTTAGTGTCTTGCCCTTGCCCGCAATTAAGGCTCCTGTGTAGGCTTCTTGGAGAGTCGAATGCTCGAACATGGCAAGTCGGATACCAGCAGTCCATTGTATGAGGGAATGCCGAGAGTTGAAGTGCAAAAGATAGCGATTCCGCCCCGCTGTCGATATACTGAGAATATTTTGCAATGGCTGCTCTTCATTCGACCTTGTAGGTAGGGACTCGATCTAGGTATATGTTAGCTCACGATTCTATTTTGAATTTGAAAAGTATAGTCCTGTATATTTCTTTTCGATCAGCTAGTATTCGTACCATCTTAATGGAAGCATCTGTCAAGTTTAGGAACTTTGGCAGAACCTCCCCATCCTCCCCCGCAGCATCCAATTCAGCCGCATCCCACAAAGACAATACGGTTCCCACCAACTGTGCAAAACATTCTGTCCAGGTGCGATCGGGATTCGGTTTACCCTCTAAAGGCTGTTAGACTCTTGAAGGGTTCAATTGGCCATAATGCAAACTCACGAGTATTTTGATCGTCAAGCTTTAGGAAATAACCCTCTTGGTATAGCTTATTCGCATGACTGTTGAGGAAAGTAAAGATAGGCTGGAGTTCGGGAATCGTATCTTCGTTAACATCCATGAGGGGCGGCTGGTAGGTTTGCACCATAGACAACGGCCTAGAGGAACTTCGACTTGTGGTTCTGCGATGCGTCTCACTTGATATAGGAGTTATATCTATTGGGGAGCTATCATGATTAACCCGGGCGGGAGATGCTGGAATAGGCGTCGAAACAGCGCGAGCTCGAGTTCGTGTGCGGAAACCACCAACGTTTATGATATGATGGCTTTTATTGGTAGGGGCCGAAGTCAGCTTGCCGTTGGATGTGGGGGCCTGGTCGTTCGGAGGTGACGACGAAGGTGTGGGAGAGGCGCTATGTACGTTTTTCGGGTCACCGTTGTGCTGGAAATGGTGAGAGCCGGAGAACTGGGACATAAACGAGAGCACTTAAAGTTTAGAAGGGACTAGTTAGCATTAAAGGGACCTGGCATAAATGGTTTTAATGGGTTTTAATGCATGAATTGTGAAGAGTAAAATGGAAATAGTGGGACAATCAAAAGATAATGATAGGTTAAGAAAAAGATGTATGCTTATGGCGGGGATCAAAAGTTAAGTGAATTGAATATAATAGAATATAATATAAAAAGAATTAACTAGCGTGTGCGCAACTGTCAACTTTAAATCTTAGAAAGTTTAAAGCTTGATTGCATTTACAACAACCACGCATCAGCTTGTATGTAGTTGTATGTAAGGATAATGAGTGGATGAGTGGATATACCCAAGACCATGTCGAGTAAAAAAAAGGTGAATTATATGTTGTACATAGTATGACAACTTGTGTTAGATGGAGACCCGGGAATACGGCACCAACTTTCGGTGTGTAATAGCTGGGTCCAAGGAACAGGGTGTTTTCTTTGTTATGGCATGGAATATGGAATGCGACGATTGACGCTCGATTGACACTCGATCTATTCCCACTAACTGATATATCGACGACTTGTCGGATGTATGTATGAGGGTGTGGAAATAGGCGTCATACATGGTATACATGGTGTACATGTAGGTGTGTTTAACATAGATATGCTTGTGCAAGGTATGATGTATGATGGATGGATGGACGGATGGTGCCTCACAATGCAACTTGGAGGATTTGAGAGGTATTATTTGATTCTGACCAAAAGACAAGAAATGGAAGACCAAGGACATGAAGAAAATAATAAGAATAAATATACTAACCGCGATTCCGAGCCATCTTAATTCCCAGCTAAACAAACCCAGCAGCTCCAAAGCAAATAGAATAACCCAACAAAATTCTATTCCATCAGATGAGTTGGCTTAAACGTTTGTTCTCTCTTTCGAATACCTGGAGATGAAGGACAAGGGTGGCCCACAAAGGGACGAGTCGGAGGATAATGTCGATTTAATGCCGAGTCGGTTTATCGGTATTAAGAGGATGTTATTCAAGGTACTTAGATGGTATGTATCACGGTCTTGTTGCGCGAAAATCGAAAAGCTGCAAGGGAAAAATAAATCTAGATTATAGTCGAAGATGCAAATGACCAAAAACCCAAAAAATAGTCGAATTCCAAACTGTCTCGTAATAGGTGGGCGGGAACGCTGGTTTTGTAGCTCGGGTTCTTAAGTGTCTCCACGCGATACGAATTTGTGGAATGCGAGGGGAAGGGTACAGTCTCGGATCCCCGTATATGATGTACGAATCGTTATCCTGTAACAAAGATCAGGGCGGCCCGGCCTTGTCTTTCATATGGTGCTTCTCCAGATAAGTTCTAACCTAGGTACCTTGTTTAGTGAAGAGAAAAGCAGATTTAAGCTCAAGTGTAATTATGAAGCTTTATTAAAGGAGCCTGAGGGTTAGTATAAGTTGCCAGCCGCCGTCTACCGAGACGTTTCCGAAATGCGGAAGCGCCGGACAATTTGATATGTATAATTATCCTAGCAAGAGTCGATATGCGCGCTCGTCTAGATCCTATATTTGGAGCTAAGCGTTCGTCTTTCGATCTTTTAGTCTTCGGAATTTGATGAACGGTAACAGAACCTTTCCTAATTAAAAAGTTGTTTTAGACAACAAGATGCAAACGAGCATGTAGACGGATCGGGCGAGAAACTGGCTACATTAGGTCTATCTACATACACAATAACAAGGTGGTATGTTAACATGGAAAGAGAGAAAAAAAAAGCTGATGACAAAAAGGATGATGGAGCAGGGGCATACGTCAGTCCGAAAAGACGGTAGTGCATGTATTCGTTAACGATGGCTGGCAATTGGTAATAATAACTTCATATTAATGGGTACTCTCGCTGTGGTTCGGAGATACCGTGTCGTGTTCTAGTGACTACAAATATAGCTTAGCCTACCAGCTACTGCAAAGCTACCATAAGACTATTATAACATACATATACATGAGTAACAGTCTTGGTTGCAACTTGCAAGGCGTCAGCGTATATGCATACATACGTAAATACGTCCCTTGGGGTTGTACTATGGTGTATTGTACATACATATATGTACGCTAGACATGGATGTGTAGATCAATCCGCCAGTTTGCAGGAAGCAGCTTGCTAACAATAATTGCTGACGATGGCCGACCTGACGCCCCTGTTTTTGAGATGAATGCCGGGTCCTAGGTCTAGGAAGATCAACCTAATTTAGAGCCTAAGATCACTAAGATCATAAGAGGCATCCTTGAATTCCATGTTCCATCATGGCTTTGTGCCGATAGCCAGAGTCTTCGACAAGTAGTAAGCGGGTATTAAAGGAACCACGAAAATGATTGGACAGAAAGGGGCGTCGGGTGAGACGGATACTTCCATATGTGGATGCGTATGACCAGCCTCTATATTTTTTCTTATTTTTCGGATCCAAAGCTCAGTTAACCCAACCCGAAGATGGGCTATATGTGTCTCGGTGGACCTGACGTGGCATATGTAAAAGCAGGAGAAAATCCACAGCCTTGGCCTATTTAGGATCCGCACGCGCCTAAGTTGTATCGCAGCGGTTCGACTTTGCAAGACAGAACCAGTCACGAAACGTGCCTTAGGTACAGCAGCTGACAAGCAAGCGCTTGGTTACCTACCAGCCTTCTATCCGTTCATCCAGTCGAGACACTCAGCCTTCGCTCCACAAGGTGAAATTCTGGCATGCGAGTCACTCTGCGGACGTACAATACGGGCTATGCCTCCGAATAAGTTGATTGTTTCATTTCATAGGGAAGTTTCGAGCAGGTTCAAATTATACTGTCGAAATCGTACTGCGCCGCCGTAATACTGCGTACACCCAATTGCTTTGCATCCCACAACTCAGACACCCTAGTGACAGATCACAGGGGCCAAGTTCTGTCGGCCTTTATTTCGACCGCCGAGATCTAGCTTGTCTGGGCGTCCATTTCCCCGGCATAGAGTGGTGGGCACAGCATCGTCCACTTCCACGCCCAGGTATTTATTCGTATTCATTCGTTGATTGCTAGGCGAGTGGCCTCACGTACCTAAGCCACTGACGCGCGTTTTTGAGCGACCCTTCTCGATCCTTTCCTTCAATGAAGCAGGAAATTCCCAAATATGATAAGCCAAGGGCTTACCAGATAGATGCATGAAAGGAATAGTGATAAGCAGGTAGGTAAGGTAGTGGTACAATAGCAAGATCTGACAGGTACACTAATTTCCTTTAGAACAATTTTCTACGTCATACATGTACCTAGGTAGTTACCGGCTGGGGGCATTTGTTAGAAGCGGAACTAAACTCTAGTGCAACTCCAAAGGTCTAGAAGCAAAGCAACCGTCTAATGCTAATAGAAGATGAATATGATGAATATTAGTACCTGGTTGAGTATATTAGAAAAAGTTAAATTAAAGTTGTAGTTGGAAACCACCAAAACCACCTTAAAACTAGAATAAGTCTGTAAAAGAGATTGAGTTTCTTAAGATAACGACCTAGGTAATCTAACGTTTTTATTCCAAGTTACTGCCTCGCACTTTACGCTACTATTATTTACTGTAACAAATTAGAAACACTTGCCATGACTGAGTAAACGATCAAACTATAATCGCTAGTTACCTGGTAATCTATCAGCTTTATTGAACAGAGATCTGCAGTTTCCACCCCTCCATCTGCCAAGGCCACAGATGTAAAGCCAGGCATGTACATAATAGATGAGTATAGTATATGTATTACACGAATGCAAAATATTAGTTTCGACTTATTCAATACTCCATTTATTCTATTCAATGTTTTAAATATTCAATACATATGCGCCTCAAGTCATCTTAAGACGGCGACTCGATTCAAGGGTTATAGCTGTAAATATTTCCGATATAGGAGTGAATGAACGCAATAAATTCATCTTTCGGGTAATCGAAAGTGATGTCATCGTAATCCTAATAGTTGGATAGGTATACCGGGTTACAACCTAACTCTCGGGTTTTATTACATGTAACTACCTAGACCTATTAAATCTTCGCGCAAGAAAAGTAACTCTAACTAAAGTCAATTAACCCAGGATGGCACTTTACGATAAGCAAAGCTAAACTTCCTTATCAAGACGTCGTCGACGTTTAATAGAATAGCGCGTTATTTATACGTGATATCTATCAATCAAATCACACTTTTGGCTGCCAACCTAAGCGCCCTCAAGGTCTAAAACTAGACCTCGTTCGTGGGCATGAGAAGGTTGGCTCCCTCTTTTTTGTTGGCCTCTTATACTGGTCCAACGCGACGGACATTGTCTTCTATCCGATTAACACGATGGCATCGATATCCCCAACTTAATGCGGGTTGTAAAAGCTATTCTTCCACAACCACCGAAACATCCGGTAGCATCACGACGCCTCTTCCTGACTCCGAATTAAACTTACCTTTTCGCTTCGAGACCGGGTTTGCGCTATTCGCAAAACGCGCTCCGAGACCCTTTCCCCCACCGTTTCTCTCTCCTCCGTCAGGCTCATTTTCGGACCCTCTTAGTACTCATCACCAGAGTCGTGATAAGCGAGCCTTCGTAGATGGCGAGGTCATCCGCGGATGGACAAACGGCGATGATGCAGTTTATGCTAGTGACCATTTCATTTGCGCCAACGATGGGGTTGGCGCCTGGTCAGCTCGGCCGAGAGGTCATGCAGGGTACTTGTCCCACGGTCGTATAAGCTTTATAAATGGCAGTTCGCAATTAACAATGGTTACAGCTTATGGTCGAGGTTAATATTACACTTCTGGGTGGCGGCAATAGAAGAAGATATCGCAAAACCGCGATCCCCTGACCAATCATACCGCCCAGACCCTATGCATTATCTGCAGCAGGCATATGAGCGGACAATCGAAGCCACTTCGGGACCCAATGATTGTTTAGGAACCACCACAGCGGCCGGGGCTCAGCTCTTCTACAAGGCTGACAGCAGTAACTCAGCATCGTCCGTATCACCACTTTTATATGTAACAAATCTTGGCGATTCACAAGTCATGGTAGTACGGCCGAAGAGTCGGGAAATGGTATACAAATCGACAGAGCAGTGGCATTGGTTCGACTGCCCGAGACAACTCGGAACAAATAGTCCAGACACTCCAACCAATAACGCTGTTGTAGATATGGTGGAGATTATAGAAGGCGACGTGGTATTAGCTATGACGGACGGCGTTATTGATAATCTCTGGTCACATGAAATTGTCGAAAATGTATCTCAGAGCGTTAAGCGTTGGGAGGCAGGAGAAGGGGGCCAAGCTAGCGGCCCCCGTAAAGACGGCGCAGGTGGCGGCATGACATTCGTCGCCCAAGAACTTGTCAATGCTGCAAAAGAAATTGCATTGGACCCATTTGCAGAAAGTCCCTTCATGGAACATGCCATCGAGGAAGGGTTAGCTAGTGCAGGAGGTAAGTGTAGCATGAGTATCAACCATCTTTACTATATTATATATACTGACAAGCGTAGGAAAACCTGACGATATTAGCGTTGTAGCAGCATTGTGTCAGCGAAGCACGGCATCATGACACGCCTAATATAATATAACTAATACATCCTTCGATAAGACATACTACTGCCGTGGTACTATTGCCGTTGGGGGTTGACTGACTATCTCCAGCCATACAAAGTATCAGGGCAGTATCGACGTTATTTGATCCGGGTGTCACTTAGACGATTAGATATGGGATTATAGACAATTTACACTAGATGAGGTTGGGTTTGCGATATCAACACGGCGTTAGTGGTCGTCTATTACCAGACATTATGTACCTAAGGTAATAGATATCTTTATAGCGGGGTATAGTACTTATATGATATCCACATTAAAGCTAGCGATAAGAATTCTAAAAGTCTTATCTTTATCTTTATCTGCAATGCAGAATTCGAGTCCGATAATTTTGAAATCAAGATGTTCATGATCTCATAAACCGGACTCATCATCTCTTAATCAAGCAAAATGCCTCGAGCTAAACGATCGAAGCAATATCGGAAGCTCATGGAGCAATTCTCCATGAGCTTCGGATTTCGAGTACCGTACCAAGTCATTGTAGACGCCGACTTTATTGCAGAAGCAAACAAGTGCAAGATGGATGTGATGCGCCGATTAGAAGACACCCTACACGGTGAAGTCAAGCCTAGTATGTTCTTATATCCCTCTCGCTTTGTTTTAATCTTCTACTAACTAGTACCGGATAGTGATTACTCAATGCTCAATGCGACATCTCTATGGGCGGAAATCAGAACCTGGTGTGGAAGCAGCCATAGAACAAGCAAAGAATCAATTCGAGCGACGACGATGCGGTCACCATCCTGACGAGTACCCAGAACCACTAAGCACACTTGAATGCCTACAATCTGTTGTCGATCCGAAAAACAATGGGGTGAACAAGCATCGCTACGTCTGTGCCATCAATGATGATACTGTCAGGGCAAGGCTACGACAGGTAGCAGGGACGCCAATGATATTTATTAGGAGATCCGTCATGATTATGGAGCCAATGGCAACAGTCAGCGTGAAGATAAGATCTAAAGACGAAAAGAGCAAGTTCAGGGCGGAGCTCAAGGCGCCTACCAGCAAAAGGAAGAGAGAGGACGATAGTGATCAAGAAGATGTAAAACAAGCTGCGCCAAGACCAGCAGAGGCAGACAAATCCGAAAAGAAGAAACAGAAGGCTCAGGGCCGTAAGGAACCTAATCCCTTGGCCGTCAAGAAGAAGAAATCGAAGCCTGACGGAAACTCGGATAATCAACATTCGAAAGAACCAAAGCCGGAGGAAGCAGTCGTAACAGAGGCAGATCAGACAGAAGCACCGAAACGGAAGCGTATACGAAAGCACAAGAGCAAAGGTGTTTCTACTAATGACGAAACAACCACCATGTCTGGCAATGATAATGGTGAGGCGCATGTAGTAGAGGCAGAAGATTGAGAACTGAAAGTCATCCATCCAAACAAACCTAGCATATAGCGGGTAGTTTCTCAAGGTGCAATTATGAGGATATTGCACTCTCTATATTGTGTACCTATTTTACTGGCGTTTGATACCACAATTTTAAGTTTGCTTTCACATATGAAATATCATGCGGACATCATAGATCCATTATCAAGCTGACAAGAAGTAAGAAAATAAAGCCTTTAAAATTTGATATTCAAGGCCTACCCTAGCATAAGCAGCATTGAGGTACCTTGAATAATAATCTTTAACTGCATCTCGACGGGTCTCATGCATGTTCCGTCCTGAGCCGATACATAGTGGGGTTTTTTTACGGGATTTAGGTACACGTAAGTTAGGCCATGCTCAGCCTCATGTGACACCAAACCGGGCCCGTTCTGGGTACAAAAGCTAGCCTAACTCGGGTATCCATGTATGAATACATGGGGCTAAAATTGTTGACTTTCAACCTGCAGCAGCTAAGAACTATCCGCGCATTCCAATCCATAGATGTTATATTAAAATTTCAAATTGTTTTCCATACCTTAGGTACCTAACCTACATATCTTGTAAAATACTTGCATAAATCGAACACTTCCATTACTTCAAGTTATTAGCTCGTGGCCGAGGAACCATCGCTTCCAAGCTTTGACTTACAAGGGTTTGAATCAAAGTTCGGAGATCCTATCGATTTGCAATTCTGACGACTTCTTTTGAACCACTCTCCGCCTTATCACCGTGGGGAATGTAAATTCTACTGCAACCATATCACATTCGTAAATTAGCAGAGCTCCAACCGAACGGATTAAATAGGAGCACTCAAAACAGATATTACCTACACCGATTAAATACATGCGCAAAAGACGGTCCCATGGCGCCGGTAGGAGGAGCCCAGGAATTTGATGATTTTGGCCTACCTATTAGGAAATATGTAAGCCCCAAAGAGACGGAGCAAGATGGGACCAAAACCCAACCAATTGGTAAGACGGAGAGCAGCTCTGATGCTACCACGAAAGAGATTGCCACGAAAGAGGTAGAACCCTCACCAGAAATCCCAAATACTTCAACCGGCACAGAAACAGCAAAGAAGGTTACAAAGGAAGCAACAGATAATACCTTGAAACCCCCTAAAAACGTCACTAAAGTAGACGGCGCCTCTACTGACAATAGTGATAACGACGACTTCCAAGATGCGCCCTCTACCCCAACACCAGAGCCTGCACCTCAGGCTGAGTCTAAAGATGCCGACGAAGCCAAAACGCCTGTACCTACGCAAACCGAGTTTAAGGAAACGAGTATATCGAAAGAGGAGCCAAAGGAGGGTCCGGATTCCTACGAGAACCTAGACCTGTCGCAAAAGTCCAAACGCAAAAATACATCAAGCAGAGAAGTGCAGGCAATCTCAGGGCCGACGTTCAAGCAGATCGAGGCTGATAAGCACACGGACGAGGTTAAAACAGTTCCACGCGTTGACCATAGTCGAGACGTCAGCTTAGCAAGCACGAACCATGACGTTTCCGAATTCTCTCACCAGCAATTGACTGGACACCACGAAGAGAAGAAAGTTGATGATGACGAAGGCTGGCAGGCAATGCCAGCATATGCACCATATGATATTTACGACGACGATAACAAGCTTGTTGCTAAAGAACACAATCCTGAAGAGGATGAAAATTATGGCTATGGAGGTCTTGGTGGGGCTGGTAAAGGGTATACAAGAGTATTGGACGACGAAGATGCGGAGTCGGAAACGAGTATGGACGACAACACAAGGTACCTCTTTAAAGACGCCAAGAGTACAAGCATGACGGAGATGGACGAAGAGCAGCGAGATGCCGTCTCTCAACTGCAGGCTACTAAGGATCTGTTGACAGAGGGACAGAGGATAGCCTACGTTGGAGTTACTCGTCTAGAACTCTCCGAGATGGTCAAGGAGGCCGAGAGCGTTGAACGATTGAAGAAGATCAGGAAGGAGGTACAGGTGGCAGCCGAAGCAATGAGAATGTGGTCTCAAAAGATTATGGTTCGACTATATGCACATATGGAAATAAGTCCTGCCGAGCAAGTGATGATAGAGCAGTTGGCCGAGCATGGAGTAATGCCTAACGACCTCACATCGGCTCTCATGCAGAACTCAAGAGTCAAGAATCCAATGGCTGAGAAAACACCGTCGACCCCGAAAACACCTTCGACACCGAAGACGTCGTCGAAAAGTACGCGGTCATCCATTTCCACATCTCCCTCGGGAGAAGTAGCTGCAGAGCCACCTCCACCTTACGAAAGTCACGAGGGCGACGAAATGCCAGAAGTGAGAACACCTTCACAGTTACCGAGCACTGATAAGATTGATATCGATCTGCGGTGGACAGTCCTTTGTGATCTCTTCCTCGTGTTAATTGCCGATTCAATTTACGATGCTCGGTCTCGAGTGCTACTCGAAAGAGTCGGCAAAGACCTGGACGTCCCTTGGATAGATATCTGCAGATTTGAGAAGCGCGTCACTGATGCTTTAGAAATGCAACAGCAGGCCGAAAAAGAAAATTGGAACGAAGGAGAGCATCTTGAAAATAGGAGGAAACTCGCCCTCAAGAGGCGATACGTCATGATGGGCTTAGCCACCGTTGGAGGTGGCCTGGTCATCGGCCTCTCCGCTGGACTTCTAGCACCTCTTATCGGCGCCGGCCTTGCTGCTGGTTTCACGACTATCGGAGTTGGTGGTACGAGCTCTTTTTTGGCAGGGGCAGGAGGAGCTGCCATTATTACCTCTGGCGCCGCGGCCTCTGGAAGTTTTATGGGCGGCAAGGCCGCAAACCGACGGACAGGGGCCGTGAAGACGTTTGAATATCGGCCACTACATAACAACAAGCGCGTTAATCTCATTGTAACCATCTCCGGGTGGATGACTAGTAAGATCGATGATGTCCGTCTACCTTTTAGTACTGTTGACCCAGTAATGGGCGACATCTACTCGATTTTGTGGGAGCCTGAAATGTTGACTAGCATGGGCGACACTATTAATATCTTAGCAACAGAGGTAAGAGATTCCTGTTAATACGAATAGAGAGCACAGGTTAACATATGCAGGCCCTAACTCAAGGGTTGCAACAAGTGCTTGGGAGCACTATCTTAATTGGTTTAATGGCTGCCCTACAGTTACCAGTGGTTCTATCAAAGTTGACATATTTGATTGATAATCCTTGGGCTGTTTCTCTAGACCGTGCATGGGCTAGTGGACTTATCCTTGCGGACTCCCTGATTGACAGAAATCTGGGTACTCGGCCTATTACGCTGGTCGGTTACTCTCTCGGCTCTCGCGTCATCTTCGCCTGTCTCTTGGAGCTTGCTCGAAAAGGCGCCTATGGTCTAGTCCAGAATGTGTATATTTTTGGCTCGCCCATCGTTGTGAAGAAGGAAGAATTTATCAAGGCTCGTACCGTTGTGGCTGGTAGATTTGTGAACGGGTACAACAGAACCGACTGGATCCTAGGCTACCTCTTCCGCCTCACAAACGGTGGCATCCGCCGAATAGCAGGCCTAGCCTCCGTAGACGGAGTACCCGGTGTAGAAAACTTCGACTGTACGGAATTTGTCGTCGGTCACATGGAGTATCGAACAGCGATGCCTAGGCTCTTAAGAGAATGTGGTTGGCTCGTTGAAAGCGATGAGTTTAGCGAGATTGAGGATCCAGATCCAGAGAGGCACAGAGAGCGGCAGCGGGAGCTAATCAACGAGATCGAGGAAGCTCGTAAGGAATTAGAAAAGGATGGGTCCTCGAAAAAGGGCGGCTGGGGTATTTTCGGCCGCAAGAAGAGGACTTCTCGACAAGAATGGGAAGTTTATGAGGATAGTAACAAGGGGTTAGATGCATCTAAAACGGATAATAAGGAAGGTAATAACCATGGCGTCTTATTCGATGTCGATGCGATCAGGGCAGAGCTCGCGAAGGACGAAGAGATACAGGTTAAAGAGTTGAAGTCCACTTTACCACCGATGAAGCTCGATTTCTCGCCGTCTTCATCAACGAATAGCCCAAGAGATACCCTCCGCGGGACAAAGAGCTACGAGGGTATTTACAACAGCCCTCCCTTTGAGTACAGAGTATCTCAGGAACACACACCAACACTACCTCCCTCCCGGGCTCTCGGCTTTGGCATGGCGCCTCCAGAGGAAGAAATTGAAATGACTTTCGACACGGCATTCACAGAACACCACGATGTTACGCTATCCTCGCCACGGCCAGAGATCAAGACGGCGCAGACGACGCCAAATATAGCGTTAGCAGATCCCTGGGCCGACGACGACGACGACTTTGGTAAGGAGAAGGAAATCTCGATGACTTTCGCGTAGTCTATCTAGCATTGCGTGCCCATAGGGAAGTTGTAATACGTACGTACGCGACGCTTCAAATTGCCTGTCTTGTCTTGTCTTATCTTGTCTGTCTTGGGCTGTAGTGGCATACATATTTAGGGCACATTCATCGGCGTTCTTTAGTGTTTTGACGAGCCTTATCGTTCTTTTACCTTATGTAGAGAGATCTGGGTCACCTTTGGGGGGTTGGGCTACATATTTAGGTTTGCAGGTAGTTAGGTACCTAGTTAGTTAGGTGGTGTTGTAAACGGCGATGTCCAGACTATGGGATAGGTTGGGGGGAGAGTGCTTCGCTCTGGGATGGAACTGAATTGAACTGAGTGAGATAAGACATTGAATGTAGTATGTTGATTAATGATATATCGTAAAGTTATGTGCATAGGTAACTAGTATCGGAGCCGTGAGTGACGTGTTGCTACGATTTCTTGGCTATGCAGATAACCGTCTACTTGTAAGAACCATACGATCACCAACATTTCGAATACCAATATTATTCCCCTTAATAAGACTATTATATTTAATAGTTTCAAGATCTGTAATAAATCAGTTGGGTTTTCCCTTAACCTTTAAGCACCTACGTAGTCAATCGGTACCTAATAAACTGTTGGTAGGTAACTCTTAGATGATGGGTGTGCCAAAACTAAATAGCAAAAGACTACATGCCTATATTATCAAGTTTAGTTATTATAAGACTCATCAGTTATAGAAAACTAAATCTCTTGTCCGGTTTATTATAGATCAGTTAACATCGGAAAGAACATAATATCAACTACCTTGGATAGTCACTAGTATAGCGTAACGAGAGAAAATCATTTTCGCAAAACATATGCAACTTCCACTGAATGGTGATTTTCGCATGTTACAGGTAACACAATATAATAGATTGAGTTCCGGATGTAGCGATTCATATTTCTCATTCTATTAATAAGACCTGCCTACTTACGATGGCAAAACTGGTTATTGATCCTGCCGTATCTGTTTCTGGTTCCTAAAGGAAGCCCGGGATTGTCTTCTACCGTGCCGTGTATTTTATAAACCTTTCTAGAAAGCAAATCATTCTTAGATAACATCATGATGTTTATTATGGTCATCACTGGGTGAGTGCTTAAATTATTACATGTTTCTTGTTTGCTATGTTGATCTTTACTATTTAGTTTTCAATCCTTCTTACGTTCTCGTTTTGGCTTTTCAAGTGGGAAGCTATCGTCAAATTGAGTCTTGCATTATAGTCGTACCAGACTCTTATCGCTATAACTTACATCACTAGGTATTTAACTCGGATCCCGGATATATTAAAGCTTTATTTGGTTTATAAGCGGATGTGCATCTCTTTGTGCTGTCTGCTATTATACTATCCCCAGTGTTTAATCACACCTCACCGTGTACACATCCCTAATATGAATATTGGAAGTTGTTTACCTGGATGTTTTTCTTTAGTTTACTGTTGTGAAACTCGGCTCTAAAGATCTTTGAGTGATTAAACCGTGCTGACCCGAAAGCTCTTTTTAGCTTGAACTACCTAAGGTACGCTAAAGTTGTAATAATGTATTGATGTAACACAATGTAATAGGCTAATTTAAATGCAGCATTACGACCAAAGTTATATACTACCTAGGTAAACATGTATACTCCTGTTTGTACATGCAAACGGCGAGTTGGAAAATGATGTTCGAGCGGCTTAAATTTGGCGTTTTCTGTCGCACAAGGGTTGGTGGCATTTGGCTTCCACATGGTTTTAATATAAATGGCATATGCAGTGAAATATGTAGTGAGACGCGAAAAAGCCTAAATGGTCAGGAAGTTATCGAAAGAATGTGGGATATCAGGCCTTTAGGGACAATATTGATACCCCAATAGGCAACGGTGGGATTGTACATAAGTACGTAGACGGCATTACTATTTTTGCACTGATGGCTTAAGTAATAGGCTGCATTTGCTCCACTACCTAGGTACTTCATGTAAGGGGGACTTAACGGTGCTGCTGGGATACGTTACACCCCATGTCCAGGCGTCGAGGCGCTAAAAGACGCTAAACCTAGCCGAGGGTCTGATCAGCCGCAGTCTGATCTTTGTTATTTCTGGCTCAGCCCCAGTTTTCGTCTGACTGTGCAAAGTTCATCTTTATTAAATTGAGACCGAACTTCGTTTCTGAACGGGACTGCGGGAGCGAACGAAGAAAAAGATGCTTACCGCCGATGACGAGATATCGATAAAAGAAAACTATTCAACCAAGTCGAAATACCAATTTATGAAATTCGATGTAGGTATCGTTTGTTTCAATCTTCTTCATCAGCTATCCTAAAAGTCGTTTTCAACATATTGGCTACTCAGACACTTTCCTCGAATTTTAACCCTAGTCTCAAAGGATCTAGAACCCTTCACCTTAATGGACCCTGGCGTCAGACGGGTAACGCTGTCAGCAAGGGCTGAACCAATCATGAAAATCATGTTAGTTCGGGGTGCGGATCCCGCGATCTCCAAAAAGGTCCCATTTACCTAGCCGCTTTGTTCCTTCACCGCAGAGCGCTATTACCCATCAGATTTTGTTTAATGTACTGTAGACGTCCCTGTTTCGAGGTGGTATGACCCTTCTGCAATGCTCACCCTACTTGCCTACTATAGCATTAGCAGTATTCATATGTACATACAAGACTGGTGTACGCGGCACCTTGATACGACGGCCTTTATGCAATACCCCTAAGGTCTGCTATCTACCTGAGGGTATATTATCATCCACCATCGCGGAATTTGGCCGAGAATAGACACGCGTCATAGCACTGTATAGCATCATCAGCTAAGAACGGCTTATCATGGCTCTCTGGGCTCACCGAGTAGGGCATAGTTTTCAGCCTGTCCGTGAATTCGGTCGTATTTGCCATGGTCGAGCTGTGGTTTTAGGGCATTGGCATAATTCCTTGGGCCATTCCTAAGAAATAGCCTAGCGGGCTAGGCAAAACCGGGGTATGGCTCCATAAGGCAGGCAATAGTAGTCTACCCTATACCGTATGTACGTGTGTCTTGCAATATCTATACTCGTAGAAGCGTCCTGCGTATGTAGAAAAGCACGGAGATCTCGTGGGATGGCGTTTATCTCTATAGGCTCGTAACTGATGGTGCCATCCATCCTATGAACTAGTATAGTTTAGGAGGCGCAGTCTGGTGTCCATTGGCTTACTGCATGCTGAACATGGTTGGTGCACTTGTAACAATAGACCCGGACCCGCACATCTTCATCCATTCCCTAGCGGGCACAGCTGAGAGCTGACAGGCCCCCCTGCTCTTCTTGCTTTCCTTTCCTTCCTCTCACGCCCAGACGAATTTCTCATCTTTCCTGTTGTTTCTTCGATTTGGATCTTGTTTAGTGTGCTTTCAACTAAGTTCCCAGCTGTATCATTGGTGCAACGAACATTCATACACACGAAAGCGAGCGCACTTGGTTGAGATACCTTTAATGTTGGATATGTGCTGAGATTTGGGTATCTGGGCTTCTGGGAGTTTTATGACAACGACATCCCGATATTTGCTCACACGACGATGCGGATCGATGCCTCGAGATTCGGGATCCTGGCCTCTTTAGTAGGGTTGGTGGGAGCGGAAGATAATGCCTCCCGTACTACTGGTGGAGCTATGCCGGCCCCGACCGGCGGGACGGGAACGGCGACGATGGGTTCTTCCCCGAACTCAGTAATTCAAGTGCAGAATCTTCCGACGCCCGCCATTTATAAGCCGCAAGGGACGGACCAGATCATATATTTTAGTAAGGGGCAAGGTATCAGCGAGTTGAACGTTAGTGCTATATACCTAAAGCGATTTAAAGATAAGATTACCGTTGCGATGGGAAAGATGAGCGGTACAAGTCAGACAGGTACTACGGCAGGTTCTTTCTTGGATGGGCAACTAGTAGAAAGACAAGACCAGTTCCCACCAAGCTTTTTCCCGGGTATGCTATAAGACTTGTTTGTCACCTTAACTGCGTAATGCTAATAAAATGAAACAGCAACTAATGAAAGCTTGACTCTTATGCTTACGGGCGATCTTACGCTTACCTACGGCGATAACCTTATGCAGCCTTTATACTACGAGATTCAATGGGAGAATACCACATCTAGTGGTACCAGTTACAGTCCTGTCCTTGCCGTTACCTACAGCGAAGGATACAGCGAGGCCAGCCGTCTTATTAAAAACACCGGAAAGGAGTCAGACCCGGCATTTCAAGAGGACATCGAGGGATCTTCGAGTAACCCAGAAAGTTCCGGGGCGTCGACGGTTACGGCAACGCCCGCTGCTGAAACGTCTGCTCAACAGGCTTCAGAGGCGTCTCCCGGTAATCGAGGGTTAAGTACCGGCGCTATTATAGGTATCGCCGTGGGCTGTGCCGTCATAGTTATCATTATTGTAGTGGCCTTGGTATGGTTCTTTTGTCTACGGCGCCGTAACAGCGGCGAACGCGTTGGTGGCACGGACTACACGGCGGCCTCAGGTTCACACGCTATGATCGCGGATAAAGAGGTGGCCAATATATCGGAATCATCACCACGCTCAGCATTCCCGCCTGATCATAGCAGACAGTTGCACAACCAACGCGACAGTATAGTGCGCCCTGACGACTCGTCTTATGCGCCCTATTCGGACCGTGCGCCTTCACCGCCGCTGCCTCCCGGAGCGGCGTTTGCTACGAATAGCCAGTCAGACCTAGCATCCGCCGGTCGCCCCAGTACGACAACACCTCCGTTCCAGTCCCGCTACGCGCATCTGATCGAAGAAGGTATGACGGAAGAAGAGATCCGAAGGCTGGAGGAAGAGGAACGGCACCTAGACGCGGCGATCGAGGACGCAGGACGAAGTAGCCGCACGGCACACCAACCGTGACAACGGCAAACAACAATAGCGTAGTGATGTTCTTAGCAACCCCTGATGTTTTTTCAAGCGGTGTTGGAGTTCTAATGGGTCTTATATCATGCTAATTTTATGTGTATGTGGTGGATGTGAGAATATGTAGGAGAAGGAGCAAGAGCAAGGAAAATTTACCCTCTTACGCGTATATATGACTTCATACTTTCGTTACTCCTATATACCCCCGTGTAGCAAGTAGAAAGGAAAGGCTTTTTGAGCGGTCTGAACTGAGGAACGATGTAATATGTCTGTTCCGTGAGGTTTAAGATAGGTGGTGAGCTGGTGTGAAAGCTTCAAGTCTGACTGGCTTGTATATATAATACATATATACATATACGAATCTATTGGATTATTTAATTGTTTACAGGATAGTAGCTGGGGATATGTATGAATGTCTTTAGACGTTGGAGGTCGTATATATTGCCACGTGATTAGCCTCCTTTCGAGCCGTGGTTACACTTGTGCGACACAATAAGCGGACGTAGAAGCCTAGATGTTAATATGGTTGATACCTATTATAGGAACCATAAATAAGATATAGTAGTAACTTAGTTAGCCTCTTGTATTTACGGTATAGTATGATAAATGGTCCAACAGTATAGCATCTTGTCTCGAGTACAACCGTAGAAGGCTAGGGTTAACTTTTGCATAATCCATAGCAGTCCTACATATTCTTAAGACAAAAATTACCCGTGAAGCACTTCATAAACGCCGCTAGATTTGCAACTTTCATTAAGTCATAGATATCATAGTATTACAACAGGCTCTTGTCCCGAAGCTTGCTAAAAATAGACAGAGATACACCATAGTAAGTAATAGAATACCTATCGCCCTTCAAACCAGTATCAATAATGTTTGAGTAGCCTTTTCCCCTTTTCAATAGCTTCAAACCCTGGGTCAATGTGTAGGATAGCGGATCATGAACGGCCAAAAGTGAAGAAGCGGCCGACCATATTGCTCGCGAGGTTGCCTGCGATGTTACCCGAGTAGAGAGCGCTGCCGGCAATATTGGAAGCCTGGCTAAACTTGTCGCAGCGCGAGAAGGCGAGGGAATTTGTGATCGTTAGGGAGATCGCGATGGCTGTTTGGCCAATTGTCAGCTTTTCTTTTTCTTTCTTCCTTCACTATCATTCTACCACGAGAGACATACCAACAAGGGGTAACCACATGAACTTAAGGCGCACAAAGGCCAGGATAGCTAGGGCGACCCAGAGCACCGGTTGCGCGTAGATGGCCAGCCAGAAGAAGCGACTGTCGGTGGCGTTAATAGTGCGAACCGCCGGATCGCTGCTCTCGAAGACCCAGCGGCTGTCGCCCGAGGAGGGGTCGACCTCGTTCCACCAGCGCAGCCCGACTAGTCGCCGACCAGCGATGTTCTTTAGATAGTAGAAATCGGCAGCTAGTAGCAGGATCGTGATGATGAAGATGAGCACCATGTTATCCGTGAAGATGACGCCGAAGAGGTATACGAGAAGCGACGCTAGGTGGGAAGTCTCAGGTTAGCTTATCTTGCTACACTACGCTATATATATAAGGTATCCAAGGAAAAGCGTATAAAAGGTCGTCGACTTACAGATGCGGAATGTGAGAAATGTTAACAGTGTGATGGGATGCGAGCTGAGGCGCCAGCTCAGCACGCCCTGCTGAGGCGGCGCTGACTCCATTCGGGGCGGGTTGTGGTTATTTCTCTATTTATGCGTATATAATAGGAGGGATGTGTCAGGTCAATTGAACATAGCTATTGTCGAGTTCGAGCTTGATGTTATGCTCGTAATGGTTGTATGTTGTATGTACGTTTTTAGTTGAAGCTTAGTTGAAGCTACAGTAGCGGGATGGCGGGCGGATTTAGAAGCCACATGCACCTGCGCAAAGGACAATCTGCAGCTGCAGCTTGTGTAACAGCGGCAGGGGGCCTCGTTCTTCCGATATGCTGTCATTTCTATTATGTGACACCGAGTATTGCATATAATCTTGTAGTTATTCTTATAAACAAATTGTTCATCTACACTAAGATCTAAGAGTATGAAGCACGACTTTCCAGATTCAACTCTAACTTGGAAGTATATGGCTACTAATTACATGTAGTATTAATTACGATGGATGCAAATTCTTTCTCATTGTTCAATACTTGGCTTAGTTAGATATAATAAGACAAGGTACCTATGGTAACTAATCCCTAGTATGGATACGCTCGAACTTCGTCTTCGCGACTAAGGTCCAAGCCCCTCGCTATCTGCTCCTCATGCTTCTTATCCAGGTACTCTAGTAGCACTTCTCCGTACCTTTCTTTCCCCTTATACCGGCTTACATCATCTCCCCAGCTTCTTATCGCACTTGCCAACCGGCCTGGTACGTAATCCTCCTCGGCGACCTCCGTGATCGGGTGGAAGTATGTTCGGATTGTGAATACCACGCCCCCTGTTCGTGGTAGCCGTCGCAGTGTCTGCCTTTCGGAGCGGAAGTAATGGTGCTCGACAGCGCGGTTTTTCTCTGCTGTATTCCAACTCACCTCTGGCGCGTCTTCTGATCCGATACTCCAAGACCACCCCAGATCGTCGTCTACTTGCAGGAAGTAGTTGTTACGCGCTACCATCTCATCCGGCCGTAGTCGTCGGAAGAAGTTTAACATGCCCTTCTCTAACTTCTCTCGGTACTGCGGTACATCCCCGGACGTGTGGATCTCTGGTAACGCCATACCGTACTTATCTTCCAGTCGCCAAAATCCTGGTAGCAAGACTGCCCCTGCTAGAAGATAATACTGGCCATCTGGCTTCTCGATCATGATCGCCAGGTCGTCTTGTACTAGCCGGGCTGATATTTGCATCGGGTCCTCTGCTAATGGCCGCGTTACGATATCAAAGCTTTCGCCGGACCAGAGGTTGTCAATCCCGACATCCGTCCGCTTGTACAGCGACGGGTACCGCGCCGGCAGGTAGTCAACTAAATCTTCAAGAAGTTCTACCGCAGCGGGATACGCCTCAGGCGCTGTCCTACAGCACTTATGGCCACGCTCCTTGATACGACGTGCCTTGTCCGCGTGATACCGTGGAAAGTGATTATCCAGCTCAATCCAATCGACATGTTTGAGCGATCGAAGTCCCATGGTTACGTTGTATTTGGGACCATACCGAAACGGCCTGTACGGAAGCGGTTTCGTGTGCTCGACTGACCAATTTGGATATGGGTCTGGCTTCGGCATGCGGAAGTCCGATGGAATCCATTTACCCAATTCGCGGTTTTGAGCATTGCTTCTCTTCGATGCCGCCTTCTCAAGACCTGGTGTAGTTGGCGTAGACGGGCGCGTGCTTTGCTTGCTGAGCCTCTGTCTCCGAATTATATACACCAAGATCGTGGATAATAACACAAGCGCGAGTGTTCCAGCATAGATAGATTCTTTGAAATGGTCTTGGGAAGAGAGCATACCCCAGTAGGCCTTGGTCGTAGAAGCGCAATCACTGCTCAACCCCCACAAGCTCTTGTAGCCTTGGCTGGTTTGCCCACATACTTGCTCATCCTCCTGGCCAAACATCATACAGACTACTGTATCTTCAATGTTGCTATTATATACAAGAGGTTCGAATCGAAGCTAACATCCCATTCACTTCGTGATTCTATATCAAAAGTATTGCGTTCAAAAGAAGCCGAACATCTAGAGATATATATATATATAGGACAGGGAGTTTGTCCATGTATACCGTTCTCGGCTGTGTATTATTCTACGCCGATGAAGCTAATTTTGAGCCAACTAAGCTAAACCAAAAATGTAGCAACCTAATTAAGAAAATTGGACGAGAAAGCTTAAGACAGGAGATATCTCGGGTTTGAGACCGACGACCAAGTATGCTCGTTGCTCATGACCGTTCTCGGCTGCGTCACTAGCGGCGGGAGAGAAGATAAGGTGTGCGAGTTAGGAGATAATAACTATAAAATAATCCGGGGACCTATCAGGTTGAATATGTAGGTCAGTTTAGGTAAGGTACGGTTGACCAGACAGGGTACTGTGCCAAAATGAAAAAAAAGATCGCGCACTAGACTCAGATGGGTAAAAGGTCACGGACTATAATTTAATATATACTTTTAAGCCTCGTACGGTTATTTTTATAATATCAATATTCGTATCCACACATACCTATACCTATGTATACCGATACTTATATGAATTCAAGAATAGCTTCATGAATACTGGTCTTAAAATGACATAATGTATATCATTTAATAGCCCGAATTGATGCGAAAACGATGATATCAATTACAGTATTATATGATACGAATCAGGTATTATATGACTTAACTACCCAATAAATTATAATATTGTATTAAAAATTGTCTTGTCAAAGGGTATCACGTGCTTGCTTGCGAAGCAACACAATTCAATTATCTTACCTTTGTAAAAGCCTAAATAACATACAACTTAAATTACTAAACAACATGCACCTTAGGTTATTATTTTCGCATTAACTATGGCTATCTATTAATAGTAATTATATTATTTAAAATTGGGTAGTGGTAAAGTTATTTAAATTTGTATATGCCTACTTAAGGTTTTTTGATAAAGTTGGAAAAATTACGTGTGGTAACTACCTACCTACCTATGTAAAAAGTTGATCTTTCCATTAGTGCTTTGTACTTTGTATATATATTTATATGTAAAGATACTTACTAGCTATACCTAGCTAAACAGCCCCACCTAGCGCTGCGCTACTAATTCTCATCCTGGGGACCCTGTAATCATCCCTAATGTAGTCACGTGATACCCTTTGCTGGGACAATCTTCAACATAATATTACTGGGTAAGTCATATACTACCTGATTCGTATCATATAATACTGTAATTGATATCATCGTTTTCGCATCAATTCGGGCTATTAAATGATATACATTATGTCATTTTAAGACCAGTATTCATAAAGCTATCCTTGAATTCATATAGGTATAAGTATAGGTATGGGATTTTTGAATACAATTATATATATTACGTATAAGGTAATAAGATATGTACTTAAGTAAGATAAGCCTTTTTCCCACTTGAAGGTGTAAAGTACCAAGCTAATTGGATAAACCCGTGCTTAACTACCTGTTTAGGCTTAATTTTCATATTTTTTTCATTTTGGCATAGTACCCTGTCTGGTCAACCGTATAAGGAGATGTTTTTAATAATGCAAGGACAAGCTGGACATAATAGATATATGTGATGCAATCTTCCCCGCCGAGGCGATAGGAGTAAGTCTAAGCCGTCCAGTAAGGTTAGCCCCCCTTATCGCGCGTGTTACCGATGATAAGGTATAAGACATACACTTTACCCTCTGTAGATCTATCGAGATATATTAAATGTCGTGATCGTCTACAAACTACTTAGGTGTATATCGTCTATTTCTAGTGTTAGATATAAACATAGTACTATTAAAACTATTGTAGGTTTTTTTTCCTATAGTTATCCAACGTTTTGGGATAGTTATTTTATTTTCATCTTGGCTTTCTAATGTCTTATCATTGCTTAATTAGACTAGAGTTAGTAACAGACATGGAGATGTAGATCTATTTTAGTACTATTATCAATATTTATAATTCAATATTCTCCCCAGACATAACTAGTCAAAAGGCATATACGTGGAACTACGTAAGGTATTTAGCTTTATATATAGTAGAAGACTCCTATATATATTTAAAAGACGTAGCCAATGCGAGTTCAGACACAAGTAGCCTTTGCTGAGTATCTAACTTGGTCTTCTGCAAGGCTCCGAGAAGTTACGAAACAGTCATAAAAGTTAGATGTTAGAACGCAATTAGTTCTACGTTATGCTATATTCTTAGATGCACCAGATACGCCCGGTACCCTTTCACAGCCTTCATGCATTGTGGATAGAATGTGCGAAATTATGTTGGACGCTCAACCCATAATCCGAGATTAGCTCTATAGGGATCGTAGAACCTCTGCCACTGCTGGCTGCAAGCTAGATCTTGCAAGAAAAGTTCCTCTCCTAGAGAGCAGTACACTTCCTTTTTGGGATAATCGTTTGAAGATTTCGAGAGCCTTGCGCTACAGAATAAATTTATTACACACACCGGTCTTCGACTGAGCTATCTTAAGAGCTAAAGGCTCAAAGGATCTCATCGTAGGAGGGCGTTACTATTGGCCGGAAGAGCCAGGAGAATTTATTAAAAATTAGCATAGATAACGGTTTCCCTTGTGATTCCAACTGCCGGAATCAACTTTATAGAGAATAGTACGACATTATTATAAGATATTACCTAGGATTCCTGACGAGGCCGGAATATCGATTGCCGGCGATTCGGGCGGTGGTTGAAAGACTTTAGCAGATAAATAGCGACGAATAGGGATCCGGCCTCTGGCGGGATGATCTTCTGAGAGACCCCCTATTTAAAAATATTTTTAAACCCAGGCCCTCCAGCCTCTTCACAACACTACCTATTCATAAGTTCCTCGTCCTAGTCCCAGGGTGCTACCGAATGCGTAGTAGAGGTTGAACGCGTGTCTATATTGTCTTTAGAAAATATCTCATAATTAGCTCAACGCTAAATCTCGAATACATTCATACAAAAGATATTTGTTATCTAACAAGATCTTACCGTTCTTCCATGGACCGGACTAGCCAAACCGAATTAGAGATTTACACCCAAATGTGGGAGGTAATCGGGGAGAGGGCATGAAGGCCTATATTTCTATTACACAAGGAAATATGATTGGATCAAAGAGACGGCATCTCAGTACTACGCAGGCAGGAGAGGACTGCGCCGTCCCTCCAAAAGTACTGATTGTTATTTCAGCTTGAATGGATCC
The DNA here is from genome assembly GCF_008694065.1 of Daldinia childiae. Taxonomy (NCBI): domain Eukaryota; kingdom Fungi; phylum Ascomycota; class Sordariomycetes; order Xylariales; family Hypoxylaceae; genus Daldinia; species Daldinia childiae. The sequence goes on along the minus strand of NW_022984645.1, from coordinate 3,077,356 downwards.
CGGTTCGAAGAACATAGTCGATGGGCTAAGATATAGGGGGTTAGGAGAAGTGGACAGAACAAGATCCTCATAGGAGACTATATTGAACTCGATTTCAACACTGAAATCTTAGCGAGAAGGTATGCGAAAGTTCCCGTGCTCTGTGTACATATCAAGGGTCTCTGTCACTACGTTTTTGACATCTGTCTATGCAGTGAAAGCTTATTGGTATGCTGATAAGATGGGGGTATATTGGGGGTTGAGCCAGTTTAAATACTCCTTTAGTAATAATTGTGCGTTTGATTTCCAAAGAAAACAATCCGAAAGACGGGCTCCCTAATATAAAACGAAAGGGTTGCCACTATACATTTTAATCGCACTTACCTTATAGTATTCTACTTCGCTACCTTTCCGGACTCGTCACCGCCATTACTTCATCGCCGTTGAACAGCTCTATCATAGGCTAGGTTCCAATTTAACCGTCCCTAATATTACCTGCTTCCCTATGACGATTTTCACAGCGAGATGTGTCCTATACTACCGATTATCTCTTGTATCTACTGATACTTGGCTTCGACAACCTTCTGGTAAAACAAAATTTCTGTAACTCGTATGGCTATGTAGCATTATCTATCCTACGTGATATCTAGTTTAGTCTAACTGAAATGTGCTTATACTATCTTAGGTACTGATATAAGCAGTAAGGCTTAAAGATATACCAGTAACCTAAGTGCATGCTACTGTTATATCTATCCGGACATGAAAGGACATTATCAGGTAGGCATGCATTGCTAAAGCAGCAGTGATAAAACTTCATTAATATTGTTTTCGAGTTTAATGCCACAGCAAGAAAACTGAATACGATTTCCGACCTGTGGCAACCCGTTGCCATCTGTAGGGCGAGCTAGTGTCGTGAGATTCCCTCCTCGTTGCCCAGCACCTGATCTCGCAGGTGGCAGAAACCTAGGCAACGAGATACACCTGCCCAAGTACCTGTCCTCGAAGTAAAAATTATATATCCTAATTGCAGTCCACCTTTCAACCGACGCCCCTCGCTTGGGCGACTTGAGGTTAGAGAAAACCCCACTGTGGTGTCTTATGCTGAACCGTTCTTCCCAAAGAACGTGACTTGACAGCAGATGCCTAACGAAGCCGGTTTTTCGTAGGTCTCGGATTCGAATCCCCTGCCCCTATCCGAGGGGATTCGAACCTGGGACTGAGCTTTTTGCTTTTCTTCCCTTTTTTTGGCCCCCTATAATTTCAAGTGCTCGTATTGGAGTTTTAAGAAGCCTTTGCGAAATGAAGGTATGCATGCACTATGTGCTCGTTGACAATTCTGCACGCATCCGCGATGGCGCACTCTTTTTTCGCCGACTTATTCGTAAAATTGCAAATAGAGTCAACGCTCTAGATGAACTTTCGTACATATCTAACTCTCATCACTATATAAAATTAGTTACATTGAGAATTACTTGGACATCGCGTTCGGCAAAAGCCACCGAGTGCCCAGCCTATCCCTAAATCGTTTTCGTATGCATCTAACGATAATCTGTCCTGCAGGATATTTTTAGGTTCTTCTTCCCCGACCTAGTAGAATCGAGATCTCCCGGATAACTTGGCCGTACTGATACGATGAGGGGCTGAAATCCGCCATGAACTCACCGAAGCCATAACGATATCTCCCGAGCTCGTAAGATGCTCGGTCTACTGTCTTTGTTACCTTCATGTATGTATGGAACGCCACAATTCCCATATTGTATACGGGAACCTGCTACACTTTCCAATAGTTTCTCCGAACATGCCTATCACAACGGGCGGCTAGGCGGCACTGGTTTTGGTTTTATAGGGTAGCAGTGAAAGTAGCGGACTTCTTCATCTTTCCATCAAATTAATTGATGGATCGGTATTCGAAGGATTCATGAATGCGCCTCTAGGATGTAACATATAAATCCTCCGCCGTCTTCATCCGAAGCGATCAAATCCTTGCTGGTGGGGTTATCCGCGTGGGCTAGGAGGCTGATGTATACATAAAACTGCGTGGGCTCTGCCTGTTTGCGGTTCCTCCCGTGGGATCTGGTACACAGCGTCACGATTAAGCTTACCTACTGCATGTCCTTTCGTATGCCGGAATAGTAGGCGAGAATGTGATTATTGCGGGATGCATGAGTTAGATACTTGGAACGAAGTATCGTTGGAGCATCACGCATCGCTGGATATTTGTGTACCATTATTGTCTGCGATGTAACGGAATTGAATCATGTTTCCGGTTATCTTATAGTTATTAATTTCTAAGATAGCAAGCCTGCAAGTCTAAGACAAATGAGTGGCATTGCTATGGTGGCGATGTGGTAATGTACATAACGAGCAGGGGATATTTGTATATACAGGCCAAAGAAGCTGGTACCGAGAGCCGTCGTAATACGATTGGGCATGATATGTCGAGTCAATGGAACCTTGATCTGACATGCATGTACACGATCATCTCTTTTTAAGGCCTTGTCAAGCCACTCCCGCCTTTAGTCTCGGGTATTCGACTCCGGTTTACGTTCCATGCAAGTAAGAGTTATGCAGTCGCAAATCGAGCTGGTTTACCAACCCGACGTTGCAGCACATTTGATATAAGTTCTGTTGTTCGCCTCAGCGAGCTCTATTTTCGATAGCACGATTATTGGCATTTCGTTTCTGGTCCTTTGTCTCTTACGAAAAGATTATGGGATGCTTTTTTCTATTCGGGCCGTTGCAGCTGATTGACTCGAAGAAAGGTTCACGTGTCAGATATGTTGTGTAGGTACCTAGTTGTCCGAGACTACCAAGTAGGAGAGCACTGCAGTTTAGATTATTTATTGAAATTGGGGGCCATGAACTATGAAGATGATTCGTTAGGATACTCGTTCTAGCCTTAGCCTTTCATGCTGTGACCTCGTTTGCCGTTTAATATTCTTACTGCATGTAATCGGCCGTTGCCGACAACCTATCATTTCTCAAATCTTTACCCCCCATCTTCTACATACGTTCTAGGTATCAAGGATTCCATGGTAGACTTTCCTGTCCCTCAGGCTGCTTCCATTTGAAACCATCCGGGATTTCAACTGCTCGGTCTCGCAACCACTCTTGCGCCGCATCCCAATTCACACATTTGTGCATAGCATTAGAATTGGGAGTCGGATTTTGATGCTCCAGGACCCAATCATATGTCACCAAACCTGTGTCGAAGTTACACATAATACTCTGCCTGATGTAGTCCACACAATGCTCAAAATGTCGCTCATATAGCTCTGGGACATCTTGGACCTTGCGTAAAACGTCTGGGAAGTAAGTACGATGGTGGTCTTGCCAGAGGAAATGTAGACAATGAAGTTGATGTGTTCCGACTGTCGTTACCATGTATCCACCTCCAGCTTCTTCAGGAAACTGGACTGCGGTACGGGTTGAGTGATTGACTTTCTCATAGTCTGAAGCGGAGACAGAGATCATGCCGTATTGCATAATTGAGTGCCAGGCTTCTTCAACGGCTGGGGTAGGAGGACCTTTGAAGGGGGTCTCATACCAGAGTGACCCGTTGAACCGGACCGTGATGTAGGGCTGAGTAGCTAGGGCCTTGTTGACAGGGGCTAATGAGTAGTTGTAAGTTGAACCGCTGACATGTGATAGAGGTAAGATAGGAGGAGACTCTGGGTACTTACAGTAGTAATTATGCATGTCCCAACATCTTGCAGCTATGAGAGCACCGTCATAGGAGCGTATCAAAAGGATAGATAGACTGATAATAGCAACCAAGCTCACAGTATGAGCAATCCAATGATTCCTCCGAGTCTGGTGACGCGTCGTACAATGTTTGCATTCAGCGTATTCCTCTTCTTTATCATCAGCGGGTGCTGCTGAAGGAGACTCTAAAGAAGAACCTGGAAGGGGGCGATAAGCAAATTCTAGAGGCATGGTCTCGAGTGATACTGAGATATGAGTTGGTAGTAATTAAATTTAGAAGAGCCGCCTAATGTAGTAAATATGTAGTTGGATAGTGGTAAGTGTGTTGGTGAAGTTTTCCATAAGCACTTATGGATAGAGCTTCCAAGCTTGAACATCGCACGATGATACTCGTCTTAGAAGTAGCGGACTTTGTTATCATTCGCTACAATCAAGGTATTATAGTATTACAGGTAGTGAGTGTGGATCTAGGTACAATCTTGCGATGGATCATCTATAAAGATTTGGAGTTGGTTGAATTCCCCGCATCTGCTTACATGTTGCTTGCGTCTGCAGTGACATGTTATCTGCTCAAATCTTGGGCTTGGTAACTTTCTCTTGAGGATCCTGCCGGTAGTGATCGAGTGCCAGGATCTATATCGTGCCGCGAGATGAGACGAGTTGCGAAGATAGCTTGATAATAGAATACTTTGATTGATCACTTGATGATACATTCGGGAGCTATTTCGTCGATGGTTTATCTATTCATATCTCTTCGAAGCTTACAAGCCCACCTCTGCTTACGTGGTATATGTTTATCCAGAAGAAAACCATAGGTGGGGGCACAGCATATGCATTGCAGCACTTGAGATGATGCGATAACTTGGGAAGACCTACCTCATAGGTTGGTTCGGCTATGGCACTGCAACTCCATAAATTTATATTTCGAACTATTAACTTAAAGTGAACACCAAAGGTGTCGGTTAGGTCTTGCTCTCCACATGTAAGCCGGCCTAATGTATAGTTCTCAGTTAAGCAGCCAGGGATCTGCATGTTTATGAGTCCCCATCGCGATTTCGCTCGTGGGGAGCGGGGATGGGACTTTCTCCTTGGATCAGCCTTATGAACTGGCGGACATGGCAACTACCGAACGATATAAGACTGATGAGGTATAGAAATGGTATAAATGAGATGTTATTCGGAATGCTATTTCCATTATTTTCCTACTTCAACCATCATCGGAATCCACACTACTTGTTCGTTACATTATTTCAAGTAAATCTACCTCTTGCCACTCCCAAATAATTCCTTAGGTTAAACACTTAACCCTTCACCATGAAGAGCTCCATTCTACTCCCGCTCATGGCCGCGATCGCGATTGCCGCTCCGGCACCGAAGCCTAAGAGTATGCCCCCCGGATTATAAGTGATCACTAGTAGTAGACACTGACTTCATTAGACTTCGAGGCCGACCCCGCACTCACTATTGGAACCCCGAACGACTCGTCATACGCGACTAAGCGTGAGACGTTTGAGGCTGACCCTTTACTACAAGTTGGGGTTTCGGATGAGTCGTCATATGCCGAGAAGAGGGCCAACTTTGAGGCTGATCCATTGCTACATATCGGAACTTCGAAGGAGTCCTCGTACGCTGAGAAGAGGGCCAACTTTGAGTCTGACCCCGCGCTCCAGGTTGGGGATAGCCTTGAATCTTCATACGCTCAGTAAAGGGATCGCTATTTTAAGTCTGGGCTAGATAAGGGGGAATGATTACTTGCTTGCCCAATGCTCCATGGCAGCGATAATCACTCGTTATATTCATATTTGAGATGGTTGTAAACTCAGGTACCTAGGTTACCTTTCATAATTACATTACCTAGGTACCTGATATGAACATATGAACATATGTATGTATGAACATAAATGTGGCAAAGAGTCATAATTTGCATTATTGACAGGTCCCGCACTTATAGTCTTATGTACATAGTACCAATGTACCCCACAACGGGAGCTAATGCAACATTATATAGTGGGCCTTGTAGTACGTAGGTACAATCTCCTCTTATGTAGAAGTTGGTTCTGATAAGTATGATTGGTACGTATTAATATGTTGAGTCGTACAAAGTAAGAGTAGAAGCTTTTCGTTTGATGAATTATGAGTGGCGATTGCTACACAACACATCTTTACAGAGTTGTTAATTCCCCGACCTGGGGGAGTAAAAGATCAGCGGGTGGAATTGTGATGGAGTACGAGTTGATATCAGCTGAGTAGTATTACTTCAGAATAAGCTTAAGGGGGTGCATCTTGACGCTGAATCATCCCCCGACGTTACTTCTGTGTAACCATCCTTCGGCTGGGCATAGTATGCTATTTGTGTGACTTGTGGGTTTTAAAGTAAAGGATAACCAGTCCTTTGAATTTCTATGGGTTTTCTTTTTTTTCAGTTACTACGCAAATTTCTAATCCTAGCCATTCATGTTGCGACAAAGCTACCTCATATATAGTACATACCTACATACATAGTACCTAGATAATTTGTGCAACGTGTTGTCGGAATTAACTCGGTCAAAGGGGAACCACCATGTTACCACCCTCATCCTCGTCTTTCATACGTGCTAACTTTTGACAGAAAGAACTGCGCCTTCTCATAGCCGGACCCCAACGAATAAATGCAAATGGGATCGGAGTCAAGGCAACACATAGACATCCCAGTAATGTACAGGCCCAATCAGTACCTAGATTCTCATATAGGGGATATGTGGTAAGAGGAATAAGAATCGCTGCGAAAATATTTCGTGTAAAGACACTTGACGCTAACGCCGATGCACTGTAAATGCCGTACGCATCCGTGAGGTAGTTGTTTAGTGCTAGAAACGTGAGATCAATGCCAATACCTAACGATATGCCTGATAATGCGGGAACTATCCAATGAACGGTAGGCCGAGCTGTCCACCCCAGCCAGAATTCGGACAGAGCGAACAGGGGGCCACCAAGACAGGCCAGTGGAAGTCGTCGGTACTCCTCTTGGAGAGCCCATGGCCTTCCTCTTTCGACACTTTTTTTATGAAACTTATCCCAAGCTACAAATATAGCAATGGCAAAAATACCTCCGATACCAGTAGGGATAAACATCAAAGCAGAAACCCCACTGGACATGGAATATGTACCGCGGAAAATAACTGGATATGCCCCAAAGTAGAGGAAGTAGATGACATATTGATAGAGGATGAAGAGATCCGTGAAGAAAACTAGCGGTTCCGAAAGAATGCGGATAGGACGTGCTAGAACTCTTACACGATTCCTAATGCCTAATCCCGTTTTAGTAATAACAGAGACAGCTGATGGATGCGATTTCGTGTTTGTAGCACTTTTTACAGCGCGGGCGTTGACTACAGGAGCGAAGGTTTCGGGTACGAAAAGTAGCATAGGCCAGTTAGCACCAGCAAGTATCAAGGCGCTCCAGAATTGCCACTGCCAAACTTTTGTTGAGGTAAATCCAGAGATGATAGGACCCACGAGGGGTCCAATGTTACTTGTAAGGCCGAGCATCGTCATGGCCAGACCGCGGGGCCCCAGATCTGGATAGATATCACAAAAAAGGCCGCCTGAAACGGTTTGCGGTGCGGCCGCGCCGCAACCTAGCAGGAATCGGAAGAATAGAAATACTGGCCAGTTTGGTGCTAGGGCACATCCAAGTGTGAATGCAGTGTAGATGCCGAAGGATACCAGAAAGACCGGACGACGACCCCACGATTCAGAGAGCGGGGCGAATATTATGGGCCCGAAAACTTGGTGAAAAGATCTGTTAGAATAGATATTCAAGTAGTTATAACTATTATTTAGCTTGGAAGTTTACTTACTATAACCAACGAGGAAAACAGCTACTGGTAATGGCTTCTGGAGTTCAGAAGTAACACCAAAATGGGCATTCAGCGTATCTCCTGCTCCGCTAGGGAGGGAAGAACCCAATGTTACATTGAAGTTCATCAAGATGACGGTCGTAGAGATGAATAGTTTCCGTGCCTGCATGCCGGCATATGTTAGCATCGATGATTATTCGACGATTTAGTGGTGGACGTTTACCGTTGACAGACCTGCAGCCTTCTCGGCAGGAGCCGAACCAGCTGCGACAGGTTCTGTAGATACAACATGGACTATTACATTTTTTAGCAACATAAACGGGGATATTATGCTCGTAGCATAAGTATAAGCGCACCTTCGGAGCTCTTCAACCCGAGGCCGGATTCTAGTTTCGCAGCCATGGGAATGGGAATATATGAGGAAAAAAAGATTAAATCTATGATCTAAGGGATAGTTATAATATGCTAAAAAATATGATCTAGAAGAAGATATGGTAGTTATGGAGCATTTAACCTAAACCGTCTGCTTGTTTGTTTGCTATGACAAGCGGATATTATAGGTTTTATATCCAGAAAATGTACCTCACAAAGCGGAGCCACAAACGGTGCTACACTCCCTTACATTGTATCTGTGGTTGTATCTGCGGGCCTTTAGGTACTATCAAGTTCAAGTTCCAGCGGTTAGGCCGATGTGTTATCACCCGCAGATTCGGTGAAGTACATCTACAATCTACAATGATAGATCATGTGTCTTCTCGGTTCCGCCATCATGTTGTACCCTGCGCCTCTCCCTCAGTATAAGGAGTGCATAGCACAGATTTGCGGCAACCCCCACAGCCGCGACCGCCATACACGCCGAGTAACCGGGATGATAATATGGCGCGTCCTTTGGTAAAAATGCGAAGGGGGCCAGTATTCCACCCGTATTACCAAAGCTGATCATCCATGCTGAACCAATGCTTCGTTGCTTATGTCCTTGAAGATTCATAAGATACCAGCAAATCACTACGGGACCCGCACTGAAGGCACCCATACAGACTAAGCAAAGTCCTGCATATTGTACTGAGAAGTTAGAATGTGTCGTCATCAAAATCGCAAGTCCTGCGATAAGAACAGCAATTGGAAACATGATGAATGGAAGACGACTATCTGTTCGATCTGACAGATATGTTAATACGAGACACAATCCAAGCGCAGCTGCAAATGGAGGGATTGAATGCAGTTGTGTTTGGACTACTGAGTATCCGAGCGTCTTAACGATTGTTGGCGTGAAATAGGCGAATGCATAAACCGGAACGACAACACCTGATAGGACTTAGCACGGGATTATTGAGGTGAGGAGATATAAGTTGGAGTAAAGACATACAGAAGTACATTATCGCGCCGAGGTAATTCTTAGGATCCTTGAAGAACTCAATAATATCTTTCCTAGTGATCTTCTGTTCTGAAGTAGTTTCTTCTGTCCGAGTTTTTCTTAGAACGAATTGTTTCTCTCTTTCAGATAACCACTTCGCCTCGTCAGGAAAATCACTGACGAAGAAATACCCTGCGATAGCGACTAGAATAGTTAGGATGCCTTCTAATATAAAAATCCACCTCCAGTTACTTATGCCTCGTATCCCATCCATTTCTGCGATCGCAGAGGCCAAGAGACCACCGAACGCAGAAGCTAGAATAACGGAGCAAAAATAAACGGTGAACCGTTTCTGCGACTCTTGTCGCTTATACCAGAAACTGATTAAGTAGAAACTCCCCGGGAAGATGCCAGCTTCAAAGAGTCCAAGTAAGAAGCGCGTTGCGAGAAGGCCGCTGTAATTCCGAATGAAGCCCTGGCCCAGCATGATAACGCCGAAACAGAAGATGCATAGAGATAACCACACATGAGGGCTAAATCGTTTCATTAAAATATTTGAAGGTATTTCAAAAACAATATAAGGAACGAAGAATACGGCCAGCGCAATGTTAGGTTGTTGACCAGTCAATCCCAACTCCTCTGGTAATCTCATAGTGAGAGCATTTGATATGTTCGCCCTGAAAAGTCGCTAGAGGTCAATCGGGGAATTCTCACGCGCACGAGCATGAGCACAAGAAACTTACCTATCAAGAAAGGCTGCAACATAGATCAGGAAGAGCATGGGGAGCACGTGGAGGTCGATCTTGCGCATCAACTTTGACGCTTCGGCCTCCGACAGGGTGTCGGGGTCATCGGGTAACGTCGAGGTAGACTCGGTTGCGTCTCGGTCTGAGCATGTTAGCATATGTCGTCGGTGACAATTAATATACTGAGGTGGCGTACCTAAAGTGCCCATTCTTGCTCAGCTGGTAAATATAGGAGGGTTGAGAAAAAGAAAAAAAGAAACTTGAAAAAGGTAACCCGACGGCTTCAATAATAGATTGTCTACAAAAGTGCCCGATTGCCAATGAAGGGAGGGTATCATAAACAACGTGGCGGAAGGATTTGAAAGAGACCAGGATAAGTGAGCCGAAAGAGGCAGCCCTTGATCCAGATACTACGGACTCGTTTAAAAAGAATTGTCTCAACTCGATGCACCTGGGATTCTGTCTCGGCGCTTTGAATACTACATCTGCCGTGTAAGGCTCTCAACTTACGAAGCGTCGCATTAGGTGCATCTCAGCATGCCACGAGCAAACATCTAGAACGATAATTGCAACTCAGGTGGCATGTAAACCGGCCTACTGGATCAGCACGTTGTTCATCTTATCTAACTATGTATTGCCCGATCGCCTTTGTATGACTATTAGGTGACTTGCTAATGGGCTATTCATTAGCTGTGAGGGAGGAGTTACAGCAGGAATATCATATATCATCTCCGGGTTGGTACACTGCATATCAAAACGGATGCAAAGACCCTTGCTGCCATGGAACACCTGCATGGAAAGCTGGAAAGGAGGCGTTTATGTATGGATGGTGTCAGCTTTTATGCAATACAACGTGGGGAGTGGGAGGGGAGGGGGGCTGAATAAAAGTAACTCATTACATACGAAAGTAATAGAACATAAGCATTATTTCCCTACCATGTGGAATTTGATTTGATTTAGAATATGATCCTGCTGCTTTATATATGCGGTTGTAATCTCACTAGGCCCGTTCTCTCTCTCACTCCGCTTGACTTCGTGTCATGGCCCCCAGAATGTCAGAGACGTCGACGGTTCCTACACCCACTTTTACGCCGGCTCTGGAGCCGCCAGAAGGTGTGCAGTCCAATCCCGAGCATCCGGCTTCCTTAGCTAGGCTCGCCGATATCACGATCGGGATATGCATTCCATTTGTTACCATATTTTTTATCCTGCGATGCTATGCCCGCATTGCTATTAAGCGCGTATGGATATTCGAAGATTTCATAGTGACGGCCGCCTGGGCAGGCACCATTGCCTACTGCGGCATTATGAGGGCTACCATGTCCCATCATGGTGGTCAGCACGGTTGGGATATCACGCCGGATCAACTCCACGAAGCCTCGTACTGGTTTAACGTCGCGTCCATCGAATACGGAGTCATGATCGGAGTCACCAAGCTTGCGGTTCTCTGGTTGTATCGTCGCGTCTTCTCGCCGATCCGATGGAGTATATTTGACATCGCCATCGTCACGCTTATCGTCCTTATTACCGGCTTCTACGGGATCACCACCTTCGTCAAGATTTTCGAGTGTACGCCCCGGGAGAAGATCTGGAATAAGCCGCTCCCTGGGACATGTGTGCAGACGAATCTAATATTAAACGTCAGCGGTGGCTTTAACACAGTGACCGATTTCTTGATTCTATTGCTTCCCGTCCACGCCGTCCGGCAGCTCCAGATGGATAAACTAAAGCAAACTCTTGTCGTCTTGGCATTTACCTTTGGTCTATGGTATGTCTTTCTTTCTTTCGTGGGAAAAGAATGCAGATCCTCGTGTCAGAGAAAGTGTTCGAAACGACGATGATCGCATACTTATCGCATATAGCGCTCCTATTTTCGCAACAATCGGCTTCGTCGTGCGTCTCAAGAACAGCGGCAATCCCGATACATCTTGGAGGCAGCCCGAGATTCTCCTATGGGGAGCAGCGGAACTCGCCTCCGGCAACCTATGCGTCTGCTTCCCTGAGCTCGCGTTCCTCTTCCGGAAGCGAAACCGCAAGGCCAATACTCCAAATCGCCCGACTGCCTCTCAAGTCAGGGGCTGGAACGAATCGAAGGGATCATCCCATCCGCCATCGGACCCATACTTTACCAAGAGTCTTATGGGCACGATGTTTAGCACGAATGGAGATGGGCCGTATATCGAGCTGCAAGACCATGGTAATGATGTGAATGTGATGCCAATGGGGCATCTACATCACAGAGAGAAGCCGGAAGAAGGCGTTGTAATAATAAGAAATGAAGTTACGGTTGAGCGTCAATAGCGTTCTACTAGTGGTAAGAACTTCTATGTAGCACTACATGTCTGTTACTTATACCTTTGACAATAGGGGTTCTCGGGGTCGGAGTTGGCGTAATCTGCACACAGGGTTTAGTGCTAAGTTAGCATATGGGTTTTGGGAATGAAGGGGAGGTCTTCAATTGGACCGGGTGGGAAACGGTGGGATTGTCTGATAGTTGACGAATATCTGTGGCTTTACGGTGTGTTATATCGAGTTCAGGTCGGTACTTGTAGGTCTGTTCTCACAATGGATTTTTTGATATCATAACAACTCTCATAAAGAGCCAACAACACTTGTCAGAAGTGGGAATTTTGGCATCTTACCAAGCGATATCTTTGGTCCAAATATATTGCTCGAATTATCTGAAGACTGATGGGATTCAGCTCACACATGGTGCTACTGAAATTTGTTGAGAGCTATTACATTGTGACTTAACTATATTCATCGCTTATTACATTTGGCTACCCTCTAATATGGACATGAGCATCCCTCCTTGTTAAGGAACGGCCTGCATCATAACTATCTCATCAGCGCTGGACAATCTCATGGTAGACACCAAGATATATACAATCCATAAGCTGTGGCTGCTCCTTCGAGAAGCCGATAGGACATAGCTACGGATCATATGATGAGAATAATGTTGTCAAACAATGCGAGTCGTGTCCTAAGCCGGCTGAAGCCTTGAAATATTGGACTCTCTGCGTACATGTAATTTATTTAGAACAATGCATCTCCGTTACCGGACACCTCCGAGTGTATATAGCATAGCTCGGTATTCTACGCTTTGAAATCCTTTTAATATCATCTAGGTTGTCAACATAGGGGGTACTGCTCACACGACTAAATACTCCGATTGGGATGCAGTTGTGATATTAACTTGGACATTATATTGGGTAAGTATATCAATGATTTCAGTTTGAAATTTTTTTTAAAAAAATATTTAGAAACAAAATTGAGATTTATTAATATATTTTGTCTTCATTAGTTTGCAAAGGTATAACAATCGTTGGTTGGTCATCATCTGGTCTTTAATTGACAAAAATAATCCTAGCACCTGTGTAACAAAGTTATATCCGATGCCACCCGCTTTGCATGGTTAAAAAACCTCTCCTCCTCTTATTCTACAAAGGTCACCTACCACAGCTCGTATTTGCTAGGATGGTTTTTCGAAGTTTGCTCGCTCGCAGGTTGGCGATAAATACCGTCCGAAGACCATATTGCTCTCGTACATTGGGGCCTGTCTTGCCTTTTACATGTTGGTCTCGCGCAGGAATCCCGCTTACATCTGCTACCAACTATTCAACAAAGCAACATAGATCCCAAACACCTAAGTCGGTCAACATGGCTAAACCGCAGAGTACTTCTGGATCGTATGTATTCAATCAATTACCATATGCTATTCATCTAAATTAATTCTCAATTAGTTATACAACCGCATTCGCTTTGTTCGAAGCGCTTTGGGAAGTAGGTGTCTCCGTTTACTCATAAGTGGCCTTAACGCTTACTATGGTTATAAGGCTGGCATAACAGCATGCTTTGTCAATGTCGGATCAGATCATCCATCCATCATTGAGGCTATTGTCAAAGGCAAAAGAGAGCGACCTGACTCTTGGCCTAGAATGATTACGTGCCCTTCTGAGGTCACCGCGATTTCGATGGCTGATGGGTATGCTCGAGTGACAGGGCGTCCGCAGGCCGTTCTCGTCCATGTCGATGTCGGAACGCAGGCCCTTGGTCAAGGTATCCATAATGCTAGCATCGGCCGAGCCCCGGTCTTCATCTTCGCTGGTCTGTGCCCGTACACCGAATCCGGGGAACTTCCTGGCTCCCGAACGGAGTATATGCACTGGCTGCAAGAAGCTCCGGACCAAAAAGCTATCGTACGGCAGTATTGTAGGTACACAGGCGAAGTTCGTACCGGATTAAATATTAAGCAGACTATCGGACGCGCGCTTCAATTTGCGAGTAGCACACCCAAGGGCCCAGTTTATGTCGCCAGCGCAAGGGAGGTCTTAGCTCAAGAAATCCCACCATCGTCATTAGATCAAGCGCAGTGGGTACCGATCGGTCCAAGCGCGCTTCCAACCGATGCTATCCATGACATCTCTACGGCCCTCGTCCAAGCCGAGCGCCCGCTCATTATCACGGGATACTCCGGCCGTGATCGCCGGACGCCGGAGCTTCTCGTCGCTTTGGCAGACCTCATCCCCGGTATACGCGTCCACGATACGGGTGGTAGCGACGTGTGCTTTCCTTTCAATCATGCCGCTTCCGAAGGTTTCCGTCTTAGTTCTGACGACTGTAGTAAAGATGCAGACGTGGTCTTCCTACTTGACTGCGACGTCCCCTGGATCCCGTCCCGTAACCCACCCCCGAAGGACGCTAAGATATACCACGTAGACAGCGACCCGCTAAACCAACAGATTCCCGTTTCTTTCTTCCCTGCACACGGACGCTGGAAAGCAGATAGCTTCACTGTACTGAAACAACTGGTCGACCATATCAAGAATGATTCTTCACTTACAGCAACACTACGAGACCCTAAGTATGCAGCTCGTGGCGAGGCTCGCATAGAAGCTCATAAGGCTCGTCTAGCGAGTATCGCTTCTCAACCGCGCTTAGGCGATCAAGAAACATTGAATGGCCACAACATCGGTAGTCTCCTGAAATCATCCCTTCCAGACTCTACGACCTATGTTGTTGAAGCAGTTACGGCTGGACAGTTACTATATGATCAAGTACAGCCTAGCCGACCGGGAAGCTGGATTAATTGCGGCGGAACGGGTATCGGCTGGAGCAACGGTGCAGCGCTAGGTGTTAAGATGGCTCTCGCAGACCTAGAGAAGGAGGGAGCCGAGAAGCCAAGTCTTGTATGCCAATTAGTCGGCGATGGAAGTTTTATGTGCGCGGCGCCATCTACTGCGCTGTGGGTAGGGAGCAAGTACAAGATCCCGATTCTAACAATCGTCTTAAATAACGGAGGTAAGTTACGTCGTATGATCAGCCCCTATCCTCACCCCGGACGAATATACACGTTCATTTTAGTCTTGGGTTCTGACCAGGCTGACACATTTCTCACTTAAGGTTGGAAAGCTCCCCGTAACTCTACGGAACTTGTCTATCCTAACGGCCTTAACGCCTCTGCAACAGACGAGGAAGTCAACGTTTCTTTCCGTCCGACACCTAATTATGCTGCTCTAGCAGAAGCAGCAGCAGGGTCGGAAGTCGGCTGGGATAATGCGGCGGAAAATGCGGACACGTGGATGAGGGGTTTGAGAGTTAAAACGGTAGGCGAGCTTAAGGAGGCACTTAGAAATGCGAGCTTGCGGGTAGCTAAAGAGGGGAAGGGAATGCTCATTGAGGTATTAATGTAGGAATGTTGAAGAGCATTTCACCTGAACATTGCCACTGCCGAGTGGAAGGTTTGGGGTTCATCATAGTAGAACTTTACTATTAATTTACTGTATATTTCTTTCAGCGGGAACTAACTCTTAGTTCGTATGTTTTAGTACGAAGACTAAAACCAATACTAACTTTATTATCCTGGATCATAAGGGGACGTAGAGACACCCCCTGACTTATTTTTTTACGAGACTTATAAAGTTCGATAGAGATTTAGAGAACTACCTAATTAGATTCCTTGTGGTATATTTTGCGAAGAAGAAATCTTCCGTACGTACGATGAGGATGTAGTGTAGTCTAATGAAGCTAGATAAAGAAGGATGGATATATAGCACCGGTGTCCCACTATTTACACGAATAGGGGTAGCACACGGCGGAGTTGTCCCGCTGTTATATGATTAGCGGGATTAAACTTTAAAAAGACTACAGTTTATCGTAGTGGAGAGGCGCGGCTTAGTATTACTTTTCCTTTGGAGCTGTTCGTTTTTAAGATGATAGTGTTTTCTTCGATTGGAGAAAGAGGTACGCTACGAGTCAATATCGTAGGAAATATTTGGATTAGAACTACGTATTCGACCTATGGCGATGCAAGTAACAAGAGGGCAACCAACCCAGATATTATATAAAATAATATTAACATATTCGAGATTGGATCACGTAGACATTAGGTTAGGTACCTCTTAAAAGATTGTATGTCTAGCTGCTTTGGTGGATCTTAAGTGAGCTCCTAACAACCTGCCCTACCATATTTCTCTAACATACCGGCTCTTCGCATTGCATATGAGAAAAAAAGGAGAGAATGTACGGTAAGTTTATTAAGATATTAGCAAGAAGTGTTTCAATATAGGGTAAGCACTTAGCCCATCTGGATTAAGCTAATCGGGGTTTGCGTAGGGGAGAAAGCAGCAAAAGGAGAGTAGGTTTTTTTTCTTTGTATCTTCCTTTTGGCCTGTAATATTCCCACTGGAATACTGTATAAAGCTGAAATGTCTACTATAGTTTACAATTTAAAACTTAAGTATATGAAAGAGAAAGAGAAGTCTTAATGCCTCGAAGTGCCTTGTATAAGATGAGTTCTATGACTTTACATAATCAACATCTTTGTCATGTGATTGGTGGATTTGGCTTAGGCAAAGGCAGGTACATAGGTACTTGATCTAAGGGAGCTTTGTGCCCCATACCTTGGAAATCGCGTTAGTGTGTGTAAGCGCCGCGTTTTACAACATTTCGTCAACTGAGAGCCTTAAATGAGAGCCTCCATCTTAATAGCATTCAAGTGACCCTCTATCATCAACCCGTCGCAGTCTGCTCATTCTGATCCACCACTTTTTATTTTCTTAATCCCTTTATGCATATTACTATATCACAACCCTAATTATGCCTCGGCGACCCGGTCGCGCAGCCGCTAAGCGTGCTGCAGCAAAACTTGGTGAGTCGCTACAATTTTGAATTTCCTTCTCTTGTCGCGCGCGCTATTGAAATTTGATTGCCACTTTCGCATCCTCTCAATACCCCGAATTCATTGGCTATATCTTCGATATATCTAACCTTGGTATTAATGGCGCAGAGAGTACCCCGAGAGCTCTTGAGGATATCGAAGATGAGGTAATGCCAGATGCCGACGCATCAGACGGAGAACAGCAAGTGGAACCCGAGGAACAAGAAAACGAAGATGAATCTGGTGCAGAGCCCGAGGAAAACCAAGACTCCGATGGTCCATCCGTGAAATCACCTTCCCCTCCACCTCAGCCAGTTATTAGAAGGAGACGTCTAGGCCGTCCTCCAAAGAATCGACCGCCAGACTGGGATACCTTACCGATCGAGACCCCCCAGCGCGATCCAAATGAAACCCCAAGGCGCCGTGGTCGTGGCGGATGGAGAGGTAGAGGTGGCCGGAAGGGAGCCTCCTATCAGCCGACGCAGCAAACGATCGACAAAGAGGGCAACATGATGGATATTGTCGACGATGAAGTCGCATTACCCGAAGACCCCGAAGGAGAGACCAAGGTAGACAAGATGGGAAACCTACAAGGAGGGCGCGAGTACCGTTGCCGAACGTTCACTGTTGCAGGTCGGGGAGATCGCCTTTATATGTTGTCCACCGAGCCCGCCCGTTGCGTGGGATTCAGAGACTCATACTTGTTCTTCACCAAACACAAGCGACTCTACAAGATTATTGTGGATGAGGATGAGAAACGAGATATGATCGAACGCGATATCATCCCCCATTCCTACAAGGGCCGTGCGATAGGAATCGTTACGGCCCGTTCGGTATTCCGGGAGTTTGGCGCGTTGATTATTGTCGGTGGAAAGCGAATCATTGACGATTACGAAGTCGCCAAGGCCCGAGCCGAGGGCGTTGTGGAGGGCGAGCTTGCTGATCCTAACGATAAATTCGCCGAGGGCGAGGAATACAACAAGAACCAATATGTCGCTTGGCACGGTGCCAGCGCTGTTTACCACTCAGGGGCTCCCTCTGTCCCTACTCAAAACGGCAAGATAGATATTAAAAAGAGGCGAGTGAATGTGACAGATGTCAACTGGCAATTCGAACATGCCCGTGAGGCGAGGTACGTAATCGTTTTATTCATTAGCACTCGGGGTCATTCAAAATTATTAACTGATCTTCCAGTCGTTTCAATGCTGAAATAGGCGCCATTCGGCGCATGAATCTATCCGGTGTCTACGATGTCCACACAAATATGTTACAGTATCCCGCCATTATGCAGCCTACGCATGCGAAAATCGAGCAGGTTGTAGATTCTTCCGCCCCGACTGGTAGCGTTCGCTTTCCGCCGTTAGACCCGAAGATTCCTCGTAACTTCAAGGTTATCGACGCGTACATGGAGACACCCCCTGCTACCCTCCCGTCTGCCGTATATGAGCAGCGTGAGATACCAGCCTTCCTAGCTGACTTCCAAGGGCTCGGAGCCGTGTCGAAGGACGTCTTAGAAGAATTGCCAGCTGAATGCCGAGAGGCTTTTGAGAAGGCACGAGATAGGGAGAGTTCTTGGAAATCGAAGTGGGGCCCTGAGTCAACCATGGCTCACCGTAGACCCCCTATTATTGATGCTGCGATCGTCCCTTATAGCAGGATGTAAGATTACTACAGGCAATGGAATGTGCTTCTTGAAGCAGTTTTGTTCCATAATCGCCTCTCCGGCTGACTATAGAAAGGCTACATCCTAACGTTTTCGTATTGTCTATGGGTGCATAGCCGCAGCTTCATGATGTAAGAATAGTGCAGTCAGGGCGTTTTAGGTCGCGAAGAGACACAGCAGGATGTTGTCTTAGGTAGACGCGGCGAAGTTGGCATCGACTGGTAACTGGGCGTTTAGCTCTATTCGACTCACTGCCCTTGTGATATCAGGGTGTGGTCTTAATTGATTCATTTGGCTAATCGTTTTAGTTTTTGGTGGCCTTACTAGTGACTCGGTTTAGAAATAATTTCTGCATAGGATCTCTTATGATATAGGTATATCACCATATCGTTCCTTCTAGCGCTAGTTACTAAAGTCATTATCCAAACCGTGTTTTGTTTTCTATATCTTGATTAAAGTAAATGAAAGTTGGAGTGGCCTAGGATGTTGTCAGGATATAAGTAAACCTAGTATAAATTAAATCTACATAGAATATCTATATAAGGGGCGCACAGCGCCTTCGTAGGAGGATAGAAGGTTAAGCATTAATAGATTTTCACTATTACATGGCTACTATACAACAGCGGAGCTGTTGCTTCTAACATCCACTCTACGTATGATATGCATTAAGGGTTTCTATTAACAGATGTATGAATCTCGAGAAAAATATCCTGATACCCCTGAGGCTATATCACGTCAGCTCACTATACTTTAAGTGAATTTCTTCCCCTTCGTTCAATTCTAGCGAGTAGATAAAGCTCATAGTAGTACATGTTGGGATTATGGTCACGTGACAATGGCACCTAGCATTGTCATATGACCAAGGGTTGGGCCCCACCCACACCCTAATCCAATTGTATTTAGATTCCCCCACTTTTCGTAGATCTTCCTCTTTCATCATCAATCAATACAATAGGATATCACTTTTACTACAAGGGTAATTGGTGATATAAAGTAACTGAATCGATTCCCCAGTCAATCCAACAGTACATTCTATGTAATATATGCCCCTATTCGTCCTATCGAAGGAATCATCAAATTGAATACCTAACCCATACACTTGATCTGTAAGGAGAATAAGAAAGGAACATCCAATATACCCCCGAAAGACGAATATAGTACATTAAACCATTGAGAAACTTAGCTTGAAGATATTTATTCCTCCAGCTTAACCTGACCGCCGACGTCGTCTTCGTGTGGTAGCGGCCCGCCGCGCCCTCGTCCGGGGAAGTCCATTATCACGACGGTTTCGAGATGGAAAGCTTTGACGCGGCGATGATCCTGTATCATAATTCCCGTGTGCTCCGTTGAAGGGTTTGCTACTACTCGGACGTTTGATATAGCCCAGATCCGTATGATCCCAAGCAGGAAAGCGGTAATCTTCGAAAACCTGTGTGCTAAGCCCGCTGCTCTCCAGATGGTGGAGGTACAAGTTCCACTCCGTTCTTGTCGTTGTTCGTAATAAACCACCATATTTGATCAATAGCAATGATAACTCGTAGAGATATCTGGGGTCTGACAAATGTACTGTTGCATCAGACAGGATATAGTCTAATGGCGATCGACCCGAAGCGTCCTGGGCGTTAGGGTTCGCTCCTTGCTCCAACAGTTTGGCGGCAATACTAGGAGGGCTTAGGTATAAAACTGTGCCAAGACTAAACCCAGCCAAGTCTATATTTTCCACCGCAGAAGCATTTTCCCAACTAATCGGAATCTCGGTATCCTTTAGTTGACTTACTAAGTCACTGGCTATGTTGCTGCAGTCTTCATCTGGCGTATCGGGCATCCCGAGGCCGAAGCTATCGATCGATGTTGGTCCGACCCATATCCTACAAATTAACCGGCCGAGGCCAAACGAATCGTTCTCGACGATGAATCCTTTTGAGAGAAAGGACTGTACTATTTTCCTACGATCGTAAGATATTGGATCAGTAGCCATGCCTTGCATAATGCTCTCGATAAGCATGGGCGAGTTTGTGAAAACGCTGCTCTTCGCCTTGTACACATCCTCTAGGCAGAGTTGGAGGCCGGCAGCTGTAGCTAAATGCAGGCAGTGGTGTATTTGAGAGGTTGGGTCATAAACCGGAGAATGGGCGAAAAATGTATATTGACTCATACCCGTTGTTCTTTCGGCTTCACGAGCATGAAAAGAAAAGGTTCGAAAAAAATATTGATTTTCGGTAGAATTGTAACGATCGCAACATGAGAAGAAATACTTTGCTAGGAATGAATGGCCATTCTCCTCTGTTACGTTTGCACGATTGCCACCAAGTACCAAGTATCGAAACTGCGGCATCTCAATGAAATCTTTGACAGTTTGATGCATAAGCTGAACATCACCGGTAATAAAGACATCCACCAACCCTCCGGAGACGGTTCTAACAAACTGTTGGGCCCGAGTAAATTCATTTAATTCCCTGATTTGTTGCCATTCCTTGGGACTGAATGACACCTTAGCTGTAGAACATGTCGCAAGCATGTAGAGTTCGCCCACTGCAAGAGCATTCCCAGTTCTTCTAGCTAGGCATTCTAGGATAACATAGGTGTCCCACCTAGTTGCTGGTGGAATGCGTTCGATAATAGCTGTGTAATATTCCTCGAGTTCATCTGGCATGGAAGCGAGTGACATGCGTAAATTATTCTCAGCTGAATCTTCTGTATAGTTGTGCTCTCTCATAATTTGAAAAAGATCGTGTAGGACGAGCTTCACCCAAAGGAAAACACCACGAGAACGAGTTACAATCTCCTCAACAAATTTAAGCAAACAATCAGGTGTCTGAAAAGCACTGCATATGGACGAGATGCAATAGTTGCGAATATCGCCCTTGGTGTGTTCGTGGATTCTAAATCCTAGAGAAGCTCCAAATTCCCTTTGGAACACGTCCCAGTGCCGACTTGAGAATAAAACTCTAACCTTGGTTCTTGGAAAACTCGCGTCTTGGATAAGATCTTTAAGGAATCCTGAAATAAATTCAGGACGTCCATCATATTCATCCAAGGCGTCTAAAAGAAAAAAGATATCCAAGTCGACCAATGTCTGGGAAAATATCCGAAGAAGGATATCTTCTAGTCTTGACTTGGTCCATTCCTCTTTCTGAATTTTGTCTTGGATTTCTATGCGAGATTTATGATCCTTAATAAGAGCCTTGATATCATTTCTAATTTTATTTGACAATTGCTCTTGTACCTCCTCCCCTAGAGTTCGTTGATTTTCAATACTCGGCTCCAGCCGTCGATTATCGGGTATTCTGCTATGATTATTGGGCCGCTCACTATGTTTCAAAATTAAATCATATATCTCAGCTTCTAGATCAATTCGATTGGTCTGAGGTGAAAACGGTTGAAGGTCTAAGCTTCGTATAATTGTTTCGATATCCCGGGCTAGAGACGCATTCTCGGTGATATCGCATAGTCTCGTCAATTGAAGGATGTCAGATTGTAGACTCCCAAGTCCTTTCATCTTTAGTCGCTTGAGGTACTCTTCATCAAATGCTGATCTGATTACCTCAAAAATTGTCTCTTCTGCTTCTAGAATCTGACTGATGATGCTTCGTAGAAGTCCCTCAAAGGACTTTTGAATATGGTTGCCACGATGATGGAAAAAAAATGTAGGCATGATTTGTCGAGCTCTAGAATTCCACTTGTGTAGAAGCTCGAAAGTTCTCTGATCATTATGAATAAACTTCATCATCGTAGACTTTCCAGACCCTGGTTTGCCGCTAATCCAAAAGATTCCCTCTCCTCTCTGAAGCCATTCGGACATACCGATAGAAACATCGTCATATATCCAGTCGAAAGTGTAAGTGGCAGCAGGATCGATTTGTTGTATACGCAAATCACGCTCCGGTGCGCATAAGGACCTCAGAATGACTATAACATAGGTATTAATAAGTTAACAGGCAATAAGCAAATGCATCCATACCTTCATTATCCCATATAATAGGGTCTTGAATCGATACTCGATTTCCAGTACCATTCACGACCAATTGCTGGTCTTTCACACTTTGCGTCCAATCATTACGAATACCTCTACTGTCAGTTGAAACACTACCTCTTGAGATAATGCTTGAATTTGGCCGATCAAATACTGGGTGTATTCCACATATGTTTGCCAGCCTATTCACAATTATGCGGATTCTATGGTCGCCATGGGTGAATTTCACAATGTCAGAATGGTTTTCATCAATCTGAATTGTTAGGGAAGGATCTTCGTAACAACGTCCTCCCGTGGCAGAAGCTCGAGTTACCAGCACTGTTTCTGGTCCTGATCGGCTGGAGGTGTTCCTTAACGACTAATATATAAAAGTTAGCACAGTCCGAAACTTGAACTGACTGGTTAGTTGCTCGACATACTGCGACAGTCGGTGTCATTTTAGTCTCATATGCCCAAAACATTTTCAATGCTCGCACGAAGGAAACTCCGGAAAATCGCTTTTCAAGCTGCGAAAGATAGTCGGACTCGGTTGAGATCTCGGTAATGAGTGCATCTTTGTTTGGTTGGTCTCCGAGCATTCTGAAGATATCATCTATGGCCATACCCTGACTCGGTACGCCGAAAAAGATGACCCCCTGAATTAAGTTAGCGACAGATGCCTGTTGCTGTCCAGCTCCAGCAAGCATCAACAGAGTTTGCTTTAAAATAACACCGCCAAGGCTATGTGCAAGAAATAAAAGCGGTTTTGCTGTTGGTGAGGTCCATCCATTTGCTTCTAAGACGTGAATGAACGAGTTCGCGAGGTCCGGGACTCTCTGAAAAGATGTGCTCGGACGGAGAATCGTATCATATCCGTACAGAATAAACCGTACGGTTGGAAGAAACTGAGGCAATTCATCTCGGATCCACATGAAGGATTTATCTCTCCCATGGGGTTGCCATGAGCCAAAGGGGTGGCTTGCAAGGCCAGAAATAGCGATGCAGCTGCACGGTCAGGTTAGTAATTGCAGAGAATGTACTCTTCAGATGGCAACATACTCGTATTGATGGTTCTCAGGGGCTACTTCATTGAGCGGAGTGAGACCACGGAAATGGCTATCAAGAATGAGAGGCTTTGCTAGGGCAGAATTCTTGAATATCCATTCGCTATTATTAGAGTTAAAGCGAGTTGTAAGGTCGCCTTTTTCGAATGTCAAGGTTGCTGTCTTGGTAGGCGGTCGTTCCCATGGATCGACTGCATAAGCTAACGAAGAGATGCGGATATCGTGGGGTAAGGCTCCTTCGATACATGCCGAGACAAGCTCGGCAGCCGACTGTCTATCTACATGAGTAGGTAAATTACGAAGTCGATATACTTTAGTCTTCTCCGTTGGCGCTGCCATGAGTGAAAATCCGACTTTTACTTGTCATGATGCTGATGCTAACTACTTCTCTCAATTCTTGTAAGTTGCCTTTCATTAGAATGGCAGTGTTGAGGGGAAAATGAGGCTGAGTATCGGGCATCAATGACGTGGACCAACGAGCTTGTGAATGTAAGCGAAGCTGACAATGTTCGAGGTCGAAAGTCCTACATATGCACATGCAAGGTACGTAGGAAGTATAAGATAGCTTTGCAAAAATACCTACGCAAAATTAATAACATAAAAATACGTAGGTACGTAGGAGGGTGCAATGAGAAAAGGGAGTATTTAAGTTTATCATATCATTCTCCAGTATCTTAGGTAAATATATAGGTAGTATATGTAGAGAGAGATTACCCCTGAAATTTGACAAAATCACATTAGCCGAAGATAACAATTGAAAATTATAGTAAGTTAAGTACCTAAGATAACTTTACAATTTCTAACTTTACTGCTCGAATAATCCCTTTAACACTACGCAAGGCTTAAGGTTGAAGCTTCAAATCCGGACACTCCATTGGGTCGTGGTAGAATCTCCCACCCAACTTCTTTACCACATCACACCTCTCCTCCATACTGAACGCATTCCAGACGGGCGCCAGGTACGTATATGGTACGTCGCTTTTGCGCGCCACCACCACCCATACGCCTACCCCGCTCTCAGGCCAAGCCGCAACCACCGTCGTCTTCCGCCACAAGTTTTCCGGGCTGAGCATCTGCGTAGTCATGTACTCGTCTGCGCTCATAAACCACCAGGCGCCAAGCATTCTCATGCGGGCGCAATGCTCATCCTCAGCTGCGGGATCTTCGGAGCGCTCGGCGGGGTCAAATCGAGATAATTGTAGGAATAAGAGATCGACGCCGTTGCAGTGCGGCAAAACGAGAAAGCCCCCGGATGAGGGGTAGCCGTACACTTCAGTTGAATGGCCGCCGAAGACCACGCGGCGCGTCTCCGGTTCTGGGACGTCCCAGTCCGCGTCATACTCGATCTCTCGGCTACCCTCGTCCGGTACGGGCCGGCTCGCGCGAAAAAGGGGCCAGAAACTAAACATGGTTGAATGCCCTAAGATTTCGGGAGCTTGACGAACGGTTTGCCTTTGTAAATAATAATAAAGATTTCTGGAACGCGATGCGGTGCCGTATTATCAGCTTTTAATTGATTATACGGCCAACTTGTAACTTTAACTGCCAAGATGTCTAATACACGAACAACACGCTACGATGTAAAGATACTGATGATAATCTGAGATAAGTATTTTCTTTCATTATATGGTTAGGTAGGTAGCTAGATACACTTTATTGGAAGTGGGAATATATATACTTTTTCTGTTAGAATTGAATCTCGGTGCCTAATGTTAAATAGGTAGCTAGCTAGATCGATAGAACTGAGGGGACAATATGACGGCAGAAATAAGGCAGAAACAATCCAGCACAAGTCAGCAAAAACCGCCGTGCCGTATCATTGCATATTAATTCTCTCAAAAGAGTGCATATACCTAGTATCTTATTTATGTTGAAATGAATGGTCGAGGGACTACTTTCAGGTACAGTATATATGGTATCTTGGAGTTGAATGCATATAAAAAGGACCTCCTTCCTCACTCATTCGGTTATGAATTAAGTCAATATACTGCAACTCATATACGGTATCTTTCAGCAATTTAACTATCTTAAAGTGTATTTGGAATAAGTAGAAACGATAGTTTGACTTGGAGGTGGTGCGTGGCAAGTTTTTATGAGTGACATAACACCGGTTCTAAAAATGCTAAAGGGCTCTTTTGGACGGGAAAGTTTAGCTGAGCATTGATATTTACTCTGTACCTAAGGAAAGGCATTCTATGTTTGCAACAATAAGACTTTACGTAAAGAAGTTTGCTTCACAGCCAGTTGTCAGTTGGGACGATAAGTTGCAGTACATATATAGGAGGCATGCCTGTAGTAGGGTTTAGTTAATGGTTTATAAACAGAAAACATCTCTCCTGAATATCAAAGTCAATTGCTATACTTAATGTATATCCTTATACTTATCATAACCTTACCCGAGAGCCGTGCCGGTAATATGTCAAGTTTCAATCAACTTTAAAACAAGAAGAATTATTAGACCCGCCGTACTCCTTTAAATATATTTTTCCTCCCGCATTTAACTTCGACACTCATCCGCAATATAAATAATTCTGGTAGTATTTAAACTTCTACTTGTTTGATTTATCTATATTTATCTACAACGATATTCGGCTAACTCGTGAACTTGGAAGGATATCGTATCTAATTCCGAGATGAAGTTGGCGGATCCGTACGATTGTGGTTCTATATTTGCTTAAACGGCAAACCTGATTGGTCGCACTAAAGCAAATAGGCAATAAATAAGACTAAGACTAGTATTGCGTGCTTTCACGTGACCACCCATTTCTTCCCATGTATTTGCCAGACTAATAAATAAAACTTGCTGGTAATCAGCCTGCAGATTCGAAGCGGTAGATATCTCGGTTTCCTCTTGCCCAATCATAAGCTTTATCCAAACATATTACTCAAAATATGGCTGGAGTCAGTGTGCTTCGCCCACTTGCTCGGGTCCCAGTTAAGAGGGTTGCGAGGACCTACGCAACCTCGATACCATCCAAGGCCCACCATCGTGTAGTTATTGTTGGTGGAGGTACAGCTGGAGTTACTGTTGCCGCCCAGTTGCAACGTAGCACAGATTTCGAGAATAAGGATATCGCCATATTAGACCCTGCACAGACCCACCACTACCAAGTAAGCAGTATTCGTTCCCATTTCTATTATATCTTGAGTTACTAATAACTTCGAAATAGCCAGGATGGACACTTGTTGGTTCTGGGTTAAGAAGCCTTGCAGATATGCATCGGCCTATGTCCGAAGTGATTCCACAAGGCGTGAAACATTATCCTCTGCGAGTGTCCACGTTTGATCCCGCAAACAACGCAATCAAAACATCCGAAGGAGTTGACGTGTCGTATGACTACCTAATAGTAGCCCCGGGCCTAGAGACAAACTTTTCTGGAGTGTCAGGTCTTGAGCAAGCACTACAGGATCCCGCCAGCCAGATATCATCCATCTACTCGGAGAAGACGGTGGAGCAGGTATGGAAGAACATGCAAGCTTTCAAGAAAGGGCCAGCTATTTTCACCCAGCCTGCTGGTGTTATTAAATGCGCTGGCGCTCCCCAGAAGATAATGTGGATGGCCCATTCGCAGTGGAAGCGGGATGGCGTACGAGACAATATCAACATCACCTTCGCAACTGGTGCTCCTGGTAAGATGACCGACGTATCATGTTAAATCGACCAACATATGTTAATGCTGCTTAGTTATGTTTGCCGTCCCGAAGTACTCACAAGCGCTTGAAGATCTGCGCAAGCAGCGCCATGTCGAAGGCCTTTTCCAACATAATCTAGTTAAAGTAGACCCGAAGAATAAGGTGGCGACATTTAAGAACTTGGCGGACGGTGCTAACGGAGCACTTGTTGAGAGAGAGTTCGGCTTTCTACGTAAGCTTTCCTCGACCTTCTTGGTCCCCTGACCCCCTTTTTTTGCATTAAATATTTCTGCGCATTTCCGAGCTGCAAGTTGGTATAATAATTGCTAACTCAAATGTTGATAGATGTGGTACCTCCTCAAAAACCGTGGGACTGGGTTGCCAAATCTCAACTAGGTAAGTATCCCGCGAGAAACTCTCATTATGATGAGTGTTATGTTAAAGATGACTAATTATGTTTCTCCTCGTAGCGGATGCCGCGGGTTGGGTTGATGTGGATAAGTCCACTACGCAGCATACCAAGTACAAGAACGTTTTCTCTCTTGGCGATGCATCGAGTCTTCCGAACAGCAAAACCGCAGCTGCTATCACATCTCAAACGCCAGTTTTAATAGACAATCTTTTGGCGGTCATGAAAGGCAAGGAGATCAAGGCGTCGTATGACGGCTACGCAAGTTGCCCCTTATTGACCGGCCACAATGAGCTTATGCTCTGCGAGTTCAAGTACGGCGGTGTGCCCAAGGAGACTTTTGCAAATATACTTGGTGGTCAGGAGCAGCCTAGTCGGTTATTCTACCATTTGAAGAAGGATTTCTTCGTAAGTCACTCAAGGGGGTCCCCCCATCTAGAAGTACTCGCTAACCAGCTCATAGCCATATGCCTACTGGAACTACTATGTAAAAGGTACCTGGTTTGGCCCAAGAGGATTTTTCCGCCCTAATACGACAGCAAGTTAAATATAGACCCGACTAGTCAGGTAGTAGATAATAAGTATTTTAACAGACAAGCCCCCTGATAATTCTTAGAGTACTTTTTTCGCTTTGACCTAGATTAGACAATTTACGCTTATGTAAAGTATTAAGTATTAGGAGGTACCTTAGGAGGAGGTAGTTATATGATAAATGCGACTAAACATTTCTACGTTGATTAGCCTCTTAAGTGGACGCATACATCCATCTCCCAGTTTTGGTTACATTTAACTACCAAGAGTTTTAGTGCTACTTGGATATGACGTAGATATTGTAAAATCTTCGCGGGACGGCTGCATGATGGGTAAAATGATGAAAGTGTCCTATGTACATACAGCATGCGGTGGTACCCAGGATCAGCGCGATAAAAGGGGTCAGGGGGGTATTTTCGCCGGGCGAGAACCTTACGGATATATCTTATAGCTACCTAACTATACGATATCTCACTACCCTCAACCATGGACTGACCCAGACCAGACGTCGTATCTACTGCAATACCCGGGCCTTCCAACCAATCCCTAAACACCCCATGTGCTGATATTTCGGGGAGATAGAATCGTCGGCCGAGTTGCTGTACAGTATAATAGTTGCCAATCTTTGCCAATAGGGGTAGCAGACATCGAGCCACTAGTCAACTTTTTGGCACATGGCCTTTTGACAACTTTAAGTGCGGGTTGCATAATTCACTCAATAGTGTAATTTTTTAATTCTATAAATTGGCCGATGGATTTTAGCTAGCCCTTTTGAGATTATACCTCCGAGGCATTCTTACAAATATCTATCATCATCGCGACGTTGGTCTGCTATAGCATAACCCTCGAAATGAAGACCATGTAACTAGACAAGCTTGGCATGACCCCTCCATAAAAAGAATCAATATTAGCGTAACGTAAGCTGTTCGGTATTATTGTATTCGTCATAGTGGTGGCGATTCGTGGTGTCGTTACTATCCGAATGTTAAGAAATTAACCTACTTCTTCTCGGTATAATCCGCTTTAATATAAATGTAACTAAGCAAAACGCATTAGCTCTGACCAGACACCTATGTATCGGGCCCGAAAGCTGGTGAACTTGACACTGAAAATGTTGGTGTGTTGGTTGGTTGGTTGGTTAATTTATTGTTTGTAACTTACCCGATATCTCTCAGCGCCCACTCCAACACTTCAAGCCCGAATGCGATAAATGGTCGGCCCGTGAGCAGACCGGGGAATAAATGTTTCGGATGGTCTCGGAACCAAGCCGTACACCCGATTCTCTCACCTGGAAAAACATTACGTAGCGGAGCGGTGAGTACGACATCCTGGTAGCTCACATGCATGTCAGACATTTGCGACGTCTTGGATAGGTCCGTAGGAGATTTTTGTCGCACCGAAAACATACGTATCGTCCCAACGAAAGGGTAGCGAGTCGCTAACCCAGGCGGGAAGGAGGGAAACCAGGGTGCGCGCTAATCGCGAATCGATGCTGTTCGCAGGTGTGAATATCTGGGATACCTAGGTCAGTATTATACCCTGACTCCATATCACTTGACATTTTTCAAAATGTGATGCTGCAACGTGAAATAACCTAACGGGAAAATAGTTTGCCTAACACGATGCATTGCAGGGGAGGCAACTATGGTCCATTATGTAGGCAGCTTCAACGGGCCGGCCTGCAAGTCGGCTGGGAAATGCTACCATGTTCGTGGTCCCTACTCCTTTCAGCTGGTCGGGGCGTTACAATGAAACCCTGGGGATGAATAGGGTTAGCTATGTACAAAGCAATCGAGTTTAGACGCCCTCTAACCGCATTACACATCCATCCCACGAAAGTCCAGCATAAAATAATAGACTAAGTTGAACTAAGTTAGACATATGTAATAAGTCCTCAGCAGGATCTTGTAATTTCCCCAGGCCTTGTTTTCAATTTGCATGAAATCTTTCTTACATACATCTGCCTATGTTACCGTAGGTATGTATTAATCTTTTTCTTCCCATTTTGTTCTGCCCGCGGGGTATTCGGAGGATCCTGTACGCCCCGGGATATTCTTCACGTGGATGGGACATGCATCGGGTACCCAGCATGTGATGGAGATGTTCCCATTAGCCATTCATTCCGACGTCGTTAGTAATTCCAGCTCGACACGCACGATCCCGACGACCCACGGCTGATGTTCGATTCTCAACCCATGAGCTGATAAAAATTGGACCCAAATTCAGTCTTGAAACTTACAAGCCAGCCCCTATTCTAACAGCCCTGACCTGCAACAGGTTCAGCCGCCAGGTAGAAGCATTCCCGAAGCGTTACCAAGAGATCGATAGGGGCTTAGTTACGAGAGGGGGCTGATAATGAGGATAACGAGCTAGGACCAGATGTCTAAGTTGAATGGTCCTATATGTGGATCTGGGTATGCTCAAAATATCCAGTATCCACTCGGGTTACGAAAACAAACGGGGTTGGACTGGTAAACTAGTCCGAATTCTTCTCCTCGGTTGGTTCTCATTCATGATGCCCTGTCGGTAGAATTGGCAAGTCGAGGTTGGCGTAATCAACTGAATTCCTACCAGATTCAATGACATTATCATCTATATAATAGACGAATTACAGCTAGAAGCTAGGATTATATCTCCATCCTTCATCTCCATGCAAGGTTGCCAAGACGGGAGTCAAGCCACGTGCTCCCCACAGATTAACTGTCTATGTAAGCCATGTGGCGCCGGGGAGTAGGGCACGGTGTTATACTACGAGGAGCGTAT
This sequence comes from Daldinia childiae, assembly GCF_008694065.1. Lineage (NCBI taxonomy): Eukaryota > Fungi > Ascomycota > Sordariomycetes > Xylariales > Hypoxylaceae > Daldinia > Daldinia childiae. The sequence goes on along the minus strand of NW_022984645.1, from coordinate 3,046,559 downwards.
TGGCTGGGAACCCTTGCTACCTGATTGGGCACCTGCTTCGCGTTCATTATTGACATCGTACATGCATAAGCTATGGCTAACTACGGGGAAGCTTTAGCAAAGTGCGGGATGACTTGAAGGAAAACGCGTTGAGACATCAAGAAGTTAAGTTGAGTTGACTTGGTGGCTTGATACTAGTTCAAAGAGACAAACTAGAAGCCTCCAGGAACTTTCTAAAAACTCCGAACTCCACGACGGGAAAGCCTTTTAATTACCTAGAGTCGAAAACCCACAGACAAGTTTAGTACGTAAGAGGCTGGCTCATATGATCCTCAACTTGGGGACTTCTCAAGTACTCATGTCAAAGCGGAGATCGACAATCTGCGAATAACCCTCTGCGGCAATGTCGACACCGCATATAAACCAGGTTCATAACTCTGCCAGGGAGTAGAAACGTGGCTGTGGAGACGTTTGTGGGACCCTGCCGGCGTGATAATGCTCGGTATCTGCTAGACATTGCCAAGTATAGGCGAACCCGATAGGGATCAGTCGGCTATAGGATATAGCTTGTTGTGTCGCATTCCGTATCACATTAGCAGTGTCATTATTGGGAAGATTTGGGAAAAAGGCTACTGTGATGAAATCAACCCAGCAGCAGGCATTGCAATAATAGCTATGCTATCATAGCAAACAGCGATCTATCTATGGTACACCCCTCAATTCCAGTCGATGGCTGCTTAATACGGCATACATTTTAATGGAAAATGGTCCGAACGCTCTTATTCGACCGGTCTTTAACATGTATTGGTGCAGTTGGTTCGAATTGAACCGAAATGTGTAACCATACCACATCGCTCTTGGTTGCCCGAGCTTTGTAAGTGGCACCACCCCAGAGACCTGGTAGCTAGAAATCATAGGACGCGACTAAAAAGAAATTCGTCGTTTTACTAATCGCTTTGCGCGGGTCTCCCTAGTCGATGTCTCTTCAGGGGTATAACTTTTCTATCTATAGGCGTGCTAGGGTCATAAGCAATACCTCAAGGGGGGGCAAATTTACGGATGCCTATATCGGAACTATCTACGTGTATATATATATCTCTACATCCACCCTCGCCTTACATAGTTCCCTTATTCTTCTTATCTTCACTATAACATCAAAATCACTTTGAATACTATATACCCACAAGCAATTAACTAAACTCTTATACTATAACCAACTGACTTTAACACATCCAATATGGCCGGGCAAGATTTTACAGGAAACGCTTTCGTTACTGGCGGAGGTAAGAACTATCCCTTGGGAAGAGCTTCTTTCATAAGTCTAACTTCACACAGGTAGTGGGATATCAAAGGCAATCTGCGTGGCATTTGCAAGACGCGGGGTACGAGGACTAGTAGTGGCGGATATTAACCTCGAGCTCGCGATCAAGACCGCCGCAGAGAGCAAAGCGGTCGCCATAAATCCCGAGTTCCGCGTAGAAGCTTACCAGCTCGACGTGGCGCATCCAGAATCCGTCCAAAACGCCATTGACCGCATGGCGGACACATTCGGGCGCATTGACTACGCCATAAATGGAGCTGCTGTACGTTTCTACGATTTAACACTACTACTTACGATTCACAATATTAACAGTATATGTCACTATGCTTAGGTTCTTGGAGAGTATAACGAAGTATCAGAGACCGGCCTTGACACGTTACGGAGAACCTTCGAAGTCAACGTACAAGGATCATTCCTAGTATTAAAAGCCGCCACGAAAGTCATGGCGTCCCAAAAACCCGTCATGATCGACGAATCACTCCCGGCGCGGGGTGTATCCCGTGGGGTTATTGTCAACATTAGCTCAGTAGTTGGCCACATCGGTCTACCGAAAATAGTGCAATGCGTTGCCTCGAAACACGCGGTAATCGGTTTAACCAAGACTGCGGGTAAGTGACCGCCATTGCATTTTATACGTCCCCATAACTACCGAAAACCTTGTTTGCTGATTTTCTTCGCAGCTCTCGACAATATTAAACACAACATTCGCGTTAACTGCGTCTCACCGTCATGGGTGGATACTCCTGTGGTGCAAAGTGCCGTCAAGAGTATGCCGTCGTTAGAAAAGACAATCGCGTCCCACTTACCAATGGGGCGGATGGGACTCCCGGAGGAGATTGCAGACGTGGTCCTCTTCCTATGCAGCCCGGGTGCGAGTTGGGTTAATGGTACCAACTTCATCGTTGATGGGGCCATGACAGTTGGTCCCTGCAGTCCGGACATGTGATCATCATACTATTAGTGGGCACAGAAGGCCAGCCTTAAGGAAAGCCTCGCGGAGTTTAGAGATTTGGTTTATGCGAAGAGCACTTTTTACCCCTTATTTCTGGTCTTGGTTTGGGGAATCAGGGGAAATGTTGGGCACCTAACATGCGGTCAGCCCCTCATATATCAGGCATTCCTGTAGGTTATAGGTAGCTTCTTGAATGAAAACAAGAAAAAATAACAATTCACAAACATGGTTCCGGGTCTGAATAGTGCAAGGTCCGTGCTTGTAAGGCGCTATTATTAGCGAGATTATCATTTTAGTCTCGTTCCATTTTGATTCTATCGAACATTCGGATAAGATACCCGGCTCCTTGGTTATGGATCGTCAGTCGTCTATCCCCCTTACTTCCAAGTTTCTACCTCTCACGACCAAACTTCGCGGGCTGAGTAGGTGCGTTGTCAAGAATCTTCTCTATCTCCTCCAATACATCCGGTGTTATCTTATCCACCAACTTAAGAGCTTTGACGTTGTCTTCGATTTGCTCAACTTTTGTGGCGCCGAGAATTACCGTGCTGACATTCGGGTTCTTGAGAGTCCAAGCCAAAGCTAACGATGCAGTAGTTCCACCAAGGCGTTCCGCAATTGCGGTCAGCTTCTTAACCTTCTCAAGCTTCGCTTTACCCTCCTCCGTCTGTAATGACTTGATAGTACCGTCAAAGAACTCTCCGTGTTTGGCGAAACGCGATCCTTCGGGGATACCGTTGTTGTATTTCCCAGTTAATAGGCCAGAGGCGAGCGGAGACCAAATTGTGGTACCGTACTTGAATTGATCAAAGAGCGGTGCGTATTCAACCTCGAATCGCTGGCGGTGAAATGCGTTGTATTGGGGCTGCTCGACCACTGGTGCGATGAGATTATATCGCTCTGCGATCTGGGTGGCTTCCATGATCTGGGTAGCACTCCACTCTGACGTACCCCAGTAATAAGCTAGGTTGAGGTTTCGGATGACTTGAGTGAAGCCCTCCACGATTTCCCTCATGGGCGTAGCATAATCAGGGCGGTGAGCGAAAACAACGTCAACATATGGTTGTTGCAGACGTTCGAGAGAAGACTTAAGACCCTCAACAATATGTTTTCGGCTAAGTCCGCGAGTGTTGGGTTCCTTGCGACCGGTACCAAAGAAGATCTTAGTGGTAAGGACATATTCGTCACGAGGCCAGTCAAGTTCTTTCAAGGCGTTACCCATCTCCAGCTCAGACTCTCCCGAAGCATAAGTCTCTGCTGTGTCAAAGGTGTTGATACCATGGTCCCAGGCGGTCTGAAGGCATTTTTTGACAATCTCGCCCTTCTCTGTACCTCCATAGGTTAACCATCCACCCAAAGACAGCACGCTCACCTTCAGACCCGTTGGGCCGAGATGGCGGAACTGCATGTCCTTGGGATCATATGCGGATCTTACGGCTGGCATTGTAGCTATTCTTCTTGAGTGCTGTATCTGGTTTTTGGGGATGATGGCTGAGAACCTGTGAAATACACGAGACATGAGGGGAAGTGGAAATTTATTTGTAGGCAGTTTTTTTGGGTTATGCAATGGCGAGAACGGCTTAATGGGTTAAGATAATAGTATAAGTCATTTAGCATAACGTCAGTAATATACTTAACCCCATTAAACCTCCCGAGGTATCTTATCGTAGTTTTTTTTATGTGAGTGTACATTTGCTTAACAATCCATTCCGCCTTTCATAACTCCGATACTAGTATCTCATTATCGAATTACTTGACCTTTCTCGGTTTATTAAGAACCTTGAATGCCATGACGCAATTGAGTCTCCACTAAGACTAGCATAAATGTTATCGTCCATACTACTACGAGAATAGGCAAAAGCCGGTAGCGTCATCACTAACCTAGTAAGCTATCAGTCAGTAGTGTCGGCTAAGTCTGTTCAGGGCACATGTAAGTGATAACTTGGGTCCTAATATCATCATGTTACAGTTATAATTATAGGTAGGTAGTTACTACAAGTATATACCTTCCAAGTCTTTATATTAATGCTACACCGAAAATATCATCCACATTCGCACGGTAAAATTCTAGCTGTTCAATCGAATGATTTTTCTAGCACTGAAAGGGAAGTCAATATGTGAAATATTTCTAGTTTTTATAAGCTTAAAATCTACATGTACCTAGGTACTTGCCTATAATTATAGTCTAAGCACGATGACAAGCCTCTATATATGTACGATGCACGAGGAACCAAAAAGAACCTAAAATCTCGTAAATACTCTTAAGTCCGTATGTAATTAGTAACGTCGCATGTCATATGGAGTAGGATTACGCCGAAAGAGTCATATATTTATTCAATTGGCTTCAAATCAGCACGCGCGTGTATTTTGTAATATGCTATTAGTCTGGTGTCTGGTATAAAACATCGCAATTGCTTGTTTAATGCCATGATAAAACTCATATCCTTTCTATATTACTTCTTGCGGCTGCAAGGCGAACTATCATTGGTTACCATGGGCATGGTAAACTTAATATTGGTAAGCACTTTTATCGCATTAGATTGGCCTATTATAGGAGACCTCTTCGGTCTTAGTAAAAGGTAAAGCGGCGAAAATCCTTAAGCTCTATGGAAGAGGCTTATACATTCACATTCTTGGATATATTGCTATTGGTCTATACTCATACTCAGGTATACATACCTCTTGCTTCCAACCGTATTAGAGGAGTTACCTTAGGTACTTATCCGCCTATGAAACCAAAGCGAATTGGAGCCGTATACCTTGGGTACATGTTAGTTGACGTTATTTTCAAAAAGGTGGCTATCTAGAAGCTCCTCTACTAAATATTACTGGCCTTCCTCAAATGACGGTTACCCTATAGTTATTTTCGATTGTGCCCCAAAAGATCGTGCCCAACGTTGTCATAGTCTGGATAGAATTAAGACAAGCTCATGTCCTGATTCGAACCACGGACTACCTCCTATACATGTCTCATGACGTGGGCTGTCAACTGCGCATTGATGATCCGCCAAGAATGCATGAAACAAGCTTCAACGTACACAGAGCATGCAGACAGTACATGTTGTGGCACAAAACGAAACGATATAAATTTATTCGTCATAAGTACACGCTTTTGTACTCCCGCCCCATATCGTTTATGCTCCTGGATGATAATTAGTCTACATGCTCATTATTTAGATAAACAATCAATAATATGAGAAATTTCATCGACCAGTCAAGTTCCCTAAACATGCGTATCTTCTTGCGTATCAATATTATGCTGCTTCTGTTGCTTCTCCCTCCATGACACGTAGTACCAGATCCCAAGCGTTAGTAGGGTCAATACTATAGTGAACAAGATGTATATCCAGAAGTAACGTGAGACCACGGTATTGCCGTCGTCACCAGGAAACCAGTTAAAGAACTGCATGGAGAAAACGCTCTGCCGGGGGTGGTTAATTATGACCATGCCTTTCAGGCGGAATAGCAATCCCGCATCAAATAAATCATCACTTACCGCACAGAATGTCCCTGGGAGAAACACCATTGTCACTACAGCGATAGATCGCATGTGTCGTGAATCACGTCCCGTTGCCAGCGCTATTTCGACATTGGTGTCCCCGTGGGACTATCAAGAGTAATGTTAGTGAATAGACTATTTATATATTAGTAGGATTGGGAAGGTAGATCGGACCCATTGCGTAGCCATTGCCATTCCATCAAGTCTCATAGTACATTCTCGAATTTTATCTTCGTACTCCTCTATCATAGCCTGAAGGCGGCTATTGATTCTGGCTCCGAATATCCTCATCCGGTCATTACGCGACTCGACGTTTTCCTTGCTTTGTGGAATGGTCCTGTGTTGGTTGTATTCACTAACGGCACCGACATACGACATCTCGTAGGACGGATGGCTAATTGACTCCGTTAATGAGCTTCTCTCGGAGTCGCAACTAACATATGAGATATCGCCATTACTAATTCGCGAGTATTGTCTCTCATATGGTCCAAATAGAGTATTTCTGAGCTCATCAATATGCCTAGCCATCTTAAATAACTGTGTATTCCAAGTAACCAGGCTGTTCTTTAGATATGCTGTGTCGAGCCACTGCGACCTCTTATCCTTGCTTTGCCCCTTAATGTTAGGGCTGCGTATCTGTTGTTCCACTGGAAGTTGATAATCTAGTTCGAATATCTTCTCTTCAATATTGTTCATATAATCCTCAATAATATTGAGGTGTCGGGTTCTCTCTAGCTCTGCAAAAATTCCCGGTAGGAGTAAAGGGTAGCTAGCTTCTACTCCAGGATAGCTTAGTCGCGTAATAACTTCATTCTCGATAGATACGGGACAGCCGAATAGCACAGCATACGTTAGTCCCGAACGTGGGAAATGGGTAACAGTTAGTGCGAGATCCGCTTCCCAGGCATTTGTAGTTCGACAGTTGTATACTATTTTTCTCCTCGTGAGCTTTACCTCTCCACGTGCACGAGAATCATAATGTTAATGTACGTACTATACGCGGGATCCATGGAGCTCTCTAGTTTGATCTCCAGCTCTACCCAAGAGAAATGTGGTACATCAGATCGATTTATAACTCGGGCTATTGACCCGTGAATGTAAAACCTTTCCGACATTAATTGGAATATTTCGAGAGAAAACGGCAAAGTCCTGACACTGCGGCTTCCACCCTTATTCAGAAAAGTTTCCTTTTCATGGTTCATCCCTCTATCCACTTCAGTAGGGTAGTTCGTGGTCTAAATCTATGAGTTAGCGACTCATCAGTGTCCTTCGATGCTGATTTATGGCTGTTATATACTGTTGAGAGCTTCATTTGACCGGGCCGTCTTGCGAGTCTATCATTACAGTTAGCATCCTAATATACGAGTTTTAAGTACCATTATTACATCAGTATAAGTCCTGACTTTAAGCTATCAGGCCGAGGAAGCTTTTTGAATAGTTAGCAAAGGTACCTTTGACGCAGTAAGTTCCATTTGCGCGTGTACCGCATTAATCCATTTCTTCCAACAATCATCCGTATCAATCGAATTGATAACTAACTCCTAGAAATGTAAATCAGTATGTCGTTACGAAATCCGAAGGATAGATATAGTCAATCTAACCTGCTTAGATCCCTCCAACTTTGTTACTACTGTTGACTCCCCTGGCTCGTATTTGAAAACTTTTCGAAAGTCCTTTTCGTTTATCCCAATGCTTTCTCTCGGCAAATCCATCTCGTTGATATATATATACCTATATATTAGAGCTAGGTATGCCTAAATCAAATGATTGAAATTCCTCTCCGTTCCAGTTCGGGCAGCATTTATCGGAATTGCAGATACAATCGTGTCAGGACAGTGAACAGTGCATTATACACGGCTAACTACATGGCTTTATAGGCAATAAAAGGCTACCCGCTGAGCCCCATATACTTGTCCGAGGTTACTTGTCTGGAGTGAGCACTTAAAAAAGCCACTTAATTCGTGCACTCGCATTAAAGCAGATGAGTCCGTACTCCGTAGCAACGCCACGTTGACTTGAAATATCCAAGGTTGAGAGCTATAGTAGTTTTACAGCTAGTTTAAGAGGTAGGTAGTACTCAACACTAATGATATTCTCATCCATGGTTAACTTGCACACACAATTACCCATTCGTACAAAATATCAAGAGGCTACCCCTGTATTTAAATGTCCTATCTAAGGTGCTACATAAAGAGGTACCTCCTTAATGCAGTATGCAGTATGCAGTGTAACCTACTCGTTATCTTTCAGCCTCCAATAAACACAGCCACGTACTTGTATAAGGCACTTCTTTAGGCATATTGCATATTAGGCTCGCGGGCGTTTTCCCCACTTTCGGGATTATGCTTTTTAGGTACTCCGGCGGCGTTAAACAGCATATCTAGGCTTATTGCAAGGCTATGTCTCTTTCTAGCTAAGTAAGAGTGTGCCTCAAAAATCAAGGATTGATTGACCGAAGTGTACTTGTTCCAAGTTACAGCCCCCTACGAGATTATGGCTGCAATCTCAGTCTTCCGAGCGCGATATGCCGATGAAATTTCGCTGTATGAGCAGCTAAGAAAGGTATTTCCAACAGGTATAATTCAAATCAACGTAGGTATTCAAACATCACGAAGCATGTTCCTCCCCAATAATAGTAGTTCTAATAGTAACTTCCAGTTCCAACGAGGTCGATTCTACTGCACAATCCCGCGAACCTTAACGCCGGTAAGATATTCGTACTAAAGGGGGGGAAAGGGGTTCAAATAAAGTAACAACCCGATATCTGATATTTAGTATTAGAAAGAGACCGAAGATGTTCAATCAGGACTTGAGAGCGAACACTATGAAAGATGATGAGATATAAAGGACGAATCCGTGTATGTTTTATTATTGCGAAGCTAGGATGGCAAGATATCGCACCGGTACTTGATCAAATCGTTTAATAAATTCAACAAACTCACTTCTAATTTACCAAAATCAGCATTAATATAACATTTCCCCAAAGCTTATGCATTGGATCTTGGTCTGATCTGGAGGTTCTCCAGAAGCTCGTCTCCGTCCTCCCATATTTGCTCGGCTCTTTGTGTAGGACCATGAAATTTCCTAAGATGAGTCTTTGATTTCGTAATTCGTTCTTTGGTAATCTCACTTAGCGATCCTTCGACAGCAATAGGAGGAATGGTCGACCGAGAGCTGTTGGGTCGTGGGGTTAAACAGTAATCCTCACTTTTTGGTTGGTTACATTTGCTATGAAATGAATTGAGAAACTTAAGTAGCTCTCCTGTCCTTGCTCTCTTCTCGCTCTGAGATTCCACAATCAACATCTTCTTCTCGATCAGGTCCAAGAACTCATGCACGAAGGAAGTGCATTGGCTATGGCGATGCATTTCGGCAAACCACTTTCTATAAATCAGCTTCTAAACGGTGGGTGGGTAAGAGATATTTACTCACATCTTTTACCTGCTCCTTTACAATAAACCCATGTCGCTCATCTTTCGTTTTTACAACTTCGAAATACAGTGGCGTATCTGGTCCACGGATATAAGGCGTTGTTCGCTTTTTTTGGAACTGTAGTCTAAGTTCTTCGCCGCCAAGGAACCAGGTTAGCAAATCGAGGAAGAGACAGCCGAGGGTCCAAATGTCGAAGGCCCTACTAATGCATCCGCCTTCCATTTCACATTCGGGTGGACGAAATTCTGGGGTTGCTGAAATATCCTTGTTTGGAATATTTGATTTGCTCCAGTCGTGGTGCATAGAGCCGAGTCCGAAATCGGAAAGAACAAGATCATATTCATTGCTGTTGCTCTTGAATAGAAGTATATTCTCAGCCTTGATGTCGCCGTGTCGGCCATATTTCCTCTTATCAGGTTTCAAAGAATCCTGCTTAGGGGGGTTGTGAATCAGGTGGACGGCTTCTGTGAGATGGAGACATTGTTTGGCAAGCCACCGAGCTGTCTTAAGGTCATTTTTTGGGCTGGGATTCTGCTCGAAGTAATCGATGAGATCGCACTCCGCTCGTGGAAAGAGAAAGCAATACCGGTTTCCGTGCTTGTAAGTCATCAAAATGGTTACAATGTGTGGATGTACGGTCCCGTCAAATCTCGTAAGCATTTCTTCTTCTTTCTTAAATTCTTTCTCATTTTGTTCATTATTTGAACCTCCCCGAAGCTTTTTGAGCGCGAAAGGCCCTTCAGGTGACAAAAGCTAAAGTATATGGGTTATATATGTAAGCGACTGGTACATAATATCATTATCCGGAATTGCACTTACTGGCCCAAACACACCCTGGAAGTTGTGAGAATTTGGATGGATTCTTACGAAATAGACATCGCCAAAACCTCCCCATCTCGTCTCCATTTTATGTTTGCTAGGAGTTTGTGCCCCCAAAGTATCAGGCTCGTCATCGCTGGACCCAGACGCCAAGTCTCCAATGAAGGGCATGACTACTTGGCTCGGAAACTCCCTATGTTTACCATATGCTAGAAATGGAACACTCACTCGCCATTTGTACAAGCAGAAGTCTTTTGTATCGCGTATCCCCCATTCGTGAGTGTATGCCTGCAGGTTCTCATCAGTGAAAATAGGCAACGTTTGGTCACATATGCCTCCATCGATGAACATAAATATGCACGCTCCTCTGTTGATCAAAGCGAGTAATGCAAATAATCGGATATATGTCTGGCTTTTGGTTTCAGTTAAGTTATCCTCGTGCTGACACTCCTTGCAAATGAGTTCAAGGTAATGTTCTATATTCGTATTTGCTAGGAGATGCCCTTCTTTAGTAGCTTCTTTAGAGTAGTGTTGGAGATACTTTCGAACTCTAGATGTAGGAAGAAGTTCTTGCAGGCAATTTAGGGTCAAGAAGTTCTTCTCGTCGGGGTGTATATTCATCTTATCGAAAAGTAAATCACTGAGAGAATTGTATGTGTCGGGGTCGCGATGAGGCTGTGATGTTCTACTAGTCAGTATTGACGTGCCAACGCTTCTAGCGTCGGCCGTCGCTAGGGTAATCGTTATAGGGATATCAGCCATGATTTTGGTGAACTTTACTTCTAAGTTCCTAGTTCCTCCTGGGGTAAATGTTAAATCTGGTCTACCTTTATATGTATGTATCCATCGGTACTATCACGGTAAGGTTGCCTGGAATAATAAGGCTACTGTGAAACATGATAAAATGTGTCATATCATAAAGCTTCCGTGATTGCTCATTAGATCTATCTGAGCCTTGTCCTGTGAAACTTCAAAAGGCAATAATAAAGGAAGAACTAGTAAGGCATCTAGTTGCCTTGATTTTCTTCCTTGCTACTCTTGTCTGGTTGGCTCGTTGAACGATATTTCATGAAATCAAGTTATTGCCCTAAGTGATTTACCGATGGGGGGCACAGCGCGGGATGAAAACGGAAAATATTTATCTGCATACAATTTACAAGTAGGTCACATATGCAAATCAGATGAGCTCATGTTTACCGCCCATTACCTGTGCAGAAATCACGAAAGAATGGTGTGTAAGCTGGTAGATGCATAGCCACTTTTAATATAACTGACAATAGCAAGCACATGGCTGGCTCACTGCGTGTTTTCTAGCAAAGCCCTCAACCTAGAAAGAATATTATAGCCAATTAATAAGTAGTCCTAAGCCAAGTGCAACTTTAATAACAGCCCTAAGGCTGACACGAAAATAGTCCTATTTCCTAGAATGGACAAATAATATAGCTTTTACTTATCTCTAAAAGGATGGCTATCTTGGAAACATGAAATTAAAACTTTCAGCCATTTGGGTAGGCCTTTTCTTTCCGAACTGGTCTGCTTTCGGCCGAGAGCCTCGCCGTCTTTACTTCCAATCCTCACGCCTAATTCAGGGGTTTGCCCATCCCGATGGCTTAACTGGACCGAGGCGCTCGACTTTATACTCCTTTCAATATTGCTATTGTGGTAAGAATCTATATGACTTGATATACTTAACCGGGATATTTTTTTGTCCTGTTGGGTTGTTTTATGTGAACCTCCACCGCGCCGAGTCATAGTAAGGTCAGCCTTGATATCCGAGTGTATAGTATTTTTAGGCAATGGCGAGGCTATAGATAATTCGTCATGCTGTTGTGGCATACTTACCCCTGGATTATCTTGTTCCTTTGACGTATTAGTGCGATGACCGGTAATCAGCGCATTTGACGGAGTAGCAAAAGTAGCAGGGCTTAATTCCGAGGGGCTTTCCACCACCTGTCCATACAACTCATTAGATACCGAGCTAACAAGGATATCGAGCTTTTTATCATGCTCTCCGCCCCATCTATCGGTTTTACCATTTCCAGGTGGGTTGATTCCTCCTCCTGTAACTTTATACTGCCGTTCGCTATTGAGTCTCCTCTTGTCACCCGTGTTAATAGATTGTTCTGGAAATTCCATCGATTCCATATCTTGGAGATCTTGACGGTCCGAGTCCTTTTTCTTCCTTTCCCTTCGAATATAGTGGGCGCTCTTAAAGCAGTAGTTTTCATCGTCTCTGCACTTTCTGTACATGAGGTCTAACTTGGCAACAACCTCTTCACATTTATAGCGTTCCTTGTATCGAATACGAAGCATAGAGTCAGATATAAGATCCAGGAAGTCGTGTATGAATAGAGAACATCCTTCGGCGGTATGGAGTCTATTGATCCACTACATGAATTTATCTTCAGTATTACCCGATCAAGGAATAAAACGATACTTACCTTAACTACACAGAATTTTAAGCTTGCCCTATATTTGAATCCTTTATCTTTACTTCCCAGATTGAAGAAGTCATCCCAGGGGATAGAGAACGAACTTTCGATAGCTCGCTGTTTCGAGAATTCATCTACCCCATCGTTCCAGCCATATAGGTACCAGGTCAAAAACTCCAGGTACACACATGCCAGAGTCCAGATATCCCAAGGTTGGAATATCTCTTGAGTCAAGTCGCTCTCGGGTGCCCGGTAGGTTGGAGACACAAATAGGCCATTGATGTAAATAATTCGATTCGATGTGTCGCGGTGCCAGCGTGTCAGTCCAAAATCAGATATTTTCAGTGTACCCATCCAAGGCCTATCCTCGTCTCCGGGGTCCTGGAACCAAAGAATATTTTCTGGTTTGATATCACCATGCCTCCCCTTCCGTGCATCGTCTGGGCTTATTGAAGGCTTCCCAAAGTTATCTCTATGGATCAAATTCAGACCCTTTGCAATGCCTCTACATTGACTTGCAATCCAGAGTGCCAATTCGTAGGTTTTGTTAGGCTTTGGATATTTCATCCAGAAGTGCTTAAGATTCCCTTCCGCCCAAGGGAATATAAGATGGTAATAACCACCGTGACGATACGTCGCTAAAAGTCGTATTAAGTGTGGGTAGTGCCCACTACTAAAGCGCTTCAACGATTCGACTTCGGCATCGAATTGTCTCCTGTCCTTAGACCGCAGCCTTTTAATAGCAAAAGCGTCAGGCTACTTTCTAATTAGTACCTAAGGTAATATATCAAAGTTGGTTCTTTATTAAACATGATTACCTCATCTGTCTTCGATATATCCAGTCTATAGTGAGCAGGGTGGATCAAGACACGCGAAACATCGGCGTATCCGCCACCCAAGATGTCCCCTTCATCAAGTCCGCTCTCATGGATGAATGGGAGAGGGACACGACTGTGTAGTGACTGAAATATAACTCTTCCCTCAGCCATATTGAATATCGGAGACAACACAACCCATTGGAAATTTCCAAAGCCCTCAGCATCGCGCTTACTCCACTCATGTGGATTATTCAGGCACTCAATTATGTGCTCCTCGCATCGGTTAGTATGGCAAACCCACTTCCTTTCGGTGTTCTTAACAAAAGGTAGATCTTTATCCCACAGATTTCCCTTAATAAATGATTTGATCCTCTCGGGAACATTGAGTAGGACTAGCACAGCGAAAATCTTTCGTCGAGACGTATACATATTCTTTCCTGTGATAAGATCAACGTACTGAAACCCATCACAGACTTCATTGACCCAAACAGCTAGATCGTTATTTGTTGGCCGTTCCGGTAAACAGGACTGGAACTCTTTTTGAATGCTTTCGCGCGTGATGATCTGGTTGAACTTATCGAGTGGGATAAATTCTTGATCCCTTCCTGAAACCCTCCTAGTCGCATTCTGGAGCTCATCTTCTAGTCTAGGGAGGTTTCTTATTTGTGTGTGGGTTCTACCCTGGTTTGGAAGCGCCCCAATAGTTGTATCATCTGAAGTCGATGAACGCGTTGGCGGTGATATCTATAAGAAACCCTTATCAGGAGATATTAAGCCAAGTTCATTCGTTTGTGACACTTACCAGGGCTTTATTCATCTTGTGTTCCCCTCTAGACCTAGGATGAAGCTGGAGGGTAAATGTACCTCAAGTTAGGTTTTCAGATACCAAGTGAGTCAAGTAGAATACTCCTATATTTCGTTTCTCCAAACCTATGAGATAATCTGATGCTAGAGTAGTTTAAATAATACCATCAGGGGCGCTTTACGCTCATAATTTAAGACTTACCTGTAGATCCATCTGACAAATCAGAACAACGAGTCACGTCACAGATTCTATTCAAACCTTTCCTCCAGCCAACCTCGTTTACGGGGAACAACCTCTAAATGGTAGTTCCAGCTATCCAGTGACTAGAGTAGGCGGTTTTATGTGCGGTGTGTATCTGTCAGCTATTTACAAAAACGTTAAATAATTCCTGCAAGTGGCCAGCCTTTCCATGATTATAGCTGAGCTCCATGGGGGCTATTCTCGGGAGATCACTAGCAGTAAGTCTCAAATATCTTTTTTCTAAACACCTGCGTTAAAACCAACGGCAAACTTTCTACATTAGGTACCTATAAGTAGGTATCTCGGATACAGCTAGCTTGTTGCTTTTGGCTATTTGAAATTATTAACTATACTTACCACTCGATCAAACACTCTAAGCTTAGTCACTATGAAACATAATGCTAGGAAATGGGTACTCAAAGCAATCCCATGGAATACCACTAGTCCTTTACTATATTATGAGTAGATAAAATACCCCAAAAGAGAATCTAGCCATTATTTTGTTATCTAGGAGGTAAGTCTGACACACTCAATGGTAAAGTGCAATCAGCTCGCCACTCACTTCACTAAATCCTATTCCAGGGCTCGCACATCAATGTACGACAGAGAGATGCAATCATCCAACAAATGATCATGGTCGACGGTGATCAGAGTCCCAAAGGTGTCTGATCTACATAGGTAGGTAGCCGTAAGTGGCATAAAAGCCACAAACCTTGATTACGAATTCTCGTTACCGTTATCGTACGTCTAGCTCGCCAATGTATTTTCTTTATCATAGTAACCTTCTAATGCAGGTAAGTGACAGGGCAACACTATTGAATTCGTGCATTTCCCCTATTCCTTTTCGAGCCATTCAGCTGGTAGGTAGTTGAAGCTGAAAACTACAAAACAGCCCCCAAGGTAAGATTCGGGTGTAATCAATTTATAGTCATGATTGGTCCCTTAGAAAGCACAGCGTCCAACGTAACATTATTATTCATAGATGAGCCTTATTCCAGATTGGGGCGCTTTGTGGCTTGGGTCGCGTATAAGTGAAGCGACCCATCCCCAAAGTCATATTCAGCGCTACAGTGCAGTCAGGAGTATTCTTCTTTTCTCTAGAATATTAGACTAGCTTCACCTCACTACGATACAGTTTAAATCCCACTTTTACAGCAGTAGTTACTGAAGCTATGGTTCGCAGAGCCAAGAACACGAACGATTTTGATGTATATACCCCTATTCATTCGAAGTACGTTCCAAATCCCGAAAGACTTAGTGAAATCCTAGAAGATCAGCTTGGAGCCGGCGAGTATATAGTAGAAGTATGTCTTTTGTCACTACCACCTACTACGTAACTTATTACTAAAATAGAGATAGATGCGCCATAATACCTATAACATCAAGTCCAAAGAAAAGCTCGATCACGTGGGTAGACATCAAAAGGCATTATGCCAGCCCATATTGCCGTAAATTAACGGTACTGTGATATTAGGGAACAATAGAGAGAATCCGACAATTGTCAAGCGTGACAAAAATGCCCACAGCAAGGCTAGCGCTCGCCGTATAACTAGACCTTCTTAACATGTTCGGACTCCGTACTGTTAACATGGGTTATACGAAGATACTAAAGAAACTTCGGGATAGGAGTCACCAAGTACTGGAGGGGAGTAAATAACTTCGGTTGTCTAGTGCAGAGTTGTTTGTTGAATTTTAGTTTATGTATTACCAGTCATGTGGGAGTATGTATACGGCGTTAAATGGCAATATGTTACTTAATTTTCTTGTTTTCACTCAAGTTTAGATTGTGTTCCTGACGCCAAATATATCCAATACCACACAATCTTCAACCAACCTATTCCATATTTTCTGTCAGAGATACCCCTTGATGGTTGTCATACGTAGAGTGAATGGTAGAAGCAGCAGCGAAGCTGCTGTATAGTAGCCGTGTAGTAGTATGAATCTATTAACGCTTGACCTTTCTACTCTCTTTCGAGGGGCGCTGTGCGCCCCTTATATATCTATTCTATGTAGATCTATGCCTGATTCATACTAGTGCCCCTTATACCCTGACATTTTCATATCTTCCACCCCTAACCCAAATCTTACAAGTCATATATGATTGACACGGCATAT
Organism: Daldinia childiae; assembly: GCF_008694065.1. Taxonomy (NCBI): domain Eukaryota; kingdom Fungi; phylum Ascomycota; class Sordariomycetes; order Xylariales; family Hypoxylaceae; genus Daldinia; species Daldinia childiae. The sequence continues at coordinate 3,030,147 of NW_022984645.1, read as the reverse complement.
TTCTTACTATGCAATATAACCCGTAGCATTAACATGCAACCATTAAAATGAACCGAGGCTATTACATAGTACAGTGGGGACTATGGAGAGTCCGATAGAAGTCACATATATGGATTTAAAAGTATAAGAGGATATAACCTAATGCATGTTATTAGTATGAAAAGTAGGGAATCAAACAGACCAGCAACACCGTCTTCGCAATCCCTAGTGTTCGGTACGCTAGAGTAGTCGGAGCCTTGTATTTAATCCGTATAGTTCCTCGTTCAATATTCCCTATACTTCTCTCTTCGAAATGCCTACGGATCGAACAAGTTCATCGGCTGTTATATTATTACCATTATATAAATCCACTGTGGTCTAGTTGTCCTTAGTGACAATGTCGTGAAAAACGCTGTTAGGAGAGACATAACTGTGTGATATCATTTGCTTCGAGATGGAAGCCGCCGGGCTTACGACCGAGTTCCCCGCCATCGTCATCCGTGGCGTTTCCAATTATGCAGACACACAGAAGAACAAATTTTGGCGACGTTATGCGGCGGCGGGCGCCGCTAGTTGCCGCAAGGAGCTACTTTCCTATATAAATGCAGAAAGTAGTCATACGTTTCTAGAATCTAGACACGTTAACAAGAAATTTATTAAGTGCTCCGTTTTCATGCAGTAAATAAGTACAAAGAATCAAGAGTTCTTCTTCGAGCAAAGTCAAATGGTACCCAGGTACGTTCTATGCAAGTGATCAGCCAATAGCCGCCATAATCGGGCATCAAGTGGCTTCTTATCGAGGCCAATACTCAGCCCTCTTCCAGTGCATTCTTCGATTCATTCTTCGATTCATTCTAGCGAGCCTCAGTCACTACGGGTACTTCTTCGGACCGTAAAAACACTGCAGAATCTAACACAGCAATAAGCAACCGGCGCTTTAGCGAATACAATGACAGATCATGCCTATCAATCTACCTTCCACGGGCAAGGAATTCAAAACCAGGGATCTGGGAATGTCACTGTTGGTAGAGACTTAAAAATTGGTGTGTAGCAAGTGTCAATTACCATGTTTATTACTAACAGACCGAAAAGAATCTTCAAAAAATAACTGTCTCGCCGATTTATTCTTGACTGACCCCCGCCACGATAAGAAGCGCATCGAACAGACAAAGGGCGGCCTTCTACGCGACTCATACTGCTGGTCCTTAATCACGACGATTTCTTGCGATGGTGTGGCGAAGAGGGCGGGCGTTTACTCTGGATTAAAGGCGACCCGGGAAAGGGCAAGACCATGCTCCTCTGCGGCATTATCGACGAGTTGAAGAATCAAACTGCCAACACCGACCATATCTTATCTTTCTTCTTTTCTCAGGCTACAGACACCCGGCTGAACAATGCAACAACTGTATTACGCGGTCTTATCTACCTCCTCGTCGACAAACAGCCATCACTTATTTCACATATGCAGGAAAGGTACGACCACGTGGGTAAGGCACTGTTCGAAGGTGTAAATGCTAGATTTGCATTGCATGACATCTTCGAGAGCATACTACAAGACCCAAAACTTCCGACTACTATATTGGTAGTTGATGCCCTTGATGAATGCGAGACAGATCTCCCACGGCTTCTCAGCCTGATTGCTAACTGGCCCGTCAAATCTCGGGTTAAATGGGTCGTATCTAGTCGTAACAGACTGGATATCGAAGAGGAGCTAAAAGTTGCTATATCAGATGTCAAGCTATTATGCCTCGAACTTAACGAGTCTTCCATCTCAACAGCAGTCAGTAGCTACATCGAATACAAAGTGAACGAACTATCCAAGAAGAAAAACTACGAGAAGAAATTGCGTGATGAGGTCCTAAGTTACTTACATTCAAACGCGAATGACACCTTTCTTTGGGTGGCCTTGGTGTGTCAAGAGCTTGCAAGTCCTAAAGTCAGGCTTCACCATACGCTCAGCCGACTACGCGAGTTCCCGCCTGGACTCGATTCTCTCTACGATCGTATGATGAACCAAATTATCATGTCTGAAGATGTAGAATCCTGTCAACAAATCCTGGCTGTTATGCCAGTCGTATACCAACCCCTTACTTTAAAAGAACTAGCATCTCTTGTCGAATCTCTCAAAAACTCAGTTAACAACCAAGAGTTCCTAGAAGAGCTCATCAAGCTTTGTGGCTCATTTCTTGTTCTTAGAAAGGGGGTTGTTTTCTTTGTACATCAGTCCGCAAAAGACTATCTTGTCAAGAATGCGGCCAGCAGGAAATTCCCCTCGGACACAGCTCCTGAACATCATGCCATCAGTCTGAGGTCACTCAAGTCCATATCGGGAGTCTTTCGACGTAATATTTATAGCCTAGATGATTGGAGTTTGCCCGTGAGCCAAGTGATACCACCACATCCCGACCCATTAGCGGCCGTGCGGTATTCTTGTGTCTACTGGGCTAGCCATATGGCAGAGTGCCAATCCGATAACCAGGCACAGCACGACGACCTCCAAGATAATGGGACTGTTCATAAATTTCTACAGGAGCATTACCTTCATTGGCTCGAAGCTCTCAGTATTCTTGAAGGTGTACCATAAGGGATTTCGGGAATATCAAGATTGAATAGACTACTTCTCGTAAAAATGTAATCATGAAATTTATATGAAAAATTACCTTACTCTGTAAATAGGGGAAAGCCACAAAGCTTGAGGAGCTTATTCACGACGCATACCGATTTATTCGATACAATAACCCCGCGGTCAAGACCAGTCTGCTCCAGGTATATGCGCCAGCACTTTTTTTTAGCCCCCCTCGAAGCCTAATACGAATATTATTTGAGAGCGAGAAACACCCACAGATGAGTTTAGAGCCAGGCATCGAAGATCAATGGAGCGCGTGCTTGGAAACCATTAAAGACCGCGGCGTGACCTCAGTAGCCTTTTCGCACGACGGCAACAGGCTGGTGTCGGGTGACCGGTACGGTACGGCAAAGTTATGGGATGTAGAGACAGGCGCGTGCTTAATAACCCTTGGTGGTCATAAGGGAACTATCCATTCGGTAATGTTCTCCCCCGAAGGAAGCCTGATATCATCAGGTTCGGACGATAATACCATAAGGATATGGAATTCCACAATGGGAACATGTTTAACAACCCTAAACCATAAAAATATAGTTACCTCGGTGGCCTTTTCACTCGACGGGAACAGACTGGCATCAGGCTCGTGGGATAAAACCGTGAAGATATGGGACGTGGTGACATGCGCATGTTTAAAAACTTTCAACCACGAAGATCCTCTAGGGCCAATAAAACTTTCACCTGACGGAACCAGGGTGGCATTAATTTCGAATAAATCTAACGTTACGGAGATATGCGACATCACTACCCACACCTGTTTAGTGATTCCGATGGGTCACGGTGAAAGACATCGTCCGGTAGCCTTTTCGCCTAACGGGAGCCAGCTAGCAATATGTTCGGGAAGCAATGCTTTAAAGATATGGGACACCACAACGGCAATGTGCTTAGCAGCCTTCTATGACCACAGCTTCATGACTAGTCTGGTGGCATTCTCTCCTGTCAGTCAGCTAGCATCAAGCTCAGACGATGGCACAATCAACATATGGGACATAACAATGAGTGCAGACTCAGCCTTTTTTACAAAACATGACAGCCCTGTTGTAAGCGTGGCTATTTCAGACGACGACGCCTATATAGCATCGGCTTGTGATCATATGGCGAAGGTTATGGATAAAACAACAGGCACGTGTCTAGCAAGCTATATAGACGAACACAAATCTATTCATCGCGTATACTTCCCGCCTCTCGAGGGTCGCCTTTATATATCTACGCATGTTTCAGGACACATGCTACGATACTCCTCCCAGTTACCATCCTTCCTCTCCCCGAAATTTGTCCCCCTCCCACAGTGGCCTCCCAATGAATCTAAGATAAGACCGCCAAAGTTAAGAATACCAGGGGAAAACACATCATAGATTTACTGCGATGGTAAGGCGGTCATGTGGCTGCCTAGAAAATATCAGCCTAGCTGTATAAAATTCAATGCACAGACAATCACATTCGGTTGCCTTTCCGGTCAGGTTTGGATATTAAACTTTTCTTTCGCATAACGCCATAACGCGGTACCATATCCCTTACCAACTACCCCACAGGCGTGAGAGGGAAGACTTTATGCCAGAAATACCACAAAAGACTAGTAGCAATAGTAATCGGAATTGCAAACACCCAATAAATCCAGAACTTGCTCGATACGTTCCAAGAGCCAGATTCGGCTTGGAAATCGAAGAACGACATGCTGAAAACAGCGGAGAGGAAAGTAGCTGGCAAAAACATCATGGTGACGAAAGCAACCTTCCTCATTGATGCGCCATCTAACTGGGCAGCACGTCCAATCTGGACGGAAATCCCCGCATCGTACTGGGCAACAGTATTAAATGCAAGTTGAATCTCGTTCTGTAACCTTTCGCGATTAGAGATGGACCGGTGGAGGAGGTTATTAAGCATATGTCTGCAGAAAAGCAGCTGGCGGTGAACAGCTTCCGAGGCGTCAGTCTGTATCATCTTGTTTGGGAAGTTCTGTCTCAAGAATTCATCATGCTGCACCAGAATACCTCCTATGCTTTCAGCAGCAACATTGAGAGACTCTGTTACGTGAATAGCGTGTCGAGCGACATCGTGAAGATGTCTGTAGTCCGGTTGCGGCTTGCCTTCCGGCTTCCTCTCCGTCTCTATTGCCCTCACCTGGTTACGAATAGCCCAGACGGCAGAGTCTTGGAGGTCTACCACGTCGCTAGCCAGCCGGGCATAAACCCAGAACGGATCACCGAGACAGCTGGAGTCTGGATTTTGAAGCGAATCGGGTATGCGATCTACGATGGGAGACCGCGTATCGAAAGCAAGAACTATTGTCTGCTTTGTAGGGGCTAACCATCGTATAAATATATTCATTTTATGCCATTGATAATTCATCTTAGCATCCAAATGTTTGACCTCAAAATAAGCCCACGTACCTACAGCGGATTAGTATCGAGTAAAACCAAGTATGATAAGGTTATAAACACACTGAACCCCGTGACAACCCCATTACGTCTGTTTATATCACTCCCAAGGTATCCGTTCGAGTTTCGGCAGTAGTCCGACCACCATATCTGAGGAATAGAGAATGCCTTAGTGAACGAATTTCGGCACGAGAGACATGCGCGAATCACATTGGCACTTGCAAGACTTAAAGCTTGTTAACTTTCTTGCTCGTCACTCGAAGATCATTTACTGACATTATACATATCTGTGATTCTGCGTATATCGCCTGGCAACTGTCATCGCTATGAAATTCGTCGCTATTGACCCAGCGCTGATGCCAATGGTTATTCGCTGCGAGTTACATGGGTAAGCGAGGCCTCATCTTTCAAATGTAACGGCGTACCTGAATTCCACTGAAGTACGGAGATAGGAGGGCACTTTTGACAACTGACTTGAGACATTATAACGTTGAAGCGCTAATAAGAGCAGCTGAGAAATTTAAAATCAACTTAAACAGTCTTCGTAAAGGTTATAAGATGCAAAGTTAATATAAAAACGCGATGCAAGGCTGAACAAGAAAAACTGAGGTGGCCTTTTTACATTTTACAGCGTCCGCCACGATGCTCCAGTGACAAGCCATATAGAAGCGCCCTCGGTCCGAGTTGGCATAAAGATGCATGATAGGCGAACCACATATCAATCAAAACTTGCACGTAGTGAGGTTACTAACTGAAAGGCTCACAGAAAGGAGAACCGCGAGATAGACGATGCTTTAATAATTCACAGAAACGATTTGCTCAATCAATTTTCACCATAACTTCATTATGGGCGCGCTTCATTATAAGGGTAAATCATAAGGGTAAACCATAAGGGTAAATCGGCGTTAAATGTAAGTGGCACATAGAGCTGAATCATATCAAATTATGCAAATATTACAGGTCATAAAATGTTGCTGCAACAATTCCTTGTGGTTACAACGGCTATGTTATTCCCAGATATGCAGCAGTGATTCAGGTTAAGCATATCTTACATAACCCCCCATACCGCCGCTTCGATCAATTTCCCATCAGTTGAATCCTAACTTCAGTCTTCAATAATTACACCCTCCTTACGAGTAGTTCCAAAAGCCACGCATCGAACCAACTTTTCTCGCTATTCAGTTTGCAATAACAAGTTACTGTTTAACCTAGGTACCAGCTTTGCGATCTTGCGTAAACCTGGCACGAGCTTCCTGTTAGGGCGCCTTTTCTCCGATAACCCCTGGTTTCAGGAACCAGGGGTTGATTTCATGTTAAAAGACTCAGCAGCGTACATAACTCGGCTGACAACGATTCATATATTCTTCCTGTGGATTTATCTTCGTCTGATAGACTTACAAGACTATACATAGTGCTAGCTATACGTTGATATTACCTAACTGCCAGTGTAATTTACATTACAGCAACCATATCAACGGTAGGTACCAAATCAATTCAACATAGCCCTAGCAAGACTTGGGGTTGAAACGTAGATATTATATCACTTGTACTCTTACTAAATCCAACCTTTCTTCAAGTACGCTTAAAGGAATTGATGTAATAAAAGACTATCTAGGTACTTGTCAGCTAAAGTACAAAACTATCAAAACTCCGATAACTCCAATATTTTTTTAATTTATCAACACCAACTCAAGCGGATATTCCATAACCACGGAAGGCAGAAGCTTGCTTTCATCTTCGTAGCAGATAGTGAGGGTTATCTTATAGGATAAAAGACATAAGCTATGACATTCAAAACCGGGTTGCGCTCGTAGTACTATAGCATTGTGACAGACTTATGTGTGTTCCTTCAATACCATCACGATGTTATGACACTAAAGACATTCTCTAATAAGAAATATTTTTGAATTATCAATGTGTTTCTCGATGTCATCTATGAGTGTTCAATGAACTATTATTTCATCTGCTTGAGCTTATTACTGTTTTCTATGTTCAGGAGGTGACAACTGCCCAGTACTAGTACAGATTCAAGAGACGCTTGTCACGAGGTAGACTTAAGAGACGTAGAAGCAACCCCATCATTACGCAGGTAAATCTAGTTCAGATATGGAAGTGCATGGTTATAATTATAACAGAGCTGAGTTTCCGCTCCTAAAATTTCAATCTTGTATTCCAAGGTAGGCATCCCTCAACAATATCAACATTACACTTCATGTAGACACTTAGTTTAAATTAAACATATTAGTTACCAACTTTTGAGGATATGAGCATTTAAACTTAGTTAATTCCAGGACAACTATAATATGCCGAAGAAGAATATAAGAAACATAAATCTTTCTAGCATACGTAAAAGTTGACGCGCGTGAAGATGTCTTTTGGATCTGATTTCTAGTTTCTAATATTTTAATATTACTTGTAAAAACTTCATAATTGTTAAAACTACTGAGTCCACTTGATGATGAGTGTATTAGCTTCGAGTCCTATATTAATGAGAGATTATAAAACTAAGTCTCATGTCCCAAAGCTAACCATACCAGGACTACTCTCCAACGAATGTTTTAAAGGTCTTGAGTTTAGCTTCCAAAACTCGATATATGATATCATTCAAGTTGATCTAAAAAAGGTGTTCTTAGTGTATAATTGTAAGTTAAAAAGGCATATATGATCACCATTATAGTCAAATACTTATGTACCAGTCAAGTAACTTAAGAAATACTTTACACATGCACCTACATATTGTCATGGATACTCACAAATATTTCCTTAAATCTTAAAAATCGACTTTCTCTATGAGATAAGGTTTCTAAAACTTCTCAGACCGGGGCTTTATTGTCTACTTTGAAGCTTTGTTTAATGTATACTGTAGATGTCTCGATCACTTTGACTTTCTTGCTTTGATTAAGAATGCAGTAAAAGCAACAATATCGAAAGAGCTAGATCTGAGAAGTATCTACGAAGTCGGACAGCAATGCTTAGGTACACATGACAAGAATACCTACATATATGTTCGTCGACTCCTTGGTAGGCTCTTTAGAATATGATGACTCAAATCCACCATTGCCCAGTAGAGGCTTAATATGTATGCGACTTACAAGATATCCCCTTTTCTACGCACGTTTTAACAATCATAACTTACGAATCATTTAAGCCTGTCTTAGGTATTTGACATCTAAAAGGCAATTGGACAAGCGCGCTTAGATGAGGCTGACAATCATTAACAAATAACGCTTCTAAATCTTGAATTATCGAATTGATAGCTGATATACCACACAAAAGACTAAGAATTACTTTTCCACAATTGCAAGGCATGAATTAATACATAAAATATCATCTCTAAGCCTCGAACACTGGCGAGGTTCATCATACGGTAGTTAAGTTTAGTAGTAAGATGCCGAACCATGTCAAAAAGCGCGTCAGCCCTAGCAACAACACAGTCCTCCCATAGACGCGTCATATTAAGATTGACTGTTTTTTTTCAGCTTCGGCTGACCTGGAAAGCTTAAATTCGGAATGAGCAATCCATGAGTAGTTACCATATTTAGCTTCAAGGCAGACGCCGAGGAATCTGAATCACGCGATTCACTTTCCATGTCTTTAACCATCTACCTAGGTAGATACATGACATGTACGTACATACATATCAAATACCTAACGTAACCCTTCCTCCTCCCCCCCCCGGTGAGGTCCGTGGCGGTGGTGGCTCGGTCTACTACATACCACCCCGGATATTATGGTCCTGCAATCAACGCGCACGAGCCCGAAAAAAGCCGTGCAAAACCGAATGCTCGCAAAAAGGAATGAATGCAACACGAGATCGAACTGAAATTTCGCCTTCGCCCGAAGACTACGCGTCGACAAAGAGCCGGAAATGGAAACCCTTGATTACCCCACAGACAAGCGAAGTTGGTGAATATACTAATTTACGATTTATTACTTTTTCCTGCGATGATGATGAGTATGTATGCACATACTGTTATTATTGTTATTATTATGTATTATTAGAACCCTTCCCGCCGCTCGTTCTTCACCCGGCGCGCATATGGGTGGTGGATTGGCTTGGGTATCATTGCATCATGGATTCGCTGGCCTTTACATAGACTCCGGGGGAGGAAAACCCGTTCCAACGATCCGGACGCCCCCCTCTCTTCCATCGGGATCTCTATCTCTGTGGCAAGAGATCGATTGCCAGGTATTAAAAAAGTGCAAGGACAAAAAAAATAGAAGTTACAAAAAGATTGAGTCCAACGTCAGGAATCACAAAGGGAGCCTCTTTAACGTCATAGGACCTTAAGCCTTATGACTAGTGGCTGATTTCTTACTAACTTGGGACTGAGCGAGCCGAAAGGAATAACGCGCGAGTGGTATGTATGAGCGCATAACACGCTTGGTAGGGCGCAAAACCCACAGGGGATCAACCCGCCGCGTCCGATCTGTGCGTCAGCAGAGAGCTCTAACGAACTTGGGATCGTTCGGACGTTAGTAATAAATTAGATGCTAAGGTTAAAACCATCCCAAGGTATGTACACATGTCGCGGTAGCGAGCACACCCTTGAATTATCTGTAACGTCAAAATGTACAGCCTCAGCCTGTCTCGAAAAGTAATGGCGCAGTCTTGGCATTTCCCTCCAAATTTAACACCATATAATATATGTAAAGAAAAGCATAAAAGAAGATAATAAAAAATAGAAAAAAATACCTATTGACTTTTTGGCTTTTATTGTTATTATAGGTATTTTTTATAATTTTATTGCTGTAGAAATGGTGGAATTATAAGTATATTAATATGGTATATTAAAACGTTATTAAAAATGTATGTTTAAAGTTATATTTCTAACGCATTATTATCCTAATAAAAAAAACTAAAATGATAAAAAGGTATAATGGCCTTTTGCAAATAAAACGATATATATTATAATTTTATTACTATTTATTTTGCTTGTATAACTGGTGATTCTTTAAGAAGGGTTAAATGCCAAGACCGCGCCATTACTTTTCGAGACAGACTGAGCCTACGATGGGATTCTAAACCAATTCCACATGGCTAAGCTCCTAGCTCCTTAATTTTTTTTTCCTTAGTTAAGGGTCCTGGTAGTTATGTCGTATCTAAAGTTAGGACAGCTCATACGAAGTAAGGGAGGGTCGATGCGAGATTTCCTGGCACGAAAATCGGATACATCGACCGCCAGAAAGCAACTGTACATATCTGTGTAGCAACAATTGCTTAATGATGCGGTGTGGTAGGGGTCATTGCTTCTTCATGGCTTGGATGGATGGATGGAATACTGGGGATGGTGAATAATTCAGCCCGTTGTGCGGAGTTGCCTCGTCTTGGCTTTTGGCATCGGGGGCGCGTCGCCGCAAGGGTGCTGATCGCGAGGCGAGGTTTTGCTACAACACTAATGCAAGCTCTTTACAGTTGTAACCAGTAGCTTTATTCCGGAACTGGATGTGAGTATGACGAGGAGAGATTTATGTGGTAAACAAGTTTATGTTGGCCTTTATGTACATACCCTCGGTCCACTTTGGCTCACGATGTCGTACTGAATTGCTGGCCATATTAATAAATTCTTCATGTTTACCGTCCCACGGTAATCTTCCGCGAAGGCGGTTAGATTTTTTGTGATATGACCAGTTGTAATCTAGTTTGTGATGGGTTAGAAGGATAGAAAAACAAAATAACATATCAACTGCGATGCATTTTCTCGTGTAAATGATCCGCCAGAGCGGCCGACCCTGGAAGTGTACCACCCATCTGGATTAGGAATGGGGTATCCGTCAGTATGGACAAGGACCTAGGTATCTTGCCCAGGTATGTATCCATTCCAATATCGACGATGCATGTACTAATCTAGGACTCCTGTGGGTGTCAGATTTGGGTAGGTGGCGATGGGACTGGTGACTCAGTGGGGGAGCCAGAATTCGGTGATGGACACATCAGCCAGATCAACAGTGACAGAGGCCATGTTAGGGCCGGAGAGACGGGCAAATAATGCGACAGCTCCTACATAAAAAGTGTTGGATAGGCGCCGTGCTAGGCGCCTCCCTTTCCCCAAGGGATGAATCATTGTGAGCTCGGTGGATCGTGGCGGGACAAACGATTTTGTATGGACGCTAGCATCTTGAATTGCAGGGAGGAATCTCTGGACATGGGAAGACTGTGGGTTATGCAGCGTGGGTTGTGGGCTCCGTCTGGGTAGGCTGGTGGCTGCGTTCCCTCCCCCCGATTGTGAGAGAATCTCTAAAATGGGTGGTTTGGATGCTGCAGGTCTGCAGAAGTCAGGGTTTCCGCAATACGACATATGTCTTAGATGCGGAGACTTGATCGTGAGGGGTTGCGAAGGCTTCCACTTATATTCCGAAGGCTCTTCACACCGCTAGAAGGGGTACTCATCTAGCGCTGCATTCAACTACTCCTCGGTTACCCTATCAAACTATTTTGTCATATAACCTGTCCCGTTGACGTTGCCCGATGGCTCGAGCTAAACAACCCAACCCCCCGAGGCTGGGTAACAGCGTTACTGGATAATGTAATTGAGAGTAATGTACTCCATGAGATTATCGACCGAGGCTCCTAAAGGCTCAGTTGGCATACGTAAGATGTTTCTTTGATGACTGTTCTCATATAACCGTAAGCTTCCCATTCCGTTTGATGCCAGGGAGAAGAGAAGCACGTGGGTGAGATTTTCGAGTACTAATAAGCACAACTTGACTGCCTGAAGTGAATCTCACATCCCCGGGATCGCTACTAAACTGGGAATAAATGGAACCTGTTACAGATACAATCCCAAGTTATGTACTGTAGCGTTTCCAAAAGTTACTTGAGTTGAGTTTCGTAGAATATAAATAACCGGGGCTACGGACCCTGCCGCTTGTTGTCAAAGTAGAGCTAGTTATCTGCTCTTCTGAAGTATTGTAAAACTTTGTAGTTTGTCTTGTTAAACTGTAATGCCTCACGTTTTACGAGTCATTTCATTAATACCGACAGAGCCGTAACCACAGTTCATAATACGTAAATGCTCGCGTGGGTATGTTGAGGGACGATCTGACACGGTCAAGACGGACATTTCCACGCGACCAAAGCCACGGAACCCCTAGACATGCGGATAGCCCGTTGACCCGCATGGTTTTCGGACCTGTTAGAGGCTACTAATGCAGAGACAGACTCGTGCGAAGAAAAAAAAAAAATTCTTCGGCAGGAGAAGAGGGGTTACGAAAATTTTAGAATAAACTAGTAAATCTTTAGAGCTTTTTGATATTCCATTGTTGTCTGTGGAGTACTGCAAAGCAACGTTTAGCTTTCGTTCCATACATACCTACCTTACACTAACAACCCATGCACACATTGTACATATATAGGAGGGAATCTGTTGAGCCGATGGCCGGTTGCGCTTGTATGTGGGGGGTTGGAATACCTATGTACAGAATGCCATTTCTATGTAACTACATACATACTGGAAACGTATGATGCTGATTCGATAGGCCATCCAAGCTCCTCTGTAAGTAGGATAAAGGGATCTCAAGCTTAAGCAAGTCAACCTAATAGTCCATAGGTATGGTGCTTCACAACCATTGAAGGGCTGCAGTAATTCTGCGGAGATTCGTGATACGTGCGTACAAATGTGGCACAGGACCGTTTTGTGTTCTAAGGCGTCTGATAATCTGATTCGATCGCCTAGCCAGCCAAGTGGATGGAGTAAGGGTCCATATGGTCCATATGGGATATTCATAGTATCAATCCACATCCGAAGTCTCGCCAGGTGCTGGGTAAGTGATCGGCTTTGAAGACGGGTTGTTGACGTCTTATTCTCTACGTAATTGGTTAGATCGATAACCGAGATAGTGAGTAACTTAAGTCCTTCCATTACCTCATTAGTGAGGCTGGGCCGTGAAGGGGTGTTGCCCATTTCTAGTAGCAAGCTGCATTAGGTTGTCTTGATCATCCAAGAATATTGCACCAATTCGTCTACACAGCTACATACAACAGCTACATAAGCCTTTTCGGCATCGCTGTCGTTGTAGCTCCATCCATCATTTCTGCATGTGTCAAACAGGATGATTCATGCGGCGGTGACGTATACATTATATATATACATTATACATGAAGAATTATGTTGATCAGCAGTTCTGGATTTCTTGGATGTTGGAATAGTAATTGCGATTGAAATTTCATTCCCAATTGTGATTTTCTTTGGTAAAGCAACCAAGCAACTCAGTAATATGAATTTATTATGTAGAGGTATGTAGTGTACGCTTGTTACTGTATGTCACGATCAGATATTTAGTGGATATTACTGCTTGAGAATTGAGAGCCGAGACCGATGCTGCTTCAGTATGAAAAATCCCTCAGAACTTCCAAGTTTCCATGATATTACCAATTTAACTTTTTTTTCCAGGAAAATTTAGGGAGTTAGCGCAGAAGGACCGAGAGAGAGGGGGTGAGTTTAATGCAGTGTATTGCGGAAATCCATTGCTCCTTATGAATCCTATAACTTTGATAGGCTAGTTCTTTATGGGTCATCACGCCCTCCTGGAAATTATCGGGTTGGTACCTGAACCCTACGGGGGTACGTATTCATTTCTACCCCTTAGATGCTTGGTTGGCTAGACATTCTTTTAGCATAGGTATTCCGATTCGATTCGAGATTACCCCAGATATCGAGGGTATCTGCATATTCTTTAGCTTCTAGTAATGTCTTCTGTTTTTCTTGAAGAATTATTAGTTGTGAAATTTGTCATTTGCTTGTGTAATATATAATCTCGTATTATATTCGCTGGCCATCGAGATATTAAATACCTAGGTGGGTGTAAATGCTTTCTGCAGTCTCGTGGCGGCTCATTTGTTATGGACCTTACGTGTGTACCTAGTGTAAGTATGTACCTACTAGGTATTCTATGCATGACAGGTCCCGAAGATCCGTATCCATGGGATTTATATTGTGCCGTCCCGAGCAAGGGGTTCATTGGATATGAACACATACGGGAGGAGAGGAACCGTTGTATATGCTGTACACCCCGGGACCCTTGATCTTCCATGTTTCTTAAATGGGCATCAACACGTGTGTGGCTTCGTTCATTAGTTTACGCGTTGACTTACATGGATTGGCATTATGGATGCATATCAGAAACTGTCAATCCTGTTGGTCTTTGAGTGAGTCTGGCTGACCGGATTGTCCTGACAATTCGTTCAGATGTGACAGCATATAGTGGTGATGGAGGTTTCATCTACGCTTAAGAGCCTGACCAAGTGGCCTTCTAAGCAGTATCCCCCGTGCTTCCATTAGGACACAAACCGAACTGCTGCATTGAGAAATGACAATACCGCAAAGAACCGAAGACGCTATTTCTGTTCCACCGCTTGTACGGGAATAGCAGGACCGAGTACGGTACAGCTCAGCATCATACATGCGAGGGCAATAATCCCGTTTTGACTAGATAGCAGACTGACCTTTTATCCAGATGGGGTGATGTAACGCATATCGAAACAAAGGAGGAGATGATAGGTAGTCCCGAAATGAGCAAAGGTCGAGCTAGTTGGGGTCCCGGATGGATATTGATTAAAAAGACGCCCGCCCAGAAAAAAAAAAGAATAATACTTTCCGCATTCAGAGGCTGATATTCCCCAACATCCGTTCAGGTCACGCGTCTTACTTGACAAGTCTCGAACTGTTGCTTTGTAATGAATGTGTGAAGTCTCTCCACGTGTGAAAGAGAAGCATGAAGCCAGTGATTACTTACCTCGGTTAGCTGTTTTCATTTAGTTCCTCTACAGCATGGAGGGAATACACTTAGCTATTATAAGAAACCGGTAGTTTTAACTTGAAGCAGTTTGCACGGTTAATAAACAAAGGATGAGAAATATGTCTTGTAGGAGTAAATGGTTCATAGATATCGATCCATACATCTGCCACGAATATTAACAATGACTGAACTAAACGTGGTGTAGAAACTAGCTAATACCGGCGAACTAAGACAGGAGCGACTAGCTGTAATTGTCAATGTCTAATGGTTGGATAATGAGAACGTATACTATTTTGTCAGTTTGCTACCCAAGGCTTAACTAAGATAGGTAGGACCCTGATCTTCAGTGGTAGGCTTCGGCGTTAGTTGAAAATAAAGGCAAAGACTTGAACTTATTAGTCAGTGGATTGTCAAAAAAGATTTCGAACCCTAATATAGAAGGATCTTGAAAGGACAAGCCATTTGAAAATAAAGCATACACACCTAGGTAAGTACCTCTGTAAAAGCTTCGAGGAAATTTGATAGGTTATCCTTGATGTGTACCTCTTACTAGATGTATATGGATGGTTTGGATTTTCTAAATTTTATTTTATTTATTTATTTTAGAGAGAAGTTTAAAGATGCCGGGATGTAATCCGCAGATGTATGAATCGGTACATTAGAATTGAAATATTGTACCTGTATCCTTTTTTACGGACACCCCATTTACCAGAGCTCCTGCCGGGAGAACATCTCCAGGTACCAAAATACTTGTGTACAACATAGTGTCGGTAGACTCTTTTTTACTAGCAGTTGCCTGAACCGTGTTAGATTCTAGGCGCTGGATCCACCTGAAGAACCTGGACCACCGCTTTTTGCTACTAGCTCGATTCAGTTTGTGTCCAATGGTTGTACACCCTTGTTTCCACTGTTTTTTCAGTGGCCAACTTGCCTCTCAATTTTTTTTTTTTTTTGCTAAGCCTGCGCGCTGGCCGCTCCCAGTTTTTATTTACAGTAGGTTAGTGGGTTAATGGGCTGGGTACAGTAGGGGAACGCTACAAGTAGACAAGGTACCGAGGGGCGCTAGCGGTCAAAGAATATCTGGGTCCCACTTGGTACTGGTTGGTTGATTGTTTTTTTTTTTCTCTCTAAACTGGAGACATTCGAAGTTGCCATGGGGGTTTCTTGAGTTGTGTAAGAAATGGTCCAGTGTGTGTGGGCTTGACCTTAACCAAATTTTTTTTTCCTTAGGCCGTAGCTCCGTCAACATCATCACCTCTCTCTATTTTCCCCATCCTTCCCCAATCCTTTCAACCTCCCAAACACTTCCGCCTCAAACCCACCACTTTGCCGCTTCTACCTCCGTCTTCCTCTTTTTCTTCTTTCCTTTTTCTCTTACACCTTGCAATTCCGCCGCTTGCCAATATACTCGACCTTAACCGAATTTTCGATTTCCGATATTCGATTCTCGGAGCTGTCGACGTCAGGATTCAGGTTGTTACGACACATTGGAACCCTAAGAAAAAGAGAGAGGCACAACGAAGTTACACTTTGTTGTGAAGGAGAAGGTACTCGAGTTGGAAAGCAACACATCGATCTTATTTGGATCTTATTCGCCCGCCTGAAGAGCATTTCTTGCCATCCTCTGCAGACAAAAGTGAATCAAGGTCACAATTGCGACGACCAATCTTGCATTTCAACACGAACACCACTACCGACTAGATACAGCTTGACTGGACTCGCATATCACTCTTTCGCGAACAGCCCAGTTGTCGAATCTCGGGAGCGCTCTCACCACTATCAACATCCTTCGCATTAAGTAAGTAATTAATCTTCTAGAATACTGCATCATTGCCGTCATTCAAAACATTTACGATCCCTTTAAATTGTCGTCACTTTTCATCGCGACTACGATTTGAGCATTTTCTGGATGCCGATACATATCCGAGCATCTGGATTTATCACACGCACTTCACGATTTTGACTTTGTAGTCACGTCTACAGTCTGCAAACAATCCAAACTCATTCGCGATTCAGCTTGTATCTTGAATACAAGTTTAAAAAGAACCTGTGCCATTGCTCCATTGCTCTCCATTTACTTTCACTAGCAAGTCTCTTTTTCCCCGTTTCAACACCTCCAGACGATCAGCCTCGGCGCGCTTTTCCCAACCCATGGTTTAAACAAAACGCGCTCAAAGAGCAGTTCTTTTTATATCGATTCATTGTCCTAAAACATAATTGTTTTGTCAATTCACTAACACCAATAACTACAGATTTAAGAGGTCTTCACTGAACCTTTTATACCCTCGACGGCTTGCGCATATTTCCTACTCGAGTACGATTTGTCACTAATTTCGTCTATCCTAATCGCTGCCATCGCCCCAGCTCGGCAGACAGCGTGATTATTCACCTTTTTAAACACATCATTTCCTATTGGGACGAGTCTCTTCAATCAGCTCTCGATTAGACCTATAATTCGATCAATCGAGATAGGGACAACCGCTTCATGGCTTGCGCATCTCAATAGGGTTCTCAACAACCTTTTCCTCTATATTTTCTTATCTCTTCAGCCTTGGATATTACAGCCAGTTGTGTCGTGGTGTTTCCACCCAGCTGATCTGTTTCCACGTGCTTGAAGCAGAAACCCTCCGACAAAGGTCAACATTAGATCTTTGACGGAGTCCTTCCACACAACCGCCATCATGCCGGGCGGTGTCTGCGCAGTTCTCGATTACGAGACTGAACTCATGGCAGAGTATGTGGCTGATATGACGGTGCGAGTCATTCTCCCTAAGTCATCAGTTTCTGGCGCGTTTAGGAAGTTCGTGAACCAGATCCTTACTTCTACACGACTTCCGAGCACCACCATCCTCCTCGGAATGAATTACTTGGCTAAGAGAGTCAACATGCTTAACCAGTCCGGCTCATTCAATCCGAATGAGGGCCAGATGTGGAAAATGCTGACTATTGCTCTTCTCCTCGGTAGCAAGTTTCTCGACGACAATACCTTCCAGAATCGATCATGGTCCGACGTTAGTGGCATTGCAGTGTCAGACCTCAACACTATGGAAAATGAGTGGTTGAAACATATCGGTTGGTCGTTGTATGTCAATCTTGACCAGAGTCACGACTACAATGCGTGGCTCAAGAGCTGGAAGGAATGGGAAGAGAACAAGAAGTTCCACCAGATCCAGCAACAGCAACAACAACAGCAGCAGCAACAGTCCCACATCGCTATTCGCGAGAGGTTGGCACCGATCGTTACTGCTATTCACCCGGAGCCAGTACGGCAGCATCATGCCCTTGCCTTGCAGAGCTGGGCACAGGAGGATATTGCCGAGCACGAACGCTTCAACCTGAATGCCAGGCTCGCCCATGCCGGGACCACTGGTTACCGGTGCCGAGAGGGCTCCTGGCAAGGCTCATATTGTAATCCTTGGTCGCAGCCTCAGGCTCCTCTGACTCCTCCAGATTCTGGTTACGGAACCCCCGAGTATCTCAACTCGGCTGCTTCAGTGAATGCCTCTTATGATGAGTGGTTCTCTCAGGCTGTCAATGGGGGCTATAACAGACACTACAAGCCACCTGGTTACAAGGCACCTGGTCACAACGCATTCGCATCTCGTAGTGGATCCCATTTCCCTCAGCATTACTGCTCCCAATATGGTTCTGGTCCTTGGGATCCGAGCTTTCCTGAGTGTTGTACCCACTGTCGGGCTCAACGCCATGGCACAGGGACTGCTTACGTGTAAAAGCACAGTTATACCCAGTCGGTGATGGGTTAGGCCCGATTTTACGATGGCACGTCGTATTGTATCATCGATGCCAATTTGGATGAGGCTGACTCTTGTGCTCAGCCGAGGTTTTATGATATGGGGAATACTTGCACTAATGTCTACTCTGGCATCGTTCTCAGGCATGTTCAGGCACATAAATTTGTTACTCAGATACCCTCGGAGTTTCCTATACACCGGCGTAAGGTTTTCATCCCTGGTATGGGATAGGTTGGGTAAAGGAGGTCGCCGAATCGAATTTAATTTTCTCGCTTGAGTCGATATTCGTTCGCTCGTGTCGTCGTCGCGAAAGCATTCCATTCCGTCGATTCCTCGAATGCCGGTCCCGAATCTCCATATTCAGTGGGCGTCTCCTTCGCCTCGATACGTGTTGCTCCTTTTTTTTTTTTTTTTTTCATTTTTGGTTTTATTTTTTTACGACGTCTCCGCATCAATAATTATAGCGGCGTTAATTGGTTTTGGTTTGTTGGGATGGTCCGGTATTCCTGTTCTCACTTTGCAATAGATTATCGCATGTTACCTTCGGGTTCGCATTTCTATACCGGCGGCGGCAAAAGTCAAGGTTCTATTTTTTGGCGTTCTAAAATAAAGAGATGGACTATACAGCTAGCCTCATCGTCCTATCACTCACCTATACCTTGAGTCTCATTCGGGATGGTAGATCTCGCTTCGTCGGTAACTCTTTTCTTCGCCCTGTGGAGTAGTAAGCTGGCTATACTTTCGCCTCCGTCGGCCTTGGCCGATACTTCACGCGCTCGCCAGGGTAGGACTGGGTTTCTTGTTCTTTTGTCTACGGTTCACTCACGATTCTTACGTTAATTCACCTCACGAATATTTACCCGAGGCTGACACAACTGATCAGCCCGGGGCTTTTTGAGCAGTCCTGTGGATATTTTGGATGCTTCAGGGGTATTTCCCACAGTCTATGTTCCCACTGTACAGCTCATAGACTGGAATATGTCTTTCAGTATGTTTGAGGGCTCATAGGATACGTTTTTCTTTGGTTCCTTTTTTTCTCGGGTTGAAATAAAGAAAATGGGCATTGGCCCAGCTGTAGGACGCAGCATTGGGAGTGGGATAAAAATTGGGCTGCACTATTTGTTTTCTACTCGGTGTGGATCATCTTGGAGCGAGTATCCAGCGGACTTCACAAGACATGAGTGTCTTCGCCTTTGTCCTGATCAGCTTAGTCCTGAGTGGTAGTTCTAGCACCTGGTACGCCTCGATGTCTACGTCACTTAGCTAGGTGATGAGAGGGAACCGTGTATTGGGCTTTCTACCTGGTTGGCTCTAAATACTCGTTGGTTTTCCTTCACTACTACTACTGTTCTTGCCTCCTTGAGATGGGGTATTTCGATTGATTTCCTTTCACGACTACCATGACCAAAGCCTAGGTGTAAGGCTAAGTGAAGGGGTTATGGGTCGAGGGTTTGGGGTCTGGGGGTTGTTAGCGATGCTTCGCACGTATAACTGTATGGTAAGGTTTGGCTGTCTTGAAGTTTGCATGGCTATAGGCGTCCTCGATACAGACAACGAGGTGCCATGGTTGACAGCCCATCGAGGCTTTTTTCGGCTTATTGTTACGTACAATTGATAAACCTAGACTAAAAATATTAAACTGCAAACTTCACGAAGATATAGCGTGTCTCTTGTAATAACGGGTATATTAACCCGTCAAATTGTTACTTTAGGTAGATACCCCCTATAATTGGAATATAATTAAATTCCGTATATAAATGAGTTAAGAATTTAAGCGGGATGATTTAAATGATTTAAATGATTTAGGCCTGTTGGAATTTGTTATGATCTAGTACTTATCGATAAAGACTGGTAACAAGATCCAAATGTTAATATTATGTGATCTTTAACCTGAGGCTAGAAAATGAATCTTTTAAGGATTTAAGTATAACAAATCAAATAAACTACCTCTTTATGAATTTTCTATGAGACATATGCTACCTCTTCATTCTTATCAGCGCACCTACACACCAAAACATCTATAGAATAACAAATAGAATGACATCCCGTTTCGTGTCGGCTGGCACCATCGCCGGCGACGACGGTGAACCGCAGCAATCTGCATCCGTGTCACCTTCGAGTAAGACGCAGGAAGCCCCGGAAACACAGAAATGGGATAAGGAAACCGTTAAGAGAAACGCCGAATGGGAAGCCGTGCAACGCGACCTCGAAGCTGACCGCCGGAGACGCGAAGAGGCGCGTAGGGCACAGGTCGAGGGGGGTCCCGGCGGGGAGAGTAAGACCTTGTTTGATATTTTGCAAGCGAATAAAGGTACGGTTTGATTTTCTTGAATACTTTTATTTTATTTTACTTTATTTCTTCCTCATCGTCCTATGATAGCATTGCAGGAGGTGAGGACTTGTATTATGTGCGAGAGAACGAAAAAACTAAAATAAGAGATATTAGCGGCTAAGCAGGCGGCATTTGAGGAGAAGACTCGTATCAGCAATCAGTTCCGCGCGCTGGACGACGATGAAATCGACTTTCTGGAAAGCATGCGTGATGAGCGACGTGTGGAGGAGGAAAGGGTTAAGCGGGAGACGGAGGAGAGGTTGGCTAGTTTCCGACAGGCGCAGAAGGCTACCGGAACTACTGCTTCTTCGGGGGACGCCGAAGACGGGGATGTCGTGCGTGAAGATATCGGTGAAGATGTCGGGACATGGACCGGCGGGGTAAAGAAGCGAAAGAGGCCCGATAAGGAGGTGAAGGCTATTGTTAAGGGTGTGAAAAAGAGAGCTAGTGGTTCCGAGAAGGAAGTTGAACGAGCAGTTGAGCCGGATACAAAACTAGAGGGGCTGAAGGCGAAGACGGAATCAAAGCCTATACCGAATGTCAGGACAAACTCTGATCCAAAGTCTTCGAAAACCATAGAGGAGAAAACGGACCAGGAACAGCCAAAATCCAAACCGAAGCTTGGCCTGGTGGATTATGGCTCCGACGAGGACGAAGATGATTAAATGCATGTTGATTGAAGCTTCATGCTACTAATTCATGATGACTATTTGTTTACTGCTGCCATAATCTCTACGGCTCTAGCCTTGACATAGGTACGTAGGTCAAAGCCTAACAAGATTTGGAACAGTCAACGAGATATTAATATTTACGATGAGTGAATTGGAAGTTAGGTGTGGAAATTATCGGATCAGTCAAGATGTTAATGAATTAAACCCTATAGATGGTCACAATGATAGCATAGGTAGACACAGCGCAAAGACTGGTCTGATAAGTCCTGTTATCTCGGATATTCAACTACTATGCTCTAATATGAAGAGTCAACCCGCCAACTCCACAGACTACTCTTGTTATGGCGGATGCAAAAGACAATGTCACATATACAATGTACGAATAAGAAAATAATTGGTCGAGAAATGGGGCTCCGAAGATAGAGTTGTGATTTTTTTTTTTCCAAATGTAAACATAATCACATGGTCGTCATATAATTGCCTATACCCTACATACATAGCGTAGCACATCCCAACATTGCCCCCTTACCACCACTTTTATGCAAACCCGATGCGTTGCGGCATGTTAGTACAGGCAGAGCCGTATGCCGACCGGCAATGCACGATGAGGTTATCCTTCTATGCATACTATTATATTTTACATTTGAATCCTTGGTGATTGCTAGACTGAGGTAAATCTGGACAGACGATTAGGGTCGACTCTCACTCGTCGAGCCACGCGGGGTTGGGCTCGGGTTTCGAGATGGCCCAGCGGTACAAGCTCCGGAAACTGCCCTTGATCCAACCCTCTATCTCCTCTTCTGGGACCACGATTTCCTTAGCGCGAGCTTCCTCCTCGGGCTGTATTTCGAAGCGACGCATTCGCATCGCGACTCGCGGGTCCAGCACTACGGGACTTGTCCATATCTTCTCTTGAGGCGTGGTGGGAATCTTCTTTTCTTCACCCTCCTTGGGTTTGTCTTCTTTCCATGTAGCCTTAGGCCAGTCACTCTCCTCGTGTTCAAGGGCAGTTTGTTGCTCTGCCTGTGTTAAGTCTAGGTCCTCGCGGTACTCGCGCGCCGCTGCTAGGCATACGGCTGCAACTTCGCGGCCTATGTCGTCGGCTAAGTAGCGACGGTTGAAGAAGCGTCTTAAACGTATAAATGTGTTGGAGAAGCCGAGAATATGGGGGAATGGTATGGGTGCTGAGGGGGAGAATTCGGCGGGAATAAGCATCGGAAGGGGGGAAGTGGGATAGTCGTTTGTTGTGTTGTATGGCGGTGGTTGCGGTGGTCTCTCGGGTTTCTCCTCGGGTTTCGGCTCTTGCTTCTCGCCTTCGCTTCCTTCCGTAGCTGGTGTCTCCTCGGCTTTCTTCACTTCGGGTTCCGGTAATACGGGCGGGGTGAGAGGTCCTAACCAGCCCTCATGTATACCCCGTACATACTCCTTCCACGTATGTCGTCCAATTACAATATCGCCTCGAAGACCCTGCCACTCGGGCGTCGCATTCTTTTTTCTTATCTCCCTCACGATCTCCTCCTGAGTTTGAACCTCTGTTTCCGGCTGCCTCGTCCGTCGTATCCTCTCAGCCACCGCAGCTCTAACGTCGCCCTCTTTCCTGCCCTGTACGAACTCCCAGTCCAATCCTGATGCGGCTAATATCGGTTTTACGTATTCGGTGAAGTGGTCCTGTGCCACACGGAGACCGTCACCGGGGGGACTCTCTAGGAAGATGGTGAGTTTTCGTGGTAGCTGGGTCGGATTCGTGATAGGCTCGCGCGCGAGGTGGGAGACTGCTTTGGACCACCGGACAGTTGCGCGCTTCTTCTCGCGCTTGTCGTATATTACGGCGGCAGAGATGGATCCCGTTACGGCGAAGAAGATCATCCAGTTGCGAGAGGGGAGCTTCTTAGGTAGCCCGGGTATTCCCATCATGCGGAAAGCTGGGTTAGGTGTTGGGGCTTTGTAAGTAGTCCCAGAGCTTGTCGCTGTCGCCGTCGCCGCCGCCTATCGCAGGTTAATAAGACAGTTTATTTCGGTTTCTAGACTTTACTTACAGGCGAAGCCGACACTGAAGAAGCGCCTTGGACGGGAGGCTTTTGATCCGCCATAGCGAATTATCCTCGGATTTTTGTATTAACCACAATGCCTAGAAGGAATCTTTAAATTTGCTCGAGGTTCATCAGATGCGGCCGATAACAAAATTTCGATGGGGTCGGATCTATGTAGCTCCTATCGGTGAACCCCACGCTCACCTACCGGTTTAGGTAGTCCCAGCCAATCAAATAAGTTTATTGAATAGCGGATACATAGATACTCTGGTACTTAAAAGAATGGGATATCTGCATGGAAATTCTGGATAATAGGCTTGAGCATTCTCCGGTACTAATATTAAAATGCAAGTATTAGAGGCCATAGCGAGAAACTCAAGAGACTTGGAATATTTTCGAGAAATATGTATGAAGGGTCAAATTATTATTATTATCAAGGTTCCCTGCTAAGTAGGTAAATTAGTTGAAAGGGGGTTAAGACCGTTGTTTGATGACTTCTTATTACTTTATTATATTGGTATAAGGTACCTTTAGCGAGTTTCGAAGCTTCTAACATCTATTAACTAACTACCTAACTATTCCATATAAGTTCAGATGTAAATGTTCCAACTTAAACATAGAAACGGTACGTACATTTGTTCTCATTATGTAATATGCTAATGATAAATTGTTAGGAAAATAATCAATGCAGCCAAATATCATTGTCGTCTTTTTAAAGTAAACATGCATTGCATGTGATAATAGGATGAGATATGGGGTGATGTATGTGCGTCAGGGACGTTAATCAAGCTTGAGTTTCGAGTTGCTTTACGGACGCACATGCAATCACGACCTTACAATTCTTAGCTTGGAGCGGCTACGTGCATAGTCTCCATACATATGCACATGGCAATGCTTTAACAGATAAACGAAGTACCCTGACCCTAACATAACCTAACATGGGAGCGCCCGGAGTCTTGGCACGCTACACCAAGAATGGCTAATCGCCTGTCGATAGCGCCCCTCCCCAGGCGGTTGACTTGCTGGCGAGTGTTTTCAGGGGCTTCGTCGCACCCACTTACCGTCCTCTTTAGGGAATTACCTTGACCAGTAGCATTTTATTCCATTCGAGGGTTGGGATCCATCCAGACAACTTCATATAATTCTGAAAAATCCCCCCCCTTCGCACACTCTCTTTACCTCTATTCCTTACTGGGTCAGGAAATCAAGTCATCGTTCAGTTGTGTGTACGGGATCATTTCGTTTATGCGAAAAGGGGAATACTAGGAATTTCCAAGTTGAATTCTAGTGATACCCCTCTATGAACTGCGGCGCACTTTCGCCTTTGAACTTTCGCGTTGCTAGCAATCGTTACAAGCCGCAACATAAATTTGGGCCCTATCTATTGTTCTCTTCACCTCCTCTTTTGACAGTCGCTTTCTTGAGACATTGATCAATATTGCGGTGAACTCGATATTCAAGGAACCAATGAAGTTTTAGCTACCCACAACAATACCTATAGTTGTCACCTATCTAACCCTAGCTACACTTCTCAGTTACCTCTTAGAACTTGACCTCGACTTCGACTTAGGCTTCGACTACTCGTTACCCCGATTTACATTCACTCCAGTTTAAATCTTTCTCTTAAAAAATACTTGACAAAGTCAACTATAAAGCAATTGCAACCAAGATGGACCCTAATAATCGCCTCTATCTTAACTTCAACAGTAACGAGCGGCTTAGTGGTCCCTCAGACCGCCAATATCCTACCACGCCCTCTACCTTCCCTCAACCGGTCTTCCCAACGTCTTCGCAACAGCATCTTGCTTCCCAGCAGTCTCAAGCTCCTCAGCAATATGCTGGTGGTTATGCTCCCCAGGGCAACTACTTTGCGCCTGGCCCATATCAGGCTCCCGCCGAATACGGTAGTGCCCAAGCTACAGGAGCATATCAGCCTCGATCCAACACTCCTGGGACCAATGATCCCAATGTCGGTCTGGCTCACCAGTTCTCACACCAGAATCTAGGAGGTGCCGGTCGAGGTGGTTCCTACGGAACGCGAGGTCCTTCGCCAGGTCAACGACCCCGAACTTCAGGCTCGTCCAGCCATCAACCTGGTTATAACTATGCGAATGCTCCTCCCATGCCCGGTCAAGGTTCCCGCCAGCCCGATTTCCAGCCTGCGCCCGAGCGAAACCCCGAGAAATATGGTCTCAATGCGAATAATAACCAGAAAAAGTGTTCACAGCTGGCTGCTGATTTCTTCAAGGATAGCGTCAAGCGTGCTCGTGAGCGCAACTTACGGTATGTCATTATAGTTTAGCCTAAGATCGATTGCTACTATTGATGTCGAGGAGGATGCTAACTGCTCAATTACGAATAGACAGAGCGAGATGGAACAGAAACTCTCAGAGCCCAACCAGTCTTCTTCGAGGCGTGAACAGATTTGGCAAAACGGCGGCAAAAAGGAAGCACGCTATTTACGATTCTTGCGAACTAAAGACAAGCCCGAGAATTATACTACAGTTAAGATCATCGGAAAGGGTGCTTTCGGAGAAGTCAAACTGGTCCAAAAGAAAGCCGACGGTCAGGTCTACGCTATGAAATCCCTAATTAAAACCGAAATGTTCAAGAAAGATCAATTAGCCCATGTTCGAGCTGAGAGAGATATCTTAGCCGAGTCTGACAGCCCTTGGGTTGTTAAGCTCTTCACGACGTTCCAGGATGCCAATTTCCTCTATATGTTGATGGAGTTCTTGCCTGGTGGAGATTTAATGACGATGCTTATCAAGTACGAAATCTTTTCCGAAGATATTACACGATTCTATATCGCAGAGATCGTGTTAGCTATCGAGGCCGTTCATAAACTTGGTTTCATTCACCGGTATGATTATAACTCAGCTATTTATAAGTACTTCTGTTACTGACTAGATGATATAGTGATATCAAGCCTGACAATATTCTTCTTGATCGGGGTGGGCACGTCAAGCTTACCGATTTCGGTCTATCCACAGGTTTCCACAAGCTTCACGATAACAACTACTACCAACAACTTCTGCAGGGCAAATCGAGTCGGCCTAAGGATCGGAACTCGGTTGCTCTTGACCAGATTAACTTGACGGTCAGCAACCGTTCCCAAATTAACGACTGGAGGAAGTCTCGAAGACTGATGGCGTACTCAACCGTCGGTACCCCTGACTATATCGCACCAGAAATCTTTACAGGACAAGGTTATACCTTTGATTGCGATTGGTGGTCATTGGGTACTATCATGTTCGAATGTCTTGTCGGCTGGCCTCCGTTCTGCGCGGAAGACAGCCACGACACGTACCGAAAGATTGTTAACTGGAGACAATCACTTTATTTCCCAGACGATATCACACTTGGAAGGGAGGCTGAGCACCTGATCCGAAGGTAAGTTTTGTATTGTGACATTAATTTTACGTTTGCTAATAAAGATTCAGTCTCATCTGCAATACTGAGGTGCGACTTGGAAGAAGTGGAGCTCAGGAAATAAAGGCTCATGCGTTTTTCCGTGGTGTCGAATTCGATAGTCTTCGACGTATTCGAGCTCCATTTGAACCTCGTCTAACATCAGCCATCGACACAACTTATTTCCCAACGGACGAGATCGATCAAACAGACAATGCGACGGCTTTGAGAAACCAAGCCATCGCAATTGGAAAACCAATTGAGGAGTCACCCGAGATGAGCTTGCCATTCATCGGGTACACGTTCAAGCGGTTCGATAACAACTTCCGTTAAGCGTGTGGTTGATTTATCTGGTCTCGACTATTCAGCCCTTTCCGAACCTAGTTGGTTTGTGATCTCTAAAAGCTGAGGTTAGGACAATTGAGGATTTGGACTTTATGGGGGTCGTGGCTTTAGGCCACTAAATTGTCTGGCATATCCCCGAATCCAGGAAATAATATTTGCGGTGAGACCTGGTAGTCTCTCATGCCTAAGAAAAAAGGGAAAAAAAATATTAAGCCACATCTCTGAAATGAAGACATGGTAGTCTGATTACGTTAATATCTTGGCTGCTAAATCATGAGACGATACTGCTTTTGTATTTTTGCGATGTTTTTGATGCGTGACGAACTAGATGATATAGTAGTAAACTACTTACGAGTAGTTGGTTAACATGACTACTGAACGGTTATTATTATCTTGTCGCTACTGTGGGCTGTGTGTGTGTGTAAATATGAAATATGCTATCCGAGATGAAAGTGTAGTTGCTATAGTTGTACCTAATTAATTAGAATCTTTATTTTACAACTTTACAATTTCACAAATTTACACCTTCAAACTTGTATGAAGATACAATAAAAGGGGGGATGATTACCTAAGTTCAAGCTTAGTTGACAGCTGTTGGCGGCTGGCAGCCGTTATCTTATCTTACTAGCTTCCAAACGCCATCAATCAATCAGAAGCTTCTCATTCTCAGTCCCATAATTACACGCTTCCCTTCCCATCTTATACAAACCACCAAACATCAACGAAGTTCCCATTCAATCCGCGCGCAAATCTTCAACACGACGAAAGAGCACAAAAATTAGTATATAAATACTATAGATATCAATTAAACAACGCGGAGGAAGATACGATAATGGATTATCAGAACCGCGCCGGTTCCAAGTTCGGCGGCGGTGGTGTCGCCTCTCACAGCGCCACCAATGCCGACCGACGAGAGCGTCTACGCAAGCTCGCCCTCGAAACCATCGACCTCGACAAGGACCCCTACTTCTTCAAGAACCACGTCGGGTCATTCGAATGCCGCCTCTGTCTAACGGTGCACCAAAATGACGGGTCCTACCTCGCGCACACCCAGGGCAAGAAACATCAGACGAACCTAGCGCGGCGCGCGGCCCGGGAGCAGAAAGAAGGCAAGAGCCAGATCGACCCCAACACGGGGCTGCCGGTGGGCGTGGTGGGCGCGGGCTTCGGGGCGGGCATGGTGCGGCGCAATATCGTCAAGATCGGGCGGCCGGGGTACAAGATCACCAAGGTGCGGGACCAAGTGACGCTGCAGCAGGGGCTCCTGTTCCAGCTGCAGTACCCGGAGATCGCGCAGGACGTGATGCCCAAGGTGCGCTTCATGAGCGCGTTCGAGCAGCGCGTCGAGGAGCCGCCCGACAAGAACTTCCAGTACATGCTCGTGGCGGCGGAGCCGTACGAGACGTGCGGGTTCAAGCTCCAGGCGAGGGAGATCGATCGCTCGGGGGATCGGTATTGGACTTGGTGGGATGCGGATCTGAAGGAGTTTTGGATCCAGGTTATGTTTTTGACGGAGCGGGAGGAGAGGTATGTTGGTGTGCCGGGGTTGCCGGGGAGGAGGTGATTGGTTTGTGTTGTGGTTGGGGAATACCCGGTGCTAGGGAAGATTGGAGAAGAGAGCTATGCAGAGGGGGAAATACGGTCGAAGGCGATAGTCCGGCCTCGACGATAATTATACGCTTTCTCGGTCATGTTGAGCCTCGTTCTACGATGGCTAACATCCGACAAACTCGTTTCCCGCTCGTGTAAGTGGCTTATTCAAGGAATGCCCTCAGGGGAATGTGGGTAATGCCATCGTGTACTAATACGAAATAGACCTACATCGATGATATTCTCTACGTCGTATTTAGGGCTTGAGAAGTGGGTAGCAAAAGAATGATATCATGTAGCACCAACAGCGAAAATTCATGGAATGGGATCAAGAATCGTGTCACATCTTGAAATATACCTAGGTAACTTGTGTGTGAAGGACTCCTGCAAAGTATAGAACTCTACATAAGTACCTAATCTAGCGTAGTGACAGCACTTAGTCTTATGTCAACACATATTAAAATCTTATTGGCAAATGTTTATTCATAGGATAATTTACCCTCTACTAACTAAGCCAGAGTAATGGCCTACCTAGGTAGCTAGATGTGTGCTCTCGGGTTTTTAGTCAATGTCTAAGACCATCTTGACTCAGTCTTTGCGGATATTTGCTAGCTCGATGCCTTTGGCTTTATCACTCAACCTCGCGGAGAGAAAGCTCGGAAGCGTACAAGAGTGTGGTTCTTCTCTTGAGGTCGAGGCTGGCGCTTTTGGGAGCGCGCTTGATGGCAAGGGGATCCATCTAGGAGTAACTAATCCCAACATCGTTGATATAGTTATCAGGTAACTATAGCGAGCATATGGGGGATTCAGCGGCGGCTCCAAGATCCCTAGCTTCTGGAGCTGTATACTGAGTGCGCCCAGCAGCATCGACGAACACTCGAATGAGCATCCAGCTCGGCCCTCGCGTAAGCGTTTTAAAAGGTCATATAAAAGAAAAAAAATCTGACCCAGGAGATACTCCCTCTGCTCATCGATTCTTCCTATCGAAGCGATTAGCATGTTGTCTACACAGACGGGAGTAGATGAACTATAGGTACTTACCGGCCGCTGCCGTGATTGGCAGGCCTAACGTTGGGAATTTACCTTTACAATGCTGTATAGCGACCAGCGTTGCGTTCTTGAATAATTTTTCTTTACGGAAAACTTGAGTAACTAAAATCCATAGAACAATGTCCCTGTTAAACGTATGTTTGTCATAACCAGGCATATTGTTTATCCATACATCTGACCACACCATAACTGCCTCATGGCATTGGTAATAGTCAACCAGTACGGCAACCTTAGCAACTTCTTCAAGAGTCATTGATTTGGGGATTTTGTAATTGTGACCGTGTATAATTCGCATTAGAATGAGCATAGAATTCTCATCCCAACCCTCAGCATCCACACACAGGCGACCATCTGGGGACGTTGGCGTTGCTTCTATCCAAGGACCTCGCAGAAGGTTTTTAAAGTACCCGGAAGCTAAAGATAGATGTCTTGACGAGAGTAAGAACTGGACTTTGGCGTTGGACTTGTAGATTGGTCTGACATGAGTAGCTTCGGTTGCTATCTTCCTATACCAGTATTCATCCCATACAGCAAATGGTGCGTTCGGGTTGTGAAGTGTAAGTAGGACATCTCCTTTAGGATCAAGCTCCCAAGGTGCTACAACCGGATTCGCCATGATGCGAAATATTATTATATCCTCTCAAGTTTGTAAGGGAAAAGAAGGAAATGATTATCTAAGGTACGCAAACATCGAAGTACGAAGCTCGAGCCAACTCGGCCACAGGTCAATACCTACTACCCCACATAAACAAACACCTTCACCATAAGTGAAATACGATCAGTCATTTTAAGATGACCAAATTTAAGTGTATAGCAATGCTAAGTTACAATGAGCATTTCTTGAATAAGTTATAAATTATGTAAGGAACAGGTTGGCCCTATGAATAAGAGCTTTGAAGCCGGACCTCCGGGGGTAGGCGGATATCCGGAATATAATTTTTTCTATAGCGACTTGGGACTTGATGGATAATATAACTATGATAAAACATTAATAAACTATCCGAAGTACGAACTCCATTATGAGAATACTCTGCCTTCACGCTGATAGCCAGAATGAGGCAATCTTGAAGTCAGAATTAGGTATATAGTCACATATTATGGCAAGCAAGTTACCTCCCTTGCTGACCCTTTAAAACAGCTTCTTTACTATCAAAGTTGCAACATTCAAACTCAAACCTCTTGTTTGAATTTGTTAACGGTCCTTTGCAATATTCAAACTTACCAGCGGAAAACTCATCGCCCCATAAGATACACCGCTATAAGTTCTATGAGGTTGAAGAAGTCGAAGATATTCGTAAAGCTAGCGAGTGGCTAGCTACAAAGATAGACAATGATGGACCCTACGATGGTGTTTTAGCAGTTTCTCAAAGCGCTGCTGTTGTTTCCAGCTTTTTATTATATCGACAATGGTATGATCATGAGTTACCGCCAGCTTTCAAATTTGCCATTTTCATCGACGGAAGAATTCCGCTCAAGATTCTAAAAGATCTCGGAGTGCCTGTCTCGAACGAGGCAGAAAACGTAGTAGCGGAAGCAAAACTGCAGCGAGACCGAGGCCTTGGTCCTTTACCAACTCATACGACTAAGGCGCGCCGGGCAGTATATAATTCGGACGATTGTTTTGGATTAAACCTAAACAGAATTCCGTTAGAGCTGAAAATAAGAATACCAACCGTACACGTATGGAGCGAGAATGACCCTTTGTTTCCGACTTCAGTTCAACTCACGGGGCTCTGCGACCCATATATTAGAAAGATACAAATACATAAAGGGTCTCACGAAATGCCCCGCGACGAGGAAGGTTTATCGGAGTTGGTATCACTGATCGACTGGTGCATCCAGCGTGCGACATGGCCTGGTCAAATGCAACTATAGAATTTTATTGATCGAGACTGAGATGATGGGGAAATTGTAGACAAGAATTTTATAGCACTTCATGATCGATTTGATGGAATAATGGTGTTGCATATATAAAATATTGTTGAAAGCTCTTCATAGAATTCCCCTTTGACGCAATTTGTTGCGTGGCATGTGATAGGAAACTGATGGATGGGAGTAATGACTCCCCTTGTCTTAGCCTAGATCGTCATCCGAGTCACCCCAACCCAACCCGAATGATCTCTGACTTAGCGATCTTAAAAAGTATGTAGTTACGATATTTCAACAGTACTGCTTTCGTTTTATTCGTCTCTCTTACCGACTTTACTTTCTCTAAAAAAAGAAAACCAAAGTGTGCTACGGAAGTTAGGTCCTGAAGATATTGGGATTTGCGTTGCATGCAAAGCGGAGTCGCTGGCTTGTTACGGTTAGTATACCTGTTCGAAGTTGGTGTACGACTTGTGATCTTCGACGATCTTGAATGATTGATAAGAATTACATTGCCAATATTGACTTTTCTTACTTATGATATAGTATCATGAAAGAAAAAGTAGAAAGATAAACGACTTTGTACGTAAGAGGGATAACACAAATGATCTAAAGATGGTAAGTTGCTGCGGAACGACCGAGGCAAGGGGAAGTTCTCTTGATATGGAGTCAGCCAAATACTCTATAAGGTAGGGTTACTATCACACTCGAAGCGCCGGCTAACCTCTCCTTGTCGTCCACTCCGACGTCACCACTCGATACTGCTTACTTTCGGCTTATAGTCTGACTATGTTATTGTTACTTTTGGACGGCGAGTGTTCTTTTCCATGAGACCTCGTACCTGGCTTCTCTCCCGAGGAGCGACCCTGACTGCGAGATCAACGTCAGCAATTCCTCTTCAAGTTCCCATAAGTCTATATAATTATGTCAGCAACTAGCAACGAGTTCTATCAGTGTGATGAGAATAGACGTGAGACAGAATTGAACCTATTCAAGACGAGGCGGTGACTAGATGCAAATCATGTAACGGTGCATGACCCTTCGGTCAGGTGAGACGACTCATAGGGTCCTTACCTGTGGTATCTAATACAATATATACGCTACCATATATAAATAAGCTTTCATAGTCTCCTGACTCGAGGATTAATATTCATAGCATTTCAAAATCCAAGATACTGCCACTCTCGAATTTCGATACGAGGAAATACTATCTCTTGGCAAGAAGTCTCGCAACGATGTCTGATATTAAAGACGTTCACTCTCCTCTCCTAAGCCCGGGCTCGAGGACTTCGGTTCCTCAAATAAGCTCGCCCTCTGTCCCCAAGTCATCTAAATCTCCCGCCTCGCCTCAGAAGCCAAGCATAGCAAACCCGACGCCGACTGACCCTGCACCTATAAAGACAATCACCAACCTATCCTGGGGAGCCCCAGCAGGCCTTGCTATCCGTGGACCCAACGACGAGAACCTCGTTATCTTCAGAAAAGCGCTAGGAATAAACTATGCCCGCGACACTACCGAGAGCGGTACTCTCGAAGAGGGACGCAACACCGCGGTTGGCATATACAAATCCGTGATTCAAACCCAACAGATCAAGGGTGTCCAAAACGCCCTCCTCACCGCATTCCTCTACCTTTGCTACTTTGCTCAGATCGTCATCGGCGCTGCGCTAACCGCCATGGGCCCCAACTCCGGACGATACGAAGTTCTCATTACCGTGCTCGGAGCTATCAACACGGTCTTGGCCGGCATTCTAGCTCTGATCAAGGGATCTGGGCAGCCGCAGAGGCTGGAGAAGGACCGTGTAGGGTTCAGGAGGCTGCAGGACTGGATCGAAGAGACCGAGGCACTACTTGCTGTGGGGGTTATTGGCCGGAATAGGAAAGAGGTTGGCTTGTTGGTCGAAAGCGCCTTTAAGCGGTACAACGCGGCTAAGATGAGCGTGGAGAATAACAGTCCTGACTTTTACGTCAACCAGCCGGATTCGGGCGACGACATGTCAGATACTGCCGGAAAACCACTACGACATAATGGACTTTGATCTTACGGCCACGGGCACTTAACTACGGGGATAGATATGGATATTAGCTCTTGACTAAATTTAGAGTGTCTTGTCAGACTACAAATGGGGTTGAGGATAGGGGGTGTTCCGGATGACTGATGACTTAGATGGATTACATTATTTAGACGCAAGTAGCTATAGAGAGTTGTCTTCTAGTTGTAATTTTACACCTTATTAAAACTTCGATGCGTAACTGTATTGTATGTATAATAGACGTCTCTGAAATCTGATATCGGTCGTTACACATGTACCTGCGTAACCGCATGGCATATGCAGTCAATCCGGGGTGGCTAACGGTCTAGTTTATTGGTTTTTGGATGTCGTCAGCATATATGGTTAAGGGGGAAAAGATATTACTATTGGTAAGATCGCGGCACTCATATCGTCCTTTATAGCTTTGGCTGACCTCAGAGACTGTAAGACTAGACTTTAATCATCCAATATCCACGACACGGCGTAAGCTTTTGTACGCCGCATTGGGGTTCGTTGCATCCAATAGTGCTGACAAGTCGGTAGTGCGTTGATATTCTCAGCACTATTAAAGAGCCTCGTTTTATCTAAGTCCACGTGAATAATGACAATTCTTAAGTCTTGAGCTATTTCTCGAGGTTCTATTCCTAGACATCTAGATCTTTTTTACTACAACTTGGGTGTTCCGCAAGGAACTCTAACCTAGCTACGAGGATTTACGTTTATGCATGCTGAACATATCCTTTGTCCTAGGTATCTCATCTAGAATCCTGTCACTTTTTGTATATTAGTAGTAGTCTTGATAACTTCCTCACCTCCCTACTAAAAGGTAATCGCTTTAAAGAAAAGAAGGTATATGACTGATTGTATTTCTACGTGAGGTTTGATAAGAAGAGCTTATAGATAGGTAGGACGGCACTCTGGATTAACCAGTGCTTGTCGGACCCGGATATAAAATTTAAACATACCATGTTTCTTAGCCATTAGTATATCCGTATGTATTCTATTTATTGCTTTATTTTAACGAAATAACATATAATACATATATTCACTGAGTGATCTTCCTCGTGAGAATACCAAATTCATCCTCCACGCGAATCTTCTCAGTGTCTATTCACCAAGATCCATAGCCAAAAACTTCATATTTAAGTGGCCATGGATTTGCCCGACTTCTAAACTCCTATTTTCTACCCCGAGGTAGTCTTTACCTTAATGTAGTCCTTCAATAGAGGCCGTCTGGATATCTCCCAATATCGCATATATCGATTTAGTGGCTTAACGAACGGACTCGTTTGCAATAGTCTTCTGGGAACGCATCGCCTTCCCTCTTCCGTAAATTCGGTAGACATTGGGCATTGAAATACGAAGATACTCCTCCGCATACGAATGTTTCACTTCTCTTATTCTCACTGGATTCTTCAGCTTCATTGGAGCAATTCAGGGGATTCTCAAACTCTAGCTGCTCGGCTAGATCGAGTAGCTTAGAGCCCGCTTTCCGAACACGACGGTGAGGACTCTTCTGAAGTTCTGCCTGAACCCACTGGCGAAAATCTTCCGATATTTCGGCCCCAGAGCGTAGAAAGATCTCTGCAACTTCTGCAGGTAGTAACCGGTCACTTTCATCTAGAACGATCCATGATGTTGATTCCAGCCAATTAAGCCATGGGGTTGTTGTAACCGCCTCTCTCGGATCGAATATTTCGTAATTCGGATCTCCGCCGTAGGAAATCAACAAAGACACCATTTCAGAAAGTAACCCAGACATATCTCTGCCGTAAAGCCACTCTCGGATACCCCCACAGGTCAAGGGAAGAGACACCGCGTGGTACAGCAAGCTAGACCATTTATCCTTTCTAGGAATTGCCAGATCATCCTGTAGAGAAGAAGCATTACTCTTAACAAAATTTATTGCACCAGCCTCAACAGCAAGGTCTACTATTACCGATGACAGTTTATTCGCCTCGGCAATCCGCCCCAGCATATCATCTTCGTTTTGTGGATCTGGCTTTAGAGTATCGATAAATGGCTGAATAACCCAGAAGATGTTATTTTTGCTTTCAGGATGTTGGGAATCGGATTGGGCTCCCCAATAAAACCCGTCACATAGAAAGCTCGTCGCCTGCGTGGAATTATAGGGGATGCTCGCCATAGCCAAATAGAGACCAATGCGAGACAGCTCCGAGGCAGCCTGGAGTCCATTCGGGGGCCGTAAACACTCGAGATCCCATGATTTCTCATTGCTTAGGAATTCAAAGACAGTCCGGTGCATAAATATGACTCTTCCATCGATCTTTGTATCGTGTTCCTCTTCACCTCTAGTGCCGCAAAAGCAATGCCTACAGTCGTCTCGGCTGACACGGCTCTCACTCCAATTTGTCTCCAACAATCCTCCTGTCCGACTCCTTAACCGCCCTTCAAGTTCTTCACATAATGTACGTTTCTGGCTTCTCTCTAAAGTTGGTATTCGCTCCATATTCGTATAGTCATCATCGATTAGGGCTAAGCCGAGTAAGGTCATGTCGCTGTATTCTAGCCTGTCCTGTGCTTGTCGCGCTTCAAAACATATTCTCAGCATTCGAGATCCCTGCTCTCTATGACGCTTGTTGATTCCATTGAGCATATGTTGGAACATCTGCTCAAGCTCTGGTGGCAGCTCATCGACGCGACGT
This sequence comes from Daldinia childiae, assembly GCF_008694065.1. NCBI lineage: Eukaryota > Fungi > Ascomycota > Sordariomycetes > Xylariales > Hypoxylaceae > Daldinia > Daldinia childiae. The sequence continues at coordinate 2,993,683 of NW_022984645.1, read as the reverse complement.
TGTAGCTCGTGAATCCTATCAAAGTCCGCGAAACCTAGTGTGAGAGATCTGCAAGCGAGAATAACCCAGAGAAAGACCCCCGAAGCTTTGTTGACTAGACCTTCCATAATTGCTGTTGCCTCGACGGTATGTCGATTTAAGAGACCTTGCATGTACCTATGGCCACCAATAGTTTCTTCAACATAAGACTTAATATCAGCACGTGTTAAATGATGCAGATCTAACGATGGAAGTTCGCTGAAAGATGCAACGCAATCTGGAATAGGCCTACTCGAGACCACAATCTTGATATGAGGGTTCATAACAAGCTCTTTGAGAAAATCAATGCCATCGTGATAATTTCCCACGAACTCATCAAGCCCATCGATGAAAAAACAAAACTTGCAGATCTGTGGTGCCTTCGTCGCAAGTACCCGGAACGCATATTTAGTTTCGGTTACAGATGGCAAGCTTGCAGAAACGCTGTCGTCATAAAGTTGCTTCCACATATTTGGGAGGGCTTCGGGAATAAGATCCGGGTGCTCAGAAAGTATTTGATACAGAAGAGTTCTCGATAACCACTCCTGGGACTTTTGCTCATAAGTCCCCATATTGTAGAAGAAGTAGTGGGTTAGGAAGTATTGTGTGTCTCCAGCCCATCTAGAGAGAAGTTTCCTGGTTTGTTTGTGCTGGATTAAATGTTTCATCAGCGTTGACTTGCCACTCCCGGCCTTCCCAGAAACCCAGTAGATCCCCGAGCCAGATTGAAGCCATTCCGAGAGGTCATCCCATAGATATGTTCCCTGGGGTGGCTCAAGTACCCAGCGGAATGTTTTACAATGTGCTTTAGAAATAGACTCTCTCCTTTCATCGATAGTTCTGAACCATAACCCGTGAAGGATCTGCTCCTTACAAGTACGTGTAAGATGTTCCTCAGTCAATTCTGCGACTACTATTCTACCCCCAACCGATGCTTCGTGGACGAGTTTTAGTCCTCTGAGATTCCTAATAGTAGCAACATCCTGTTCCGTTGCACGGCGTGTGATCGCTCGATTGTCAAATATCGGGACAATCTGAGTAAGTTTCGTGGTAAAATGGGCCAACTCTTTAACCACTTCCTCGAACCTCGCCTTATCTCGAACAACCCATCGAATTCGCTTGCCTATTGTTGTTGTCTTGTCGCGTATATCACTTCGCAATTTCATTGCCTCGAATTCCCTGACGAACTTTGCCATTCGACGACCACTGATTATAGGCACGTAGTTGGTGTGCTCAGGAGCCCCAAACTCCGTACTATCAATAGGCCGGTATTCACCCTCCCTTTCTAGGCCATAACGATCCTTTAGTCGAGTTTCGTCGTTCATTAGAAGCTTGATGCATCCCAAAATACGAGTGATAGCCCATTGGGTAGTATGGTCGTTTAATCTTTGGTCATGGTCAGGCTGTAAGAGTTTCACCTGCTCGGACCATTGCAATAAAATCGTCCTCTCAATATCGAGCTTAGTCTCCAGTATTTCGTAGTCGCGGCCGAATTTTCGCGAGCTCATGAAATCATTAAAGAGATCTATAGCATCTCTAAACGCACCTATCACGCCCACAAGGCCGGCTACTCCCAAGACAAGCCCAGCGATCTCGGCCATCTCAGACGTGTGTCTAGTCGCTAAAACAACTTGATGAGATTTGAAAAGCAAGATACTCCGAGCAATAATTGAGGAAGGATAATCAGGGGGCTACATAATCTACGGGTTAAGTAATTATTGAGCTGCGGCAGAGAGCGTGGCAGGGAGCGTGGCATTGCTAAGAATCGACACTGTCGGCATGCCCAAGGCAGCCTTTATTGAGTAACGTCTTGGGCATCTTCGAGAGCATTGCCACAATGCGTATTGAATTATACAACACGTCGACTCTGCTATTCGCTAGAGCGAATATAAGTTTGGATTGTAATAGAATATATCATCGCTCTTTTCGGTATTAAGCCGACCAATGATTTTTCCAATGAGTCAATAGAAGCCCTAGAGCTGAGGATAAGATATCATTAGTGGCCCTTCAATGGCTTTGGATTTATATTGTACCTAAAAAGCCAATCTTATCTAGATACCTAGGTTAGTTATTCGAGAGGGTTAAAGACGTAGTAGCGTACCTGCCTACGCAGGAGTAAATAATGTTAGATATACCATCAACACTTTGCACGAAGCAATTATACACGAGTCGCATAACCCGTAAAGCATTTACCCAGCATAAAACAAGAGACACAAAGTCAAACGACCTCGATACGGGCAGCATGTCACAGCAACCAATCACCCCATCAAAAGACGCACTCAAAATCCTCTTTCAAACACCAAAATCTCATATTCACATTCACACATCTACAAACTTCCTAACACGCCTCGAAGAAGTCCCCAGCCTCTAACCCTTCAACTTCTCCAACAGCAACTTAGACCCCATATTCCCAACAGTCGGCTCCTTTTTCGGTCCAGCCTTCTTCCCCTTCTTCTTCTTATTCTTCTCCTCGGTACCCACCTCCTTAGCCGCCTTCTGCTCCGGCGTTTCCTCCGTCGCCGCTTTCTCGAGGGCCTTTTTGTTTTTCTTCAGCGTGCTTTTCAGTTCGCTTTTACTCGAGAAGTCTTCTGCTTCTAAGAGACTGAGCACGACGAATGAGCTAGGGCCTGTGGCCCATGCCATGATGTGGTCTTTGATGAAGGGGTACAAGATATCTGCGAAGTTGAGGGGTGGGTCGACGGGTATTATGCGCCGGGTCGCTTTGTCGAAGTGACCGCCTGCTATTAGGGTCTTGAACATGCGTCCGCCGTGGGGAGCTTTGGATATGTGCTCTACGGGGATGAGCTCAGCTTCTGATTCATCGGCTGGTGCATCTTCCTCGTTGGGGTTTCCAGTTGCGGTTGATGCTATTGCTTGTAACGCCTCGGATTTATCTCCGATGCAGGAAAGAAGAGCTTCGGTAACTAATTGAGACCCATGGGAAGTAGAGATCAAATCTAGCGGTGACGAGGCAATCGCAGAAAGCAGTTGTGGTGATAATGCTGTGACTAATTCCTTTCGACGGATCTCAGGGTCCTTCTTACTTGTTGTCTTTCGAATTTCCCACAGCTCCTCAAGGAGCTTCAGATCATCAGCGTGGCTAGCATCGAAGAGGACTTTCGATGCGCCCTCAAGAGGGTATCGTATTGTTAAGCGAGCATTCGGATCATTAGCGGCGATGACAACATTAGAAACTTCATTTTGTTCCGTCTTGCCTAGTAATTCCGTTATAATGGATTTGGAAGTTAAGACGGTATCATCAATTAGGTCGTAAGCGGCGAGAATAATCAAGTGACCATTCGGATCGCTCGACATAAGTTGGAAGGTATCTTTATATGTCTTTAGGATCTGTTTTCGGTCCTTAGCTGCTCCGTGGGCGAGAAGCAAGCACACAAGTCGAGCACCCGATTTCGTGAAAGCCATGTTCTTGAGTAGGTCGCCGTTCTCGTCTTCTTTAATCATTTCCATGTATTCTTTAGCTTCCTCGGTGTCTGGCTTCACATTGACGTAGTACTGATACATGGCGTCGTGTAGCATTGTAAACCCAGTCATCTTCTTTTGAATAAGTTGGTTGATTAGGTCGAGCAGATATCTCATGATCGGCCCCCGCTTACTTGGCTGTTCCTCAAGGATCTGAGAAAGTTCGGCCGTGGGGATGGTCTCGTCCGCCGACGTAGCTCGGAATATGTGGAACTCTGGCCCATACCATTCTCTTAACAGAATAGCCTTCTGCTCCTTAGTAGCAACGCCTCGGTAAATATCATCCAGGATCCAAGAAGCTTCGGGGTGGTTGATAAGTTTCCTAACTCTGCCGTAGAATTCTGGAACTATCATATCTCGAATCTCGTCATCGCCTTTCACCAGAAGCTTGCCAATTAAGAATTTGGCATACTTGCTTTCGGCTAGTATAGGATATGCACCCCTCAACTCCTTCGCAATCATCTTCCGTCGTTCAGGGGTCGCATACTTGATAGCGGTCTGTACGACACGGACAGAATCATGCTTGAGCACAAAGTCCTTCATACGACCTGTAGCAATGCTAAAGAGCTCCTCGACGAGTTTCTGCCGTTCATCTTTCGGAACTTTAGATTTTAACCGTAGTCTCTCCCAGAGCTTCTTTGTTCGTTGCAATTCATCAGCCAGGGGCTTTGCTGCTTTGCGCTCTTGGGCCAATTGCTTCTGCTTTATATGCGATTCGCGCGAGTTTTGACCTGCGTGTATAGAGTTAGCAAAATTCGGAATAATCATCTTGCTTTGACCAACCTTTTTCAAAGGTGTTTCCAGGTTGATTTCCATCAGGTTTTGACCGGAACGGTATATCATCATTTTGTTGCGAATTGACATTATTCAAAGCAGCACCGCCATCTTCTCGGTCCGAAAATTCGCTGATCTCGCTATCGTCGCTAACATCTTCTTCCGGCTCCTGTTTCCGCAACGGTTTCTTATCGAACTTGGGCTTCTTGCTTGAATATTCTTTGCTGCCATTGGTAAGCTTCCTTTTGCTTCCGAGCGCATCACCTTTGGGCGCCATTTTGAGGAGTTTAAATTTAAAACAGATGAAGTTTACAGCAGGTTATTCAATAGTGATAACCTAGCAGTACTTATCATGCAGTACTTTTATTTTATCCAAGTCTGCGAATCCCAGACCTAAAAAATATTTAGTGGAGCCCCTATAATGCCGGGCGGTGAAGGCGCAATTATCGAACTTTCACCCCGCGGCCCCACCTAAATCTAAAGCTACTAGCAATGCAAGACGGTAGCCGGTGGTGGGATTACGCCGGTACATACTACCTATAGAATAATACAAACTATAAAAAACCATGAACCTTTTTATAGAAGTCCCATCCTGTAAATAGACGCGTTTAACAGTTCTCCATGAGCCACCATGGGCCGAGAAGAACAAGTCGAAGAACGCGAAGTTCTCGACTCCATCTTCCCAGATGAAATCACAGGTCCGTGACTTTTAACTACCTATACCTATTCAACCCTCACAATTTCTATACTATACAATCTACCCCGCCATCATCACCAGTAAATTGACATAGTATTAAATATTAAATAATAATAATAATAATAAAGACATATCCGAGACCGAGTATCGCATATCCATAAAACTCGACCTCCCAGACGACAACAACGATGACGAAACAGACGAACCCCCCACCCTCGTCCTGCACGTGCGGTACCCAGACGACTACCCCGACGAGGCGCCCATCCTCGACCTCTCGCCGCCGCAAAACGCCGCCTCGCACCCGCACTTCTCCATCGCCTCCGACAAGGCGCAGCTGCTGAAAGGGCTCGAGGACGTCATCCAGGAGAATATGGGCATGGCCATGGTGTTCACGCTCGTCACGACGCTCAAGGAAGAAGCCGAGCAGCTGATCGCGGAGCGGCGCGCGGCCGCGGCTCAAGTGCACGAGGAAGCCATGCTGGCCGCGGAGCGCGAGGAGAATAAAAAGTTCCACGGCACGCCGGTGACCCCGGAGACGTTTCTGCAGTGGCGCGAGGGCTTCATCAAGGAGATGGAGGAGAAGCAGCGCCGGGAGGAAGAGGAGAAGCTCGCGGAGCTGAAGAAGGCTAAGGTGAAGGAGCCGGTGAGGTTGACGGGCAAGCAGCTCTGGGAGCGCGGCTTGGTGGGTAAGATTGACGAGGACGACGAGAGTATCCCCGTCGAGCAAGTTGAGAAGCTCAAGATTGAGGCATGAATAAATAAATAAGGAGGCAGATATGCGGATGATACAGTATTACCATCTCGGGACTATGATGAGCATCACTCATGGGTTTGGCGCAAATTAGGGGGAAAAAAAGAAAGCTTAGGTGGAAAAATCAGAGAGAATCGCCTCGCTTATGAACATGATATGGCATGATAAAAGCATCAATTACCCCTTTTTTAGATTTTCCTAACGCCATCCATGCCAGAACAAGATCCTTAGATCTCGTGGTATCTTCCATCTAGTTATAGTATCAAACGTTCCCTTTTCCTCCCTCCTTCCCTCTTTCACTACCATGGACAAACTACCTAGGTAATCAGTCCTTCATCTCATCATCGCTCCCCTCATCCTCGTCCTCCCAGTCCTCATCTTCGCCCTCGCCGGCCGGCGCCTCACCAAGCTCCTTAGCAATAAGACTTAATAATTCCTGCGCATGTTCTCCTAACCGCTCGTCCTCGTAGTCTTGAAGTTTATACAGATGCTGGCACTGGTTGAGCCACACGCGGCTCGATATCCACGACGCCTTCCAGTCCTCCTCGCTCGCCTTGGCCGCCTTCTGTTTCTCGCCCATGACGTAGAGACCCCAACCACCTAAATACCAGACCTCGACGCTTTGATCGTCCTCGCTAACCAGGCGCTCAAGGACTTCGATAGCCTCCTGCTCCATCTCAACTTCCATAAGCAGTCTCGCAAGCGCGACTCTGCTCGGGAAGTCGGGAACCGCAGGGTCTTCAGGCGGCAAATCCTTCCATAGCTCCAAGCTCCTCGTCAGCGCAGCCTTCGCATCATCGAACCTCTCCTGGGAAATCCGCACGTTGGCCAAAGTCTGCCAAGTCTCGGCGAAATCCGGCGCCACCATCGTCGCCTCCGTAACCAGAGTCTCGCATCTCTGCTCGGCGTCCTCCTCCCACGAGAGATCCGTCATGTAGACCTCCGTAACAGAGCACAGAGTCATAGCTAATTTCTTCTTGAGCTCGTCTAACAGGATAGTCTGCTCGTCGGTTCTCCGTCGCGCATTCTCCAGAGTCTGGATCTGTTTTCTGAGCGCCACGGCGCCCTTCTCGAACCACGTGACGCTGTCCTGGCCGCCCTCCTCGCTCAGCTGCGCCAAACATAGGAATTTCTCTGGCCCACCCCCGAAAGCTTCGTCTTTGGCGCCGTCGGCATCGATCGCGACGGCCTGCAGGAAATACGCCCGCGCGGCCTCGAATTCGCCTGCCTCGAGGTTAACCTGTCCGAGCAGGTTTAGCGCGGACAGCTCGTCATCCGAGCCTGTGGATGATTGCTCCAGCGCTTTCTCTGCTAGTGTAAGGGCATCTTGGACATTGCCTGCTTGTAATTGGTATTCGGCCGCCTTAACTAAAACTTCTGGGGTGACGGGCTTAGAAGCTCCGCCTGCTGCCCTGGATATCGCTGCCTTGTCTCGTTTTTTGGACTTCTTATCAGGTCGCCTTGGCGCCATAATGTGAGGTAATAACAATTGAAGATACCTTCGAAAAACAGGACTCAGAAAAGTTAAAGTTGAGCTGCTGCGCTCACAATTGAAACGAATGTAGGTCGTAGGTGATTTCGATGAAAATTAATCGATAATGCCGATAAGACCAAATATTTTAGTCTTATCAGGTTGTGTTTTAATTACTGACGTGGGGTCGGCCGTCGAAGTTACGAAGTTGGCGGGGATGCATCTAAACCTCTCTTATTGAATAATACCTGCTTATCATATCTCTTCTTTAATTGAACAAGATATAAATCTTAAGTTCCAAGAGTGAAATATATTCACATTTTGAGAAGAAAAAATTTATGCGTGATTCCAGGCAAGATATTATATCGTATTTAAGCCATTACGAGCTGATATCTTATTCTTCATATCAGATGTATAACATACCATACCATTACCATTGTAACTCATTACCCGTTTTCTCCCATGGCCGCCCACATTTCCCGGCTTTAACTGTTCTATCTGTCCCTTGTTCCTGACCACCTATGAGCCCGGTACGGTGGAAGCGAGCGACTGAACCTGAAATTACTGAACAAGGGGCAAGCGACCGCTCAGATATCATAATGCCCTTCCTATACCACCTAAACGCCGTAAATCTATGCATGTTGTGTTGATCTCATTCATTCGTACGGGACATTACTGCATCTCTTGCTCTTCGATCGACTGTCTGGATTTGGGTCGCTCAATGTTGCCCAATTCTGACCCTTGGCCGCTTTGCGCTCTTTTGCGCCCGGGGATAAACCGAGACATTCCTAGCCCTTGCGTATGCACTGGAGATTCTTGCGACTCGGAAAACTTGGCGAAGAATCCCCTCTTCTTCGGTTGCTTCTGATCATCGTTTAGTCCGACATCCTCGAAACCCTCTTCGGCGGTTGGCGGATCCCAGGGACGGTTTCTGACAGAGATCCTCGGTGATCGAGGAAATCGGGCGGAATCAAGACTTTGGCGCTGTTGATCGTGGCCCAAGACTGGCGACCTAGCAGAAATATCCTTCAGATGCTGTTAGTTGAGAGTATAAATATATGGTAAGTAGAAATGTGACATACAAAAGACCGGCGGTAAGAATCGAAAGATTCGCGAGAAATAGAGAAGTGTTCAATATCGCCAAAGCTACTACGGGTGTCCATGGATGTTCGAGACGCAGCCGAACGTCTCGGCCACAAAGCCTTGTCTTCCGTTGGCGAAGGCTAAGACATTAGTCAGTAACCAGAATACCTTTTTTTTCTTGCACGGGAGGTTAATTCATACCGGGAGATAGACTCCGCTATCGTTTACCACTATAATTAAAAGTCAGGCTATGTTCTCCCGGGCGCAAGGTTCCAAGGCGCAGGACATACCGCTCATCTTGTAATCTCCGGTGTCCCGACTCTTGGTGCTCCGGATGCTTAAAGAAGAAGACGCCTTGGATCCAATTGTATCGACCTTTTCAAATCCAGCTTGCGGGGAAATCAATGCGCCGGGCCGGACATTCTCATCCTTGATCTCGAGGTTGAGCACGCCGGGACGTCTCGCGAAAGGGTTACGGATTGGCATTGTCGGGGATATCCTTGCGCTAAATAAAAAGCGATAGTAATTAAATTGATTCGAGGCAATTTAGTCAAGACAGACGCATTGAGCGAATTTGAATAGTGGAAGTAAGGAAAAGTAGGAAAGTTGTGTAAGTGTTAATTGACGATTGACGATTAACGATTAAGATTGATCGCAATTGGGGATTTGATGGAGTGGAATTGGAATCGCGGGAATAGTAAGTACAAATCGGGTCGGACCTTTCCTAACTTTAGATTACTTGACTGCTTTAAACCGTACGACCAGGGATTTTCATAAGAGACGGAAACAGGAAAGGACAAGCCCCGGATGCCGGATAGGCGATGCTAGGTGGGCGGTGGACGGTGGGGACTTTTTGCGCGAGGTTGAGTCTTTTCTTAGGAGGTAAGTACCTTTTTAATTTAGATCATTACTCGCGACTATAGCCATGTACAACTCTACTCTTTTTTTTTTCCTCTCGCCCTCTAAAAATCAAAGAACATGACCAAAGTTGAATTTAATTTAAAGACTAAAATGACGATCGTATGGATACAAATTATTTAGATCGTTTACGTGGACTACGCCTTTTGGAATGGTTTGTGGGGCATCCCTGTCTTCCCTGTTCCTCGGGCTTACATACAACAAACCTGCAACCTACAATAATTCCAGTTTTTCTTTCAACTTGTACCTATTCTTGGCTATCCTATCCGACAGGACCTGCATCATCCATTTGCTTTCCGTGCTTCTTGGGTCCCTTCTTGCAGCAACGGGGTATCGATCAGCATCCCAATCTAGTAACCACTTAGTATTCTTTGGGTTATCTATACATATCTATACACATCTAACTTTTCTATTTATCGTGAAAAATACCTAACGACATGCCGAGGTACCCGAAGTTCTACAATGACGTTGACGTATATCATTGTTGGGTACATACAGTAATAAGTAAGATTCCTTTGGGAAGATCTACAGATGGCGATGCATATAGCCTTTCTTTAATAGGATCAACCGACAGTCTCGGCCGCGTCTAGCACTTCTTCTATTTGCCACCCGCAAATCTGGGTATAAGCACTAGACATTTAGGTTAGTTCACTCGGCTAGATGATGCTATACTTAATAGGCTGAGCAAACACAAAGCCAGCCGCACCTAGGTTTTAGGAGTAGGCCAGTTCCTGATAATAAGAATAATAGAAAACCATAGGAGAAAGAATGTAAATTAGTTGATTGGCTCCCTTATCTCCGGGTCACATGCTATGTCGCCATGAATCGACAACGGATTCCCGCATACAGCCCACATATTGTTGCCGGAATCCGGGGACCTGACCCAAAACCTTATCTCTTTGTCCTTGTCCCTGTTCAATAGTCCGGGACGAGTCTCGAATTCATTACTCGATACTTTAAATATACTTTCATCTTCTAATAAATGTTAAACGAAACGCTTCACGTTAGTTTTCAACACTAATAAAACGAGAACGCCGATATTAGACCGATATGCGACTCAGAATACACGCTACTATGCATATACATGAATTGTTTCAAATACGGGATGCGAGGCCATATATACAGCGGTAACATTTTATCGTTTCATAAACTCATCGCTAGTTGAATACAACAGTCTTATGCCCGTTCAAAAATACACGCTTCTCGCTCCACCACTTGACAGCTGCAGCCAAGACCTGGCTCTCGACATTGCTTCCCTCCTCGACCAACTCCTTAGGGCTCATGCTGTGGTCAACGCGCGCGACTCTCTGCTCGATGATCGGGCCCTCGTCTAGATCCGCCGTGACGAAATGCGCCGTGGCACCAATGATCTTGACGCCGCGCTCGTAGGCCTGGTGGTACGGCTTTGCCCCCTTGAACGACGGTAAGAAGCTGTGGTGGATGTTGATGATCTTGCCGCTCATCGCTGAGCACAGTCCAGGACTTAGGACCTGCATATAGCGTGCCAGCACCACCAGGTCGATATTTTCCTGCTTAATCAGGTCTAGAATCTGGCGTTCTTGTTCAAGCTTCGTCTCCTTGGTTACGGGGAGATGGTGGAATGCGATCCCGTAGCTCTCGGCTAGGGGCTTAAAGTCCGGGTGATTGGAGACTATTAAGGGGATCTCAATGCCCAGCTGGTTTGACTTGGCCCTGAATAATAAGTCATTCAGACAGTGTCCAATTTTAGACACCATGATCAAGACCCTGGGCTTCTGGCTCGTCGACCGTAAGTCGTACTGGTCCATCTCCATTTCCGCCGCGAGCTTCGCCATTGGCTCATCTAAGTTAGCCGTTGACTCAGCATGGCCAAAACGGACTCTCATGAAAAACTTCTTAGACGTCCGGTCTGAGAATTGTTGTAAGTCTAGAATATTGAGACCATGGTTTGCCAAGAGGCCAGTGACGGCGTGAACGATGCCAGGCTTGTCCGGGCATGACAGCGTAAGGATATGATCATCGTTTGAAGCCATTATTTCTCGATTCCCTTGAAGACAGATTTCACATCAAAATTTTGTATTTTGCCAATGACATGACTAATTCTTCCACACACCGGATGTAGTGACTCTTTAGTAGTCTCGGCTGGAGATCGGGCTCGGTATAAATGCATAGCGTTTTTGCATATAACTAGTCTAAATATGCGATAAAAAGAGGCCACATGGAACTACGGTCTATCTTACGTATAAGTCGCCCTCTTGGTCATATTAGATAAATTTCTTAAGGTCATGTTATAATCTTGCTCAGTTTATAATTCGTCGGTATAGCCTTGTAATGTAAGTGAGATGATCTTCTTGTCTTATATAGTATTCGACAGCATTTGGCGGCTCTGATGTCAGCTAAGCTTTATACAATGGAGGAAATGAAATGCGGGCATATATACTGCGTAAGATCATAGAGAAAAGACAGCAAGTGCTAATTGGTCTTGGGTTAATTAGTTTCAACGCGCCTAGTCAACAGGATCTCCAGAGACTATATAAATCTATCGGCACCTAAGACACTAATAGGCTTGGTGTGCGTGGCTTCGATAGTGAATGAAGGCTTAACTATTTGAGCCTCAGTCTCAGAATGAATACATACAATACATACTATACCCATGTACGTACCTGTTAGATAATCCATCTGCTTACATGTGTTACCGGCGGCTAGCATCTTCCTCCAGGGTCTAGTTCTTAGATGCGGCACTTGATCCTTGAATTCTTCAATAGGATATAATAGATCGGGTTTCCAGAATCGATCTCGCAGTTTAGCGGCATGAAAATCTCCCGCACTTATTATATACCACTTAGATAGACAGAGTAAAATGCCCAGGAAGAATTGCTGCGTTACGCTATCCCGGAAAGGCGAGCCGTATTTCAGCTACCCAAAGTTACCATTTTGCCGGATGCGGGAACGTACATAATGTATATTGATTTCTGAGCAATCACGTCGGGTAGATTTTATTGGCTAATAACTTCTCGCCCATTCTACCTTTCGACCTTGTGCTACGATATTTTTAACCTTATGACTTAGACATAAATTTTTGTAGGCGGGGATCGGCGTGGTAGGGCGTGGCATATCCCGGCTTATACACAAGCCATCCGACAAAGCAAAAATTGGTTCCATTACCAGAACGTCAGGTCCGCCCGATCGGGTTGTCAGATGCGCACCTGCGATGATATTAGATCAGAGTCTATTAGAACTTACATATGCGTTCTTAGCTAGGGGGGTTTTGCCAGCACAACACGACCAACATCGCCAAGTCGCCGCTAATGCCCGTAGACTTCGTATTCTTACCACCAATGCCGATTCGTCTGCAAGGGATAATTGAATCAAGACTGATTGAAGTTAGGGAGAAGAAAAATAAAAAACATTACTTACAATACCCTAAAACAATATGGTTTCATTGTGGAAATTGATGGCTGCTAGCAACTTGCGCAGGGGGTACGTATGCTTTATTTTATCTATCGATCCATTTCGACTTTGTCCTGGACCATGGGCCATGCTAGAACTTCGCTTCCGGTTAAATAAAGTCCATACCTGAATCCTAACGCCTGTCCCCTAGCTCAGGAGCGTATGCGGTAGGGTGCTCACCGGCGACCTGCAGCTGTTGGTGATACGCTGGCACCGTGACGTGATCAATTAACTAACACCGTGCTTTCAGATAGGCGCGCAAAAGCTCAACTGGCTTATACCGATCCATCTTGTTGCACAGAACGTCGTAAAAATGGATCTATGTCTAGAGCAATGATGCAAGCTAAACCCGGATTGCTAGGTTTTCCACGCCACCTAGGGCCACGGGGTTCATCTTAGACGCTGGACTCGGACTGTATTGAATGTATTGAATATCCACGATGTCCTCCGCACGCCACTAGTACCATGCGTTAGGGGCGTGTTGCATCCATACGCCATCACGTTTGCTAAGACAAATACTCCCCAATAAGCTAGGTACCGTACCTTTGTCAAAGCACAGCTCTGGTCTTGTTCCAAAGATAGTAGATAGCTCTGTTTATATGCAAGTGTTAGCGGGTACCTGTGCCTTCTGTCAAAATATCGATGAATTATGCTGCTGGTATCCGTAGTGCCGTATCTGACCTGCGGAGTAACCATAAAGTTTTATATCCGTAGAAGCGCCCTCCGTTTGACCGCCTGCAAGTAAGAAAATTCAAAAATTATCGATCCTTTCTACCGTCTGCGTTAGGTATATTCATCGTGTATTCGTTTTGCCTTTTGCGCTGCGTGCTCTGGATCCGCCGATTCTGTCCCCTGGTCTTAAGAACGCGCGTTGTTCTATACCGGCTATATTCAATTACCTCTGGCTAGAACACCACTGGACAAGGACCTCCAATTAATATACTAGTTCTCGGTCCTATAGTTAGCCTCACGTTCGTAAGTTCGGGAAGTCTATTCGCAACTCCCACAGCAATCCGGCTTCGAGTGTGAAGAAGAGGGAAGACTGTGTAAGGCATTTACACAGACCTGTCCTCGAGATATATCGGCTGGTCCTCGTCGTAAGGTTACCTCAACTGTCGACTCTTCTCCTGTACCAGCTTAGGAAACGTTGCAAAGGGTGATCGACATTAGGTGGGCACTTCCGTTCACGTTCAGCTCTTCCGCCCTGCGATCTTCAGCTGCGTCCATCTATAGGAGGCTCCCATTCGTCCCGGAGTATCATATTATCGACGGTACACAACGTCGAAAAAGTCTCCTCGTATTCCGTTGCGGGTGCACAGCTAAGAGAACCGGTTTTAACGGTCATTTCCGCGCGAACCTTATGATCAACTCATTTTGTAACAATCCTTTCGGTTACTTGTCTTCGGATATCACGAAATAAGATCAAGAAAATTGAAACGACGAAATTCGTACTTACCGGACTTAAAAATAACAAAGTTAATTTGTCGGTAAAGCGTTCTTACCTCGACTACGACTTCCCTCCTTATTTAAAACGCATTAAAGGGGTCCGAGCCGTGCCTCCCCTCTACCTAAAAAGAGAAAACGTCGACTGGATTTGAATTTGAATGTGCATGTAGATGTACTTCTGGTCGACCTAAACATTCGTTCGGCGCTTCACCAACGCTCGTTCCTCCTTACATCATTTTTACCTCTTCTTTTCGTTCTTCTTCATTCCAGTATTTGAACATTCGTTTCTCTCCTCTGCCCCTCGTCGGTGTAATTGGATCACATCATCCATCATTCGTTTTTTTTTTCTTCTGCTTTGGATAATTTGACTTGGACATCATCTATCCTAAAAGCATCTCAAAATGATCAAGTTTTTCATCAACTGGGAATTATGGCAGCAGATGACCTTCGTAAGTTACTTACTCCGTAGCCCCTATCCCTCTATCTCGCTAATACCAAAGTAAAGGTTCTCGCCGGTGCGATCGTCTTGGTATTCTTTGCTGGATTAATTAAGTTGTGGTGGTTGAATAGATTTATCAAGAAGCATACAATACTTGACCTAGAAAAGAAGGCCAGGCAACAGGAGATGCAAAGGAGCGGTCTTCCGATAGGCAAGAAGGTGGATATTCCATTCGGCGTGCGCGCAATTCAGAGCGGTATCGAAGTTGACGGCATTTGGATCTCACGGCCTAATACTCCGCTCATTACTCCAACCAGTCCGTCATTCGCTTCTTCGTCAACTCTCGAACCCGAAAGCAGGTTAAAAGGGAAGGAGAAGGAACTTGCCGTGCATACAGCAACGACAGTTATCGAAATTGGGCCCACTCCCGAACAAAGTCCGCTACCGAGTCCTGCCGTTAGCTTGTCTGATCGGCGCGTCCCGACCGCGGCAGAACATAGCCACACTAGAGCATTCCCTCCCGGTGCGCAGTCTACTTACCGACCAAAGGGTCCATCGCGCCGCCGAACGGATATTACCGAAACCTTCGACGTGGACGGATTAAACCGATATGAACGTAACGCAGCCAACCATCAGCAAGTCGAAACATATGTCCCTAAGCACTCGTTCTCTAGCACGGAATCGTCATCGCTATCCTCCCAACAAAGGACAGTAGTAGACCGCAGCTCGACTTCTTCGGAAGAAGGTATCCGCCATGCACAAACACGTTATGTATCTCGCCTCCGACACTCCGCGTTACCTACACCCCGAACCCTAGTTTCTTTTGAGGACCCAGAACCTTCGGCAGCCACTGTGGACTATTTCTTGTATCCTGAGCAGAGGAGAAATCCTTTCGACACGCCTTCGTCTTCCGAGGCGCAATCAGTTTCTCGTCCTCCGCTAGCTTCAAATAGACCGACACCTCATCGGTCCTACTCTGGCGAGTCACACGCAAACACGTCAACCAGAAGAGTTAACGCGGGGTTTGAAGTGCTACCAGCCGGGACCTTTAGCCGACCTGACAGCCAAACCGAGACAGACGAGAGCCAGTCTAAGAGGCATAGTAATAATAAGCTTCAGAAGAAGACTCGTGATCGGTCATCAAGGGAGACACCGTCGCCAACATGATAAATCAGTGTACATAAAGGGCGTAGAATAGAAAGGAGAGCATGATGTTGCTGATGTTGGCACCCCACACACAAGCGTTGTTCCTCGAACATTGTTGCTCGAGCGTCAATAACACGTTACACACGAAAAGAATGTAGATAGATTTTTGCTCAAGCGAACCTAGGGTAGTTGCATGGAGGCAAGACGGGAGGGGGATACCGGCATTCATATCGGCGTTGGTTTATACAGGGAGGGGAAGAGTAGGACGGGGCAAGAAAATAATCTGGGGGAGTATGTAATTGACTTTGAATCCGAAACCTTTTTTGTATACCCAACGTTAAAAGGGAGGGGGATATCTGTTGCTGCGCTAGCGTTATGATAGTTACCTTAGGTATGATTAATGCACAGCGCTTGGTTACATGTATGACAGTGAAACGAAACTTTGTATACCCAATACAGAGCAATTTGGTATCCTTCACTTGACTCAGTTGTTTGCTTTCATGGCTGACTTACAATGAAAGAGTGAAGAGGATGAGGATATGTATTGAGATATTGAGCATGAGAAAAAAAAAGGGGTGTCGTCCACTTTTCATACACTAGGCGCTCCGCATTCCGTCGATCGAAGGCCGTCGGCTGGGACTTGGACAACCACCTATTCGAAATAAAAGTTAAAAGACGTAAGAGGGAATTGGCCACTGCTCTCTCAATTGTAGTATACATAGGTATATATAAAGACATAGCCTACTTAGTATGTAGGACTGACCTGGCGCTTTGGTCAGATGGGCGTCCGCCGTCAGCTCATCGCCGCGCTAATCACGAGCTGGATCGCCACCCCTGTTAGATCTACCATGGCATTCCTGGTTGGCGGGTCGAGGCTGCTAGTGCTAGTGCTAGGCTAGACCGTTGGAAAGTTAGTCATATTGTACTCATAATGGAGGATATTCTACTTTTGCAGCTTTGATTGAGTGTGTATGTGTATGTATTAGAGCAAAGCTGCCTTACATCTAAGGCTGCCATTCAACCTTGAAATACAAATGCTACGGAATAAAGCATAAAAATAGGACGAAATAAGCTCCAAGCATGCAGTTATCCCCTTTCGAAACGCCAAAGCCATGCATGCCACTTATATAGAAGCCCAGTCAGTCATATCCCGTAGTCATTTCCTTCGTTCCCTTCCAAACGGTGTCTACACTAAGGACCGCCCATCCTATTAACGCTGGGGCGGCCTACCTACTAATACAACATTATTCCTTATCCATATCCTTAGGCGCCGGGTCCCCGATACCGTCCTCTTTGATCGCAAACAGACAATCGCTTTCGGGCAAGCAGGGGCTGTCGTAAATCTTGGCGATACGGGTCTCAGCGCGGCCCTTCTTCAGACTGACTCGCGTGGTGCTGGCGTGCGCGATAATGTTGCCGCCGATCGGCTTCTTGGGGTCCGGGTTGAACATTGCGGATGGGCCGCCGTCGACTTGCGCTACGACCTGATTGGTGATGACAACAGCGATACCGAATTCGTCCGCTAGTCTTTGTAGCGTGCGCATGAATTTGGCCAAGTGGGTTTGTCGAGAGGACAGCTCTCCTCGGCCGAGGAAGTCTGTTCGGTAGAGGGAGGTGGCGCTGTCTACGATGAGCAAGGAAAACCGGGTCTCACACATCATCGTGGCGGCTTGGGTTAACAGTTGCAGCTGGTGGTCTGAGTTGTAGGCTCGCGCGTAGGCGACGTTGTCGAGGACTTCCTCGCCGGATAGGCCGTAGCGATTGGCCACGGCGAGAAGTCGTACTGGTCTGAATGTACCTTCTGTGTCGATGTACAGACATTTGCCTTCGCCGCCGCCCATGTCGAAGGGCAGTTGACACGTGACTGCGAGTGTATGGCAGATCTGACTTTTTCCGGTACGGAACTCGCCAAAGAGCTCTGTCACCGAGCCGGTCTCGACACCACCGGCTAGTAGAGTGTCTAGATTCTTCGATCCCGTAGTGATAGAAATCAGCTCACTTCTTCGCTGATGCATCTCTGTAGCGGTTGTGAAGCCCATGGGAACCAATTTGGATGCTAATTAATGTTAGATGATTTTCTGAGATACAATCGCCTGGGTATATAGAAATTTACCTTCTCCGAGGACTTTCTGTGCCTTTTGCTCTGATATACCTTTAACCAGCTCTAAGGTACGTCTTGGTGTGTAAGCAACTGCTTCGACAGTTTGATACCCTCCATCAGCCAAAAGCTGACAGTCACGCTTTGTCAAGCCTGAAAGGCCCTGTTGTAAGGTTAGCTACCTTACAAGTCTAATACTGTATCTCTTAGAATGAGTTGTATCTTACCTCTAGAGCAAAGATGGGCGTTGGAGCCCCAGGGCCAGTCACACCACCACTCTCCTCCGCTCCATCCTCATATTCCTCTGCCATATTTGCGATTTATAGGTGCTCAACTTGACTGAATATAAATGGAAGATAAGAGTAAGAGAGAGTGAATGTATGTAAACTTGGACCGAGAAGACTTCATAAACGCGTTAAACGCGAAATGTGGCGAGAAAACAAATGGAAATCGCGGAAGCACGTGAGTATAATTTATCAATTTAACTCGGATTTAGTTGGTATGTACCCACTATTAGCTGCAGGCAGGCGGCCCCCACAGCAACTTTATTGGTACTTTCGTACTTTCGTACTTTCGTAGCTCTCAGCAACCACCAACTTTATCGATAAGCTCAGTTTGGCCAGTAACTTCTTCAAGTTGTTTTGAAGCTCTGAATTCCTCGTTGCGCGTCATTCACAAAACATAACTATCTTGACGACATCAATTTTCCTCCGAGGGTCGCATTTCAGCATGGCGGCCGCTGTGTATTCCTACAAGGAAACGCGCCTGAACTTGGAACCATCATCAAGCTCGTACATTGTTGATGTCGAGCTCCCTACCACCAGTTTCCAGGGACGGAGCCAGCGTGCCAGCAGATCAGCCAAAGCAATCGCTAAGAAAGATGCTTCTCGAGCTACGACCTCTGCCATCTACTACCGAAAACACCATAGCTCTCCCAAAGGATTTCTTTGGCGAGTCCTTGAAGGCGATACCGTTTTAAGCATCCGAACCGTCGATCTCTATAAACCGAAGAAGGCTGTCGACGCAAACCTCATCCTCAACTTCCACTTCCAGCATCCTATTATACCTAGCTGCGTTGCTCTTTGCGATCCCCCGGACCACGATGCGCTTAGTATATTTATCCTCGATACTGCCAGTCAGCTATACACTCTCTTCTTGAGGCCAGACTCTTTCCGCAAGCGTTCGTTTGTCGAAACGGGACTTGGAGATGCCTGCAAGATTTACCAGCCGAATGCGTTCCGCAACTTCAAGCATCCATATAGACTTGTTGCAGTCGATAATGACCAACTAGTCGCGACTCTTTCTGATGGTGGCCATATACGTTTTGATAGGAATACGGGACATAATGGTTTGTTTGGTACCCATTTTGTTTGCAAGTTGTATACTTAACATTGTTTCTAGCCGTACACTCGCCCTGGAAAGAGACATTTTATAATGCGAAGGGTTGGTTACGAAGTTTGTTGGGAGGTCGCGGAGATCTAGACATCAAGGCTGCGGCAGCTGCAGTTCACACCGATCTAGGACTTAACAGTGCCTCGTTCCTTTTCACAGTCTGCCTCGATCATCGATTACGAATTTGGAATCTTAATAGCGGACAGATCCTCGGAGCTGTAGACCTACTTAACTCCGACAGAGACCCCCAGGAGACGGGGAAGTGGCAGATAGATGCGACGCAGGCGAACCTGATCCGTATCGTGGGCACCACCGAGGGCAAACGCCTACTCGTAACATATTCTCCCGTCGGCCCTGGCGAGTTTAAGTTTTGGATGCTGAGGTCCGATAATGCCAACTCCGTTGATGCGGATGATCTCTATCCTGACTATGAGTTGGTACCTAATCCTCCTCTTGGCTCGGATGTCTGGACTCTTGCAGATTTCAGTGTGGCAGAACATTCATCATCCGGAGTATACAGGATGTGGCTTTTATGGAAGAATAATATGGCGTACCGAGTCCAGGAGTTGACATTCTTAGTAGATGAACTCATCGAAGTCTGGCAGGACCGTTGGCGATCCGTATACGCTGATACTGATGTACCGACAGCACCATTATCTAGCCCGTCCGATTCTACAGACCCTACAGAAAAATGGCTACAGTTAATATTCTTCCCCGGAAGATTCCCTAGGGCAACTGTGGAGGCTGCGCTCGGTGCTTACGAGGGAGCGATTGGAAGACAGAGTAACGTCGCGTCTCGCAATGGAACAGGCCTCGCTGAGTCAATTTGCTCCGCCATCGCATCAACCTCGTCCCTTAATAAGTCATCATCAGGTGACATGGATCATGAACAGTTTAGAACCTCGAGTGAGATGCAGTGGCGGAAATTCTACAGGATTTTACTCGAGCTAGACAAACCTAGAGGTGAAGCCTTATCATTTTCTTACGATGGGGAGTCGGGTATGCCATGGGTCGTATGCGCCGATAGCATCTCTGCTATCAGAGAATGCAGCAAGTTGGAGCATATACGTCACAATCCACAGATAGAGTATGAAGGGTCGAATGAGGTTCCAACTCTTGTCATCTCCGGTACTAATTTCGTCGCGGGTTTCTCGGACAGCATGTTGGAAATATGCCATTCCGTCATCCGCCCAGAGATGCTAGAAGAGTCGTCTAAGTCAGATCAGGAACGACTTCAGTTCGTTTCAGACAAGACAGGATTCTGGCGCCAAATCTCTGACGAAGACGCCACCCAGGTGACTGATGCGCTTGGTCCAAACTTCAACGTAGTTACAACGCAACTATGCGATAGAGTACTTGCGACGTGTAACGAATGTTGGAATTCCCCACATCCCACTGAGCTTCCCCTAACGGAGTTTGGGCGAAAAGTCGTCGTCAAGGCAACCCAAGACTTAGTCGAGGTACAATGGAACGTTAGCTTTAGCCAGCTGATCCTCCTCGTCCACATGGAATTCGAATTCGATCGTCCTGAGGATGCTCTACATAACCATGTTGAGGTTGGTGTGATATACAGAAACTTGCTCGTTATACTTAAACGACTCGAACTCCTTCGATGGCTCGTCAATACCCAGCTGACAGCATCACTCGCGAGAGCAGATAGATCGAATTCGGTGTCTGACACTTCCCCCGTAGCCCCGAAGCGACAGGCTGAAGAGTATAGAATTCTCACCGCGCTCGAGGGCAATGTAGGGCACCTTCTCGGAGTACCCGAACCCGGATCATTACCTTCGGGGGGAGTACCCTCAATAATCACGCACATCGCCGCAGACCTCTGTGCTCCCGCTAGTAACGTGGAGTTACAACCTCAATATATTCAGTGTGGTCTGCTTATTAGAGACAGGGCGGATCTTGCTATTGAGTTGAGTCCATTCTGCGAGCAAGATCCCTTCTCAACTTATGTGCAAGGGCGTGTACATCTTGCTCTGAAGGACTTTACGACTGCAGCCACCTATTTTAAGAGGGCCGCATATGGCATGAGTGAGTAGTTATCGATAGAACCCAAGAAACGTACCTAAGCTAATGGTTCATATAGGTCTGCCTCAGGCGAACCCCGAAAGGCACAGCAGTGGTCTCCTTGATGAGACAGAATGGAACCTACTGTTTGCAGGATTACCACGATATTACGCTCACATAGTAGCTCTCTATGAACACCAGAAGGCTTATTCGTTTGTTATCGATTTTGCTCGTCTCGCTCTCCAGTTCGTAAACGCGAACACCGAAGATGCTAGCAAGGTCCGAACGGAGATACAATTGCGTCTCTTTAGCGGTGCTCTATCCACTTCGCAATTTGAGTTGGCCCACTCAACGATCGTGGCGATAAAGGATCATGCTTTACAGCATTCATGCTTACAGGCGCTTATCCAGAGGATGTGTGATAACCTCCACAACTCAGAACTAGTCAACCTTACATTCCCGGGCCTGCAAGGTGCCGTCGACGATATACTTGCGCAACACTGCCGAGACACGATAGACGTCATCACCGGCGTGCCATATCACCAGATCCTCTATGCTTGGCGCATCAAGCGAAACGACTACCGCGGTGCCGCCGCAATCCTACTTGATCGAATCCAGAAGCTTAGGCAGCTCGGAGAAGGCGATCAAGTTACGGGTGAAGATATTCTTGATACGGCAGTAACGAGGCAGTATCTAATGTTAATTAACGTCCTAAGCTGCGTAGATTCAAAGCAGGCATGGATTACGACCGAGGGGCCACCGCGCCCAATTAAGCTCGGCGAACGAGACAGCCTCTCTAAGCGCAAGGTAGTTACGTTAGCTGACATTCGTAAGGAATATCAAAACGAACTCGACCGCATTGCTGCGATCCACAACGACCAGTTTGGGTTTACGGCGGACGACGAGATGGAGATCCTGTGATGTGAGGATATCAAAGAATGAGCGCAAATGTACAACATAGGGTGTTTTTACTAGATGATACCTCCTGAGCTTTCAGATATAGACCTCAGGTTACCCTACCCACAGAACTTCGCGACAGGAATAGGAATAGGTAAAAGGCGAATTGTAATGGATTGACGGATGAATTGACTGATTTGATTGATTGAACTATTATAACCCTCATGAGCAACATAACGCCTTGGCTCTTTCTGACTCAATCACATGATGCCAACTATCAAAGACCAAAGACCACTTAAACGCCGTGCCTGTAGTCAATGCTCGACCTCGCGGGGGGTGAGTTGGTAGTAATAGTAATAATAATAATGTACAGAGAATTGGTTTTTAACGTGACAGCGACATGGCAAGTAACTTTGTAGATAACCGTAATAATAATGATGACGATACGCAGTAAAACAACAAGATTACAATACCCCCGGTTCTATGCTACGCTTGGGCAGTTAAGGCCATGGGGGGACGCGTGGACTCGGGGACAGAGACGACGCCTTGAGACTCGACGGCGTCGCCGGGTGCTTGCCGATATAGGATTATTTCCGACTGCTTGAAGTAGCGCCGCGCATCCTCGTCGATGAGGACTAGGCTTAGGTAATACCGCGTAGAGAACTTCTTGTTCACGTCCCGGAAGGTGGGTGTTAGGTCGAAGCCGCCTAGGAATAGTCGGATGGGAATGGTTTCGCCGCGGGAGGGGGAGCCGTCCATTATCTGTGGAGGGGGTTTGGTTAGCTGGTTGGTTTTTATATTGGATGGGCTGTGTATTGTAAGAGGAGGGAAAAGGGGGGCTCACTTCGAAGCGCACTAGGGTCTCGCTCTCGTTGTACTGGTTGGGTGCGGCGCCGGTGGTCTCCCTCCGAATAATGCTGAGCTCCATGTGCTTGATCTTGAGGCGGACGAGGAGGAAGTATATCCGGCCGACAATAACGTCCTTAAGGTGGTATTTGGACTTGGAGTACTCAAACTCGATGTGTAGGCAGTCCTCGATACCGACGTCCATCTTAATAGAGGAGTTCATCTCAGGGGGTACGCGGTAGCTGTAAACCCAAAGGTCCTTCTCGCGGATAACGTCGGCCATGCGGCGGGCGACGGTGACACGCACAAAGTACCGTAACTTGACGTTGATACCATTGTAGGACTCGTACTGCTTCTCGACATTCTTGAAGTTGAAGTCGAAGGTCTGGGGGTGTTGCAGCTCGCCCGGCGCGGCGAGCTCTTGGTTTAGAGAGAGGAATTCGTAGTGGTTGCCGCGGTCGAAGAACATCTCTATGGTGCCGATGAACTGAACCTTGATACCGGTGTGTTCCAGGCGCTTGCCGTCCTTGGGGCGCACGGTGACTTGGCCTTTGACGGACTCCCCGTCCATATACAGCGGCGCCTTCTCGCGGCGCTGCTTTTCCCGTATGTCCACCACTTGACGGTCATCGCTATCTTCGAGCACTATGTCGATGTCCACCGGCGTGGCGAAGAAGTACGACATGTTGGGCGGGTTTTCGAGTGCGGAAGGGGAGGAATTGGGGCCGTTGGAAGTCGTCGTATGGCTTGCGAGTTGTTGAAATACTTATTATTCTCCTGCCTTGCGGCCCCACATTTCATTCGTCAGTTAATTGGGACGAGAGGCAGAGTGGAAGAGCGGGATTCAGCGGCGTTCAGGTAAAATTCATGTGGCTCGAGCTTCAGCTTCAGCCTCAAATTTTCAATTATGGAATGGACCCTAAAGATGGGTAAGCCACTACAGCCACAGATCTATGCCACAATATAGCCCCGCTGCTGTAGCCCTAATGGAACGAACTTAACAAAAGTACCTTGTACTGAAATTCTGGCACTTACCCCAATCTAAGCTTAGCGACTGGCCGCACAACGAATTTCCTCAATTGATTGAATTTTTGACTTTGGCTCTGGAGACTTTTTTCCCCGTTCAAGACGACATCACATTCAGGTACGTTAGAGCTCAGCGCACGATACCCTTCATGATTAATTCATTTCTATTTTTCATTTAATCAACCAGCATTGCAACTGCTGGTATTTAAGATCTAACAATTTACTCACGGTTTCAATTTCTTCAGGTCCATTTCTCCCCCCGCTATACCCTTACCTGAACCGTCAAGATGCGATACATCCACAGTCTCGAGACCTTGGAGATTCCCGAGGGAGGTACGTTTTCGAATCGATTCACCCGCGCTGGCAGCATCGGCCCAGGAATTATGAAATTTTGGGTTGGGTGTTTGCTGCTTGGAGGATCTCGAATTTTGCGATTCAATTAAACGAATATACTAACATGCGACCCGCGAAATAGTCAAGGTCCAAATCAAGTCCCGCAATGTCACAGTCGAGGGCCCCCGAGGTACGATACCATATACAGCCATAACGATGGCGACTATGTACTCTGGAGGCACGAAGGAATCTAACAGAGGGAAATAGGCAAGCTTTCCAAGGACCTGAGCCACATCGCGGTTAACTTCTCGCGACCGAAGAAGAATGTTATTGGCATTGAGATTCACCACGGCTCGCGAAAGGACGTCGCCACGCTCCGAACTGTCCGAACCTTGATCAACAACTTGGTCATCGGTGTCACTAAGGGCTTCAAGTACAAGATGCGTTACGTCTACGCCCATTTCCCCATCAACGTCAACGTCGAGAAGAACAGCGAGACTGGCAACTTCGAGGTCGAGATCCGGTATGTTTTACGCCCACCGAACGCGTAGGGAGAGATTGTGTTTCAACACGCTTTCTCGACGGGGAGTTAAAAAATTATGATAGCTGATTGTGAATGATAGAAACTTCATCGGTGAGAAGCTCGTCCGAAGAGTCGTTATGCAGGCCGGTGTCGACGTCCAGATCTCCACATCCCAGAAGGACGAGCTGCTCCTCCTAGGCAACTCCCTCGAGGATGTTTCCCAGAGCGCCGCCGACATCCAACAGATCTGCCGAGTCCGAAACAAGGATATCCGAAAGGTATGTTTAATTAATATTTACTTCGTAAGTATACGACTTATGCTAACAAACTCGTAGTTCTTGGACGGCATGTACGTTTCTGAGAAGGGCAACATCGCGGAAGAGGCCTAAAGGGGCGGATATGGCGGGACACAAATGGTTTCTTTGCTTTTAGGGTCTCAATACGGAGTCGCCGGGGTTCATCTGCATCTCACGTAGCAAAATAGCTGCGAAAAATGGAACCGAATACTGAGCAACTGTGTTTCCGAACTTTAGACACTTTACGATCACGTGAATTGTGAAGTTATACGTTTATGATATACTCGCTTCAGGGACTAGTGGTTTTCCAGACGAGGAGATGCGGGTTCAAGATAATTCTTATTGAGCTATCCGTGACGACCCATGAGAACTTAGGAGCATCTAGAAATAAAACTACATTCTATGATTTTTATGCACCAATTCTGGTTCCTCGCGAGCAACTTTCATGGTGTAATTTATATTACACCATTTTCATCATCGTATATCACATCGTAGGTAACAGGTAATTTACGTAGAGTGCTACCTAGTAAAATAGCCCCAAAACAAGTGCTACTCTGTAAGTGTTATCGTATCAAAAAGCTCCCTTTTACCTTATATATTCACGTAATTCGGCAAATTCCGTTGCTATATATTTCTGACTGATCAGAGAATAAAGCCGAGAGTCTATTCTATATTAAATAAATTTCCGTATTTGCTGTCCAACTGCCTAATCTTAGATGCGGTTCTCCGTCTGGGCTGAGCAGGGCAAATAGGGGGTTTGTGTTTCTTGTATATATTAGGTATCAAAGCGGAAGCAAACGAAATATATTCAACTAATCCCTTACCGAAGCTTTTCTTTGTCTTGTTTGCATTCACGAGGGGGCGGTGGTGGAAGGGATGGGATGAGATGAGATGGGATGGGTATCCATGTTACACTGTTGGAAGAAGAAGAAAAGTCTTGATAGCTGGTTGTACGGGGAATAAGGTGTCTGTGCAACGTAGCATATGAAGAAACAGTTCGTACGGAACTTAGGAAGATGGTGTGGTATGTAGTACTATGTAGACGGTCGAGATCCCGTGTCACGGCAGAAGATAATATACAACTTATATCTATTTTCAAGTATCATATCAGCCTCAAAATGCTAGGCTTTTTCTTGCCCACATGGCAAGTTACCTAGTACTTACATGCGACGGAGGGTGTAACTGGGTGATATGTATATCTACATCTCATTTAAGGGCAGGGCAAACACTTCTAGATCTGGGTAATGGGCTTGCTTGATAGGTACCACGAAGGGTTTATAAAGTAGGGTTCTTGAGGGAACATTTATTTACCTAAACTACCAGGTAGGTATGGATATATCTCTAACCCTGCTTTTCATCGTAAGGCCCTTCCCATGTTGTAACCCCCCTTTACGAATCTTTTTTATTACTTGCTTGTTTTATCAACTATCTAATCTCAACATCTTAACTACCTACCTAGGTTCGGTAGATACCTATCCTTAATATATCGATACTAAACGATATGCCCTCTGTTCCCAGAACGAACGTCTGGATAGAGTCGCCGCCACACTATCGAACACCTTAAACGGCGCTCCCGAACATTCTTCTTAGGTTAGGTAGTGAGCACCATAGCAACAAGAGTACCCAACATACACTTCCATCCTTACTTCCTACAACCCCACAGTCAAAATGGACCGCGAACAGAGAAAGCAAAGCTTCAATATAAGGGAGCCTGGTACCTGCGACACCGGCTTCGTGTTCTACAGCTGCCAGGACGGATTCGTCGGCTGTTGCGCCGTGGAGGCGTGTAACCCGGGAGGATGTCCCGACGACGCTTTGCCGTCGAATACCGAAGGGGGAGAGGGCGTCTCGAGTACTACCACCACATCGCCACCAGATGGCGGGACTAAGACGCAGACGGTTACTCTGGATATCACAACTACCTCGACCATTACCTCTGACAGCAGCAGCCCGAAGTCGTCAGCACCATCACCAACAGCAACATCGGATTCCGCAACCGGGGGAATCACACCACCGCCCTTACTGCCCCCGTCCTCATCCTCAACCCTCAACGCACAAACATCCCCGACCTCAGCTCTCCCGCAGACAGACACTCCACCACCGTCAACGCCTCCCCTGTCCACGGCCGCGATAGCCGGTATATGCGTAAGCAGCACCGTGTTCGCCCTGACCGCGCTGTTTATCGCCGGGCTGCTCATCCGTCGCCGCCGCATCGCGAAGCGCGTCGCTGCGGAGTCGCTGCCTAACTCACCGTATGTAGACGAGCCGGAGCAGTTTATGATGGATCATCCGGCGTGGAGGGGCCAGGAGCAGGGGGTTTTTAGGGGGGTTAGTGAGTTGCCGTAGGGGAGATGGGATGGGTTGATTTTGAGAAGTTCTGGTGATGCTCTGGCTTTCTTTCTGTGCTGAATATTGTATTATGTTGTATATTGTGCGATGATTGAGAGAGAGCTGGTTGATGAATCGTGTTGAATTATTTGAGGGCTTGAATAGGGGTTTGTTCTAACCTCCTTTTATTTGCTCTTAGTTACGACTATGAGCCTTTTTTCATCAACTTGACTTGCCAACTCTTCATACGAGTGGATTACTTTATAGATTATCAACTATGCTAGATGATAACCTTACTTCTTAATGCTATGTCTGCTGTATCGATCAGATATTACAATCTCTGTTAATAAAAAACCCTACAGATTCAAAAAGTAGAATGTATCACAGTATACCACATATGTTCCCAGAGAATAACAATCATGACAAAACCAACCGAATGCTATTTATTTAGTCCTTGCCTGTATCTTCCGATCTTATTGGGGGGTATGGAACATTGACAGAAATCAAGAAAGCCTGCCAGTCTTTTTTCCTTATCCTACGCCGTTTAGTGCAACACCAGTTCCCCTGGTCTAATTCAAATGAAAACGCCCAACTGACAAGAAATTGATCGGCCTTTGTTCCCCTAGGATCCATTATCGCAGCTTCTCAACCTTGAAATTATGCCTCGCGTAGAGGTTGTTGCGTGTTGGGTAGATCTGTTCGGTTATAAAGAACAGAAGAAAGAGGTACGGCACTTTGCTAGAGCACCGCGGGTTTATGGAGCGGTATCATCGCGGCATCAGCTTGTAGATCTCGTTGAGTAGTTCTTGCAGCTCTTCGTCGGTGATTTTATCGGTGATCGAAGGGATTAGGTATTTGGCCTCCTCAGCCGTCTCGCAGCAAAGCGATCCTAAAGGAATAACCCCCCAGATTAGCTTTTTTGTTATTCACCTACTTTAGTAACTGAACCACAGTTCTACAACCAAACCGTACCTAATTGCGCGCGCTCGAACTTGTGGAACTCCTTATGCGAGCTCAACAAGCGCTCCACGGCCTCGACGTTCTCCTTCTTCTTGAAGCGGGCGAAGGTATCCAGGTAATCGATAGTCTTCGTTAACATCCTGGAAAAAAACACACAATAAACGTTAGTCCTGCCCTTGTCGCCCGGGACCAGCTAAACAATTGCCCAGGGGATTTTAAGGACAGAATCTTCTTACTCTGTCTCGTTAACGTTTTTGCGATCGTTGCGGCGCTTGGCGACTAGGGCGTTGATGACGAGAGAGGCCTCGGATAATGTCAGGGTGTCGACGTCCTGGAACTCGCCCAGCTTGAGGACGGTAGTAGCCTCCTCATTGCCGGCGGGTGGCGCTCTAGACCGCGACGTGGGAGGATGAGACATTGTATTTCTTTGTAGGATGGCTGGCGAGGGTGGAAGGGATAGATGCAAGAAAAGGAAAAGGAAGTAATTAGTAATTATTGGGAGGTTTTTTTCTGCTGGTCGCAAACCAACACGGTCAATTGATGATATGATAGATGATATGGCAGCAATATGGTTATGCGATAGGATATGCGACAAAGAAATAAATAAATGTCAGCTGTCAGATAATGCGGCTCTAGGCTTCGCTGTATGTACAGAGGTAGCCTGTGATGAACAAGGTTAGGTGCTAAGACCGCTAAATTATGGAGAATTTGGGGAAGCTTCTTGTGAAAATCCGGTCTAGCTCCGGCACGCTCAGATAGGTACTTGGGTACTTAGATATCTCAGCTGGAACTTTTAGGAGAAACTTCGGTTATTTTAACATTGTTCGGCGACTAGGAACCCCCCTAGTCAGAGCTGTAGGGAAGTGGCTGTTTGCTATGAGATCTTCTACCGAGTGGCCATGAACAAATACATATTCCTTAATGAGATATGAGCAAAGAAAAGGGCATACTCAAATTATTTAGACCAAACCCAACCCCAAATAAATCAAAACCCTCATTAATTATTTCTGTACAATGTGAGAAGCGAACCCCAATATACCATAAAAATAAAATGTGGAATTACTGCTAACTCATATATATATAGGGGCGTACTAGCTCTCATTGTCATCAACAAGGCCGGTGGTCTCATCTATAACCGTACTTTCGGAGATGGCCTAAACCAGCTGAATACAAATGACTACCTCGTACTTGCTGGTACTTTCCACGGGTGAGACATATCCCTCTGTCTCATTAGCAGCATTCAGCAATGCCTTAGGCAATTGCAATAATCAGATTTACTTACTCACCTCATTACCAGAGTCCACGCCATCACAGCCCGTCTTAATCCGTTGAAAGGGTTAATGAATGCCCAACATCAGCAGCAAGCGGCGTTAACCGCGGGCGGCGTGCCGATACCAAGCCGGCCGGACCCCCCCTCGGGTCTCGAGGTCATGGAGACGGAGAACTTCCGGCTACAGTGTTTCAACACGTTGACAGGCACCAAGTTTCTATTGTTCACGGATATGATGCAGACCAACGTGGATATCACCATACGCAAGATCTACGACTTGTATTCCGACTACGTCATGAAGAACCCTTTCTACCAGCTAGAAATGCCTATCCGCTGCGAGACCTTCGACAGGAAGCTAAACTCGTATATCAGGGAGATTAACAACTCTCGATAATACGGAAGGCTTACTAGTAGTAGTGGGTATTACGGATTTCTCTTACGGACTCACTTTTAGGCAGCGGGGGAGGGATCTGGCAACTTTGACGGGGCGGGATTAGGAAGGCTTAGCTATCTAGAGTTGCATCATGGCATGGCGTTTGGAGTTAACAGACTTGGATTTCATTACGGCCCGGAACTTGATTGATAGAAAATGCCCTCTGCCTTCTTTGCGGCAGGAATGTCATTCCCCACCTAATTCATCGCTATAGGCCTTTGGTCTATTATTATTGTACAAGTCCAACAACTCCGTGATCCCATGCCGGCGAGAATTCGACAGGCGGCAGACAAACAAGTCTTCGTCTATGACGTGTCCATCTTGTCGTCGTCGTCTTTCTTAGAGCTCTTCTTGTCGGCAGATCCGCTTCCGCTAGGCTCACCGTGTTCGTTTAGTAGAGGCTGGTTCTCACCCTCCTCCTCTATCCCCTCTAGACTCGTCTTGTTTGCAGCATCTGCCTCATCCTTGGCCTGTTTGGCTTGTCTCGCATTCTCCTCTTCCATACTCATGCGTAGAGCAAGAGCTAGTTCGGGGTCGGCGCTGGGGTCGAAGTCGAAATCGCCAAAGTCGCCACCACCCTCGGCCATGCCACCTGAACCACCAGCAGCTCCTTCTCCGAGCAGGATGGGGGTAGTTATCAGCTGGTCGCTTAGAAGCTTGCCGCTAGGAGGGATAACGACAAGATGCGAGTTCTCGTTGGTTTTAACCGTATTGTTAAAAGCTTCTAGCTTCTTCTGTACGTCATCATCGTCAAGATCACCAAATAGAACAAAGTCGATATCGATGTTGCCCTTCTTCATCTTCTTAGCAAGAGATACCAGCTTTTTCTCGTCGTCGGCTACGGGCGAGCACACAAAGACGATGATGCGCTGGCGTTGGGATTTGTTTTGTCGGTGCTTCAATGCTAGCTGTCGCGGAAGAAACCAATCATTAGCTTAGATCTCATCATACACATGTGTCCGTTGCAGTTGCAAATAAAGGTTTGACATACACTAGCGATCTGGATTCCGGTTGCAAGGTGGGACGAGCCCGAGATCTTCTTCTTCGTACGGTGAAGACCTTCGAGCAGCTTGCCTCGTTCTGTCGTCAACGTGGACAGAACCTCAGGTCCCTTGCCACCCATGCTCATCAGGCCGACGGAGGATTCAGGGTTAGACTGGGTGATGCTCTCGAACATGATATTTATCGCATCGGCCTGGGCATCGAATCGAGAGGGTTGGTAATCTCCATTGCGGCTGCTTTCGCTGTTATCAACGACTATCATAACAGCTTGCAACGGCATTTTGGTAATGTTGTGGTGGTAAACTAGTCTCGGTATTGTTTTATAAATATAGTAGTCGAGGTCCGGCCTGTCTTATGATATCTAGAGAGTAAAGTCTATGAGGCTGGATGACGGTTGGAAAAGTTGATGAATGTAACTACAGCTAAGGTACCTTCGTAACTGCAGTGCTGAGTGCTGGAATCGGAGGATAAGCTCTTCAGAACAAACGTCAGGCAGGTGTAGCCTAGGTGGGTACAAAGGTACCTACGGAATACAGTGAAATAGACCTAAGCTTAGACCAAGTTGCTTCCAATTTGCTTAGTTACCAGCTTTTTTACTTAATCGACTTCCTATTTTAGATGACATAATCCACTCTAATCCACCCAAGTTTCAGATTATCCAATTACATTACCTGTATCGCTCAAGTGCATGTCCCACATCCCTCTCTTTTGTTTACTTGCACAAACATTGGTTTCATCATCAACACACCCGAATTCTTGCATTTCATACCCCATATTCAAAAAACCCCTACACGAAACAACGCGTCTGTCCAGAATTTCACATTTTACACTTTACCGCATTTTTTACTCACCAAATCCGCATTGAAAATACTCGACACAAATATTCTACAAAATGGCACCGGTCAAAGCGACGCGAAAGAGAAAATCCGAAGCTATAACAGGTTCAATTAAAGGCCAAAAGATACATACGATAAGATGTTCGCCCGAACGAAGTCCAATCAAGAAGCGGAAGTTAGGCCTATCACTTGCGCAAAAGCAAGCTCTCATCGACAACCTCCAACTAGAGAGTACGGACGCGCCGCCGAGCTAAATAATGAAGTTCTTCGATTTTTTAACTAATTTTTATTGCAGTTACCGAACGTGCAAGACGATTAAGAGCTCAATACAATATCCAGGCGCAACAACTACGATCACGCGTTGAGATGCGCGTCAACCGAATACCCACCGCCTTACGAAAACTGAAGATGGGCGAGCTCCTTTCCAAATCACTACAGCCACATCAACCACCTCGCCCACCTAAGTCAACGTATGTAGCCAGACCTCCACCCGTCCCTGCAAAGGATAGCGCGTCAGCCAAACCCCTCCCACGAAAGCCAGTTCCAGCAGTCAATGCAAAAGGCCTAAGGTAGGAACTTAATTTGTTTATTCTCTCTAGCTAACTAACACTATATAGCGAGGAAATACTAGGTCTGGATAAAGAGAATCAAGGCGACGATGTTCAGAATCCTAAGAAGAGGCCTCGCGGTATCCCGGGCAAGGAACCTGCTACAATCCAACCGGGACAGGTCCTATCGCCCACATCTTCAAATACGCGAATAGTACCCCGCGCTCGCCCGGCAGCATCTCCCATAAAGACGCTAGTTAGCAGGCCCGCTTCACCTATGAAAGGACCCCCGCCTAAGCCTTCTTCCAATATCATATCGAGTATGGCAGACAGAGTGAAGGCATCACGGCCTGCGATTACGAGGAAACCTACCAATTCATCTATGACCAGCTCGGCTAACGGCAACTCATCTGTACGTGCGCGACAACCCGCAGTCCCATCACGTCCCCCGACTGCAGCGTCTACGCGAGGGAGACGGAAGGCTAGTACTACAAGCGAGTCAAGCAATGGCAGCTCGACTACGGTACACAAGAAGACAACCGCTTCGAGGGTGGTCAAGACGACAGCTCCCGCGGCCAAGAAAACAGTCATGAGCACAATAAAATCAGCCACAACCAAAAAGCCCCCGGCAACAAAAGCCGCTGCCTCTGGAACGGGGACAGGGAGGACGTTAAGGAAGAGAGCAGCTTAGATATTAAATGACTATAATGTGTTAATTGCATCTCGCTTGGCGTTATGGTTCTGTTTTCTGTCGCTGCACAGGAGGGGGGTATGGATTAAGTCAGGTCACAATGAGAACCTTGCTGGCGTTTTTATCTAAAATATTTCCTCCTCTTCCTCCCAATATCTTGTCCCCTTTGATTTCTTCTTACGCTCCCACTTCGTAAGCTTGGACAAGACGAACATGTGCTTCTAGCCGGCGGTAGCGGCAGTTGAGCCCTTCTTTTTCTTGTCATCGACGAGCTCGATGTTGTCCTCAGGGATGGTATCCTTGTATTTTTCTAGCAGGAATTCCTCGATCTCGTCCGACACGTCGCCCTGCACGACAATCTCCTCTCCACCGCTAGGTACCTTTGTCACAGAGGAGCCCGTGGCGAATTTCTTGCCGAATTCCTTGGCGACTTTCTTCAGGTCCAGTCCGAAAGCTTCGAGTCCAGACACGGCGGTTACGAATTTGCGCTTGTTGCGTTCGACCCGCTTAATTGTTATCACGCTGTTGGCGATCTTGTCTGCTTGCTTCTGCTCCGCCTTCTCGGCCTGTGCGGCTTTCTTCTGCGCGTCCTTGGCGGCGCGCTTCTGCGCCTCGACGGAGAGCGATGCCGTGGCGGCTTCTAGGGCTTCTGCAGGATGGGGGAAGAGTTGGCGTCAGTGGGATTGTCTAGCCTAGGAGAATGGGTACGTATCTATAGGAATAGGGTAGGGATGTTTCGGGGATCCTGCGTACCTGGAGACCATATACGTTCATATAGGCTCTTGTGGGCTTTCTGCAGCCAGTCCTGGCATTTCTTGACGGTGCCGCCATATTCGCAGTACTACTTATTCGACGATCAGTACATTTTCCACTTCTCTATGACGTCTATTTTGTCGAATTCCATTCGCGGAGCTGGTCTATGAATAGGGAATATCGTACCTCTGGCGGTAAAGTGCAGACTAGAATAGCAGCAGGACAGGGTCAGTTTACAGCTGTTCTGGGGGACCCAGCGAGTGGGTGGGTATTGTTGTTTTGGTTTGTTTGACTTACCGCCGCAGTATATCACGTGGCGGCCCTGAGGCTCACTGGGGCCTTCTGTCTGTTCTGTATCTGCCATTCCTGAACTAGGATTTTGTATATAGGGTGGCGATTAGGGAGGGGAAGGGGCGGTTGAAAAGGAGAGACGAAAGATGTTTCGTCGCGACCTGTGTGCTAAGAGATTCTGTTTTGTTGTTTGGCTAAACAAGGGGATCGGATTTCTGGTTGTTGATTCTGGAGCGCGGGGTTCGTTCGACAGGTCGCTAACCTTAGGGAGGTACCTAGGTAATGGTAGGCCAGGTCTTAGGTACATATGGTGGTGGGTTGGTGGGGTAGTTTTGCGTTTATGCGTTTCGGTTTTTTTTACATATTTAAATAAAAGCGCCGCGAGCATGGCGCGAAACAGCTGATTGATCTGACTGGTTTTCCTGAGTTTAACTTTTAACTTTAACCTATATAGGTGTTAGTGCAGAGGGCAGATCTACGATTGGTAACTGCGTCCAATGGAAATTTGGAGGAGAGTTTTATTGCAAGCCACAGTTTTACGTAGTATTGTCAAGTGGACGCCACAGTTGAATTTACTTGGTTAAGTAATGGTGTGCCACTCATCACTCATCACTCTATCACCTGCAAAGTTCAATCAAGCATAGTATCATCAAGACATAGTACCATCAAGCCTTGTTGCGTTGCTTCCTTTGTATCATGAGCCGATGTGGCGTCTTCTTGATGCGTTAGACTCTGACTTATAACTAGTCGCACTTAAGTCCGGGATGAATATCTACGAAGGTCCGGATCGAAAGTCCTAGCATTTTATTTCCTGAATTCCTATTCATCAGCCTAACCGACTCTTTTTACTGGCGCAAATATTATAATTGATATTCATGATATCGCAGTCGTCTGGCTCATCACTTTTGAAGTAATACAAACGGCTATTAAGCTTATAAAATATTAGTATTGGTCAAAAGGACTGTGCTAGCTACTCAATTCCACGGTAGGTCTGCGGTATATAACAAACCAACTACTTATTCGTCCTATAGTATACATCTTTAGAGCATGTCCGAGCCTAAATGAGAGACAGCATTATTGCTTTTATGGCATGTTAAGATGGAAGATCCGGAGACCAGTCGATTATATCTCTTAATACTAAGCAACCGGCTCGCCACGGATAACTCCTACCGCCGTTTAACAGGATAACTAGATGGGTAAAACAACTCCGTCTAGTAGTATAGATGACGTTCTTTTACTTCCGCTTATTATATTTATTGGGTTCTGGAAGTTTGGTTTTTCTGCACGATCAATCTCACCAAGAACATGGCTCAACCAATCACGGAACCTCACGAAACCTCACAAATGGCGCTGGGCGGTTAAGCGCTCAGTCAGCGTAACCTTTACCCCATTGGTCTAGAAGCCCGCAATGGCTTGCCAATCAACGATTTTCTCCGTCCTACACTCCCGCGCGCCAGTCGGACTATTGGCTTATGTTGCTAGGAGTTCTAAAATTATATCACCGCCAACCGTTTGTCTATCAGTCCCCGATTGGTTGTTGATGTGGACAATTCGAACGATACAACCTCTAGACTGACGTCGCCCAACGAAACCATGAGTCTTCTTTCGGCACAGCTACCACACATTCATACCTAAACAAGCCCCAAATGGGGTCTAGGACGTGTGTGTCTGGCCGAATCTGCACTAAGACTCCAAGGCTATGCAGGTGATGGGCAGTTACCCGTCCATCAGCATAGCAAACCACTGGGCTGGAAGCGCTCACTTTCTTCATGCTGTTTCTCTCCACACGATAGCCGCTTGCCCACCTCCGAGATCATAGTCATAAAACTACTCTCGCCCAAACATTTGGTAGGCCTTGTTTCTCTTATTCTCTTCTTCTCAAGCTTCCTTGAGGTTGCCTCATTTCATATCGCTTCGTTGATCGAAGTGTCTCTGTCGTTAAAGCATATTTCTTTAATTACACTTCGCTTTCAACGACGCCGGCCGTTATTTTCAATATATCTTACGGTTATTGCATTTAACCCAATATAGTTTCATCTATTTTTCTTTTCTTTTAAGAATCTTACTAGTATTATTTTTAAACACAAGATGTCTGAGCTAGTGCTTTTACCGTCTAGCACATACCAGCAACCCCCCTCCCCTTCGCTGGCACGAAGACCAGGGAGGTCACTTAATACAATAATGGAGGAGGATTCGGAAGGGTCACAGAAGAGAACGTCGAGGGGTCGGGGTAAAAACCAAGCCAGTTCGTCCAACGAAAAGATAGTTCAATGGCTATCACCGCGAAGTGACCATTTTCCGACTCCGCGAGGCTTTCACTTCTTGTCGGCCCCGATACTGCCTGAATCTCCATCGGCTACATCCGCTGAGGAGAGCAATTCTCCGTCAATATCTTCCTCGGATCCCTGGAACCGAGCTAGCATAAGTACTGATGTTACAGAGTTTGACGATATCTACGAAGTCTCTGACGAAGAAGATACTCGACGAGCTTCGAGAATGTCATCGGTGAAGCGCCGGAACAGCTCTCGTAACACAATGCTAAAGCGATCTTCGGTCCCCTCGTTAACCTCGCACCGGGCTCTTCCGCCCTTGGTGATCCCGGCGCAGCAGGACGAAGAAGTCAAGAACTTATCAGGTAAGCTGGAGTTCAAGAGGTTCCTGTCACCAATACCTCCGACGCCACCACCCAAGGTCGAGATGTCACCGGCCGTGATGTCCTACTTGCAAGCTCAGCAATCTCAGGAGGTGCCAACTATCTCCGCACCACCGTCTCTCGATGGGAGTCTCAGTTCAGACCAATTGGCTGCCCTCTCCGCTCCGCCTACGCCAGTAATTGGAGAAGATGACACCAATAGCGCAGATTGGTCTGGTGTTCAATTACAACCCGCTGCCTTGGCTACCCTGCAAGCGCTATCTGGGAGCGAAGATGGCGAGGGTGAGTACCGTTCAGAGCAGGTCATCGAGGTAACTGAGAGGAGGCCAGAAATGTCACAGCAGACGCCGCGCCTACTTACTGCTATGTCTCGGCCAGCTCTACACCTCTCAACTCGACAACAGCAATCTCTCAATGGGTTGACGAGGCTTGACATTCCCTCGCCAGGAGGCTTTTTCTCTGGCCTTTCTCCTCACACAAGGCATACTTGGCATTTGCCCTCCATGACACCTGATGACATTGCTCCTCCCACCTCGACTACTGCGGAGCAGTTCTACAGAGTGCCATGGAATGAGCCTGCTCCTCGTGTTCCAACTTTGCCTACTGCTACTGTTCTACCTCCCCCGCCTCCACGCCCCGAGAGGTTTGCAGTTGCATCCCTTCCATCAGTGCCGGTAGAACAGATTGTAGAAATTAGGGGTACCATGTCAGATGGTATTCCAACTGCAAGACCCGTCATCTTGGAACACGTTGTCGAGGCAAGGACTGATCTTGCCGAAGATGTCCTTACAGCGCGACGCGTTGAGCAAAGAGACCCTTTATCTCCTCTTGCTGCTCATATCGAGCCCTCCAGTCCCAATGAGGATGTCACCGCTACGGAGATCGTTGCAACCTACGATCCCGCATATGCTAAGAAACAGCAAGAAGCTGCTCTTTCCAACCTGGACCGGACCGAATTATGGCTTATGGCCCAGAAGGCTTACCTCAAGGGTATCCTCCCGGAGGAAGAATTCAAGCCGGAGGCTGAGGCAGTAGCGGAAGCGGAACCTGCCCATGTTGAGGAGTCCAAGAAGGAATCCGAATCCGAAGGGGCATCCCCGTCACAGAAGAAAAAGACCGTCCGCTTCTCCGAGATTGTTGTCAAGACTAACATTCCAAAACCCCTACCACCTAAGATCTCTCGCAAGGAATCAGCCTACTATCGGGCTTTCCAGGATTACATTATCCGCTCCCGCAGTCAGGATCCTTTTGTTCACCGTCTCCCACGCTTTGAGGCTCTCCAAGCTCAGCGCATCTCCCTACGTGAGGTTCACCGCAACCAGCTCCTCGGCAAGTATCAATTATCCGTAGTGCCACACTCAGCCAAGAAGCGCATGAGCGCCAACGTAGCCCGCGGCGATGATATTATCGTCGACGACCCCGAAAAGCTTAAGAAGGACAAGGAGCACGAGGCCTGGGCCCAGATGTCCATGGCAAACTGGCACGTCGGCGCCACCAAGGCTTTGAATGGAGGCCGCCTATTTTCCGCGCCTATCGCTAAGCGCCTGGCTCGTCTCTCTCGCATCGGTGGCGCTGGGGACCGTGCTCGCATTCTCGACCTTGGTGGCCAGGCTACTTGCGACTGGGCCTGGCACTGCGCTATCATGTACCCAAACACCAAGGTGTACACGGTAACGACTAAGGCCATCCGCCAACTGTCCAACTCCAACATCCGCGGACCGCCGAACCACCGCCAGGTCGCTGTCTCGCGGCTCGCCAAGTTACCGTTCCCCGACGCACACTTCGACCTCGTGTCGGCGCGTGAGCTACACTCCATCCTCAAGTTCATCGGTGAGAACGGCGAGGACGAGTGGGACAGCTGTCTGGCTGAGTGCATGCGCGTTCTCAAGCCCGGTGGGTACCTTGAGTTCTCCATTCTAGATTCGGACATTACGAACGCGGGCCCTCTAGGACTCGCTAAGAGCGTCGAGTTCGGCTTCGCTCTCAAGACCCTCGGCTACGACCCTAGCCCCACGCGCATGTTCCTCGGCCGCCTACACCGTGCCGGCTTCGACCAGGTGCGTCGCGCGTGGGTGTGTCTGCCGATGGGCGCGGATCCGGCCGTCCGACGTAACAGGAAGGTCACACGTGATAGCAACGGTGTCGAACGCCCCCTCGAGCTCGAGGCCATGGTCTCGGGCAGCACGGAGGCGGCGGCCCCCACCGCGGGACTGGCGGGTAGTTGGGCGTGGGAGCGCTGGCTGCTGCGCTGCGAGATGGAGAAGGTGGCGTCCGAAGGCCGCCTAGGCTTCCTCGAGACGGAAGCACCGGAAATGCGCGAGGCGGGGAAGTGCCTCGATGGTGTGTATGAGGTTGTCGAGGAGGGGCGTACGTGTGGTGCGGGCTTTAGGATGTTGAACGGGTATGCTAGAAAGCCAGTTTCTCTTGCTGCCAGTGGGAGGGCTGGTTATTAGGGGAGATATGTTGGATGAAGGGAGGCGTATGATTTACTCAGACTGGTGACTGCTTTCGACCCGAGACGGGGGAATTTCTTATGTGTTATGAGGTACGGGGGTATGTGCATACGGGGCCGGAGTTGTCGGCTTATTTGTTTGATGGGAACGTGTGCACGCGTGTACGAATAGGTTACGAGGTGCATGTACGGCTGGTGGTGATGATGATACCCTGTTTGAAAGAAGGAAAGATGAGAGAAAATGAAATATCTAACTATGAGATCGATATAATTATACTTGAGTACATATATATATATATATATTATTTACTAAGTATATATGCAGATGTATAACCTTGGTCTATTTTATTTGTATAGTGAAGTGGGATGATGCTGTGTCTTGTTAGTGTTGTTGTATTTCGAGGTGAAGTGAGTTAAAGAGCATATACGTTAGGTGTTTAATAACTGCAATATATACTAGACTATCTATCTGATATCGTTGTGTGTTTGTAGTTACTTACGAACGGGGAGTATGGAGAGGTAGTAAGAGTATTAAACTGAGCTCTCGTCTTAAGGAAAAAATGGTTATACTTCTTAAACTCTTGTAACATGTAGGTAGGAAAACTTACAAATACGATGGTAGACTTGGTCAGTCATATATCGTATAATAGGTATTTACCATTCAACTCAGCAACTTCCATCGTTATTCTTCGGCTCGTCTTAGACCGAAAAGTCCGTTTCTAACCTCGATTCGTGAAATTCATCAGGTTGGTTAGTTGAGTTATGGACGGGTTCATAATTTACATATACTCCCTGGTAAGTAATATGTTGCATAAGCCTCAGCTTCAGCCAGGAGGATAAAAAAGACATTGTATTTATTACACTAGCTTAATACAATATGTAGTTATACCAGGTAAGTAGGCAGTTTTTATTAAACAATCCTTCCCCCAGCAATTCAGTCATTTCAGAATCGGCCCGGAGCTATGGCCTCTTGGTCCCCATACTCATCTCTCCCCTAGTGTATACATACCCCTACCTATATAAATACCCTTACCTTGCAACTTTCCAGCCTCCCCACGACGAAATTACAGATATTTCAACCCACGTGGTCTATGTAGGAAACAATATCGTCGCCATTTATTGCGAATAAATAGCCCGTAGCGCGTGTGTGCTTGGCGCGATATATATGCATACCTGGTAGTAGGTACCAAAAAGGTATAATTAATATTTACCTAGTTACACTAGGTACTTATCTACATAAAGTGTGTACGATAGGTAATCCGTATCTATGTAAGACATACCTTAGGTAGATAATATCTAGTTATTATCCTGCTTACACACATCCCCCATCCCCCATACATGTGTGCGTGCGGCTATATTTCTTGTACGACGAGACCACCCCGTCAAGTGCCGTTCGCTTCTACACCAGACGTAACAATAAGAGGTAATCTTACTTTCTAGCTAACCGCTTACCCAAGCAAGCTCCGGCACTGCCATGCGGGCTTACCACCCCCTCGGCCCCGAAGGATTTCTCTTTTCTTCAAGACATTGTACCTACCTAGCAGCGTGTGTAACGACTCCAAAGAGTTTTGAAGCTGACGGGGCTCAACGGATAAGAACTCTCTAGGCTAGTCTCATAGATTAAGTAGGTATATGTTAGATAGACACCACCTCCATCCCTCAGTAAGCCCAGCCGAAATCCCAAGGCACGTAAGACGGGTAAGCCAAAAGGTCCTAATCTAACTTAATTTGACATAGGTATCCCTATCCTATCCTACCAGCCGCTGACTTATCTATCAATCCTTCCCATACTCCCCTCAAGTCTAGGCGTCAGCTTGTTCCTCGTCGATCATTACCCACGACGAGCATGATAATCGGAGCTCGTCATCCACTAGCCCCGATGGCGATTACCAAATGCTTAACATCTAGCTGTCTAATGACAAGTTTTATAACGGAATTGCGTAGGCCATTAACTATGTACGGTATATCGTTCAACTTCCTGATATTCATTCCAAGCTTGTTTTGTATACACGAATATAACGGCCTCGTAAGTAGTATATCATGATATCTTCCAAACTCCTCCGCTTTTCCTCCACTCCCTCGTATATACAAGACATAATTCCATATGTCTTAATCCCTGTCCGAATCCAGATCCATCTTGTCCCCTCGTGCTGGCTCTATCGCCCTGCCGGGGGAGACGTCAGCGGACCTCTTCCCTTCACTTTTGCTCTTTTCGTCAGAATCCTCCAGGGCTACGATGATGCTCCTATCATCGCCCTTCTGAGGTGTCGAGACCCGGTCCTTCAGCGCCTTCGGCGTCGTCGGAACAATTACGTTTAGAACACAGTCGTCCAAATGCTCGTAGAACTCCTGTGCTGTCGAGAATCGGGTCTGGCAGATAGAACACTTAGCATCCCCGCCGTTTCGAGAACTGTTCCCAGTGATGATCATCTTTCGACTATTAGGGGGAGTCTGCTCGACATTATGTACGGCCGTTAAGTGTCGCTTGAAGACGTCAGCCCTATTGAAGGCCTTTTCGTAAGCTGTGCCAGGTCCCGGACAAAAGGGGCAAACCATCGTCCCCTTGTAATGTGTTAAAGCGTGTCTATTTTTGTCGTACTTCCGTGCAAATCCTTTAGTGTGGTATTCGCAACTCTCTATAGGACATTTCTCAGGCCGCTCCTCCTGATGCGTCAACATATGCGCCGCTAGGTCTTTGAATACCCGGCCACAATCCGGGTGGGGACATCGATTCCTGTTATCCTCGGCCTTTGGTATAACGGGACTGCTGTGTGCGGTGCTGTCTAGTGACGGAGCTATCGACGGAGCTAATAATGGCCCTTGAGGCGGCGCGGGTGCAAGCCGAGGAGCTTCTAAGAAAGAAGATTGTCGCGGCAATGCATAATCCTCCATCATCCTCACGTCATTATCCTCTTCCCCGCTAGATGTATCGTTTTCATTGACATCGATAGACTGCCGTACTTCTCGCATCCAATCTTTCAGGACAGTCATCGGGGGCCAATCACCACTAGCTTTGCCGCTCCTGTGCGGATGGAAGTGAGCCCGCCGTAAGTGAGCTGCTGCATTATAATAAGCACCGTATCGTTTCTGCGTAACACAAGCCTTGCACTTGGAAAGTGGTATTACGGGTTGTGGAGAGTTATGTGGACTCGCGGTCTGCGGCTCGGTACAAACCCATCTCTTCACTAAAGACGCGTGCTTGGCGTCATTATGCCTTCGAAGTTCGTGTTCGCCGCGGAAGCCCTCGGGGTATTCGTTACACTTAGTACAGAACACGCGCCGAAGCGGCGGTCGCTGGTAAGAAGTTCTAAGTTTGGAAGGGGAGCTGAGCCCCCTAGCGATTGCCCGCGAAAAGACGGGATTCTCTCCTACCGTATGCCTCCTCCCGGGCTCCGGATTTTCTATAGCATACGTCGCGGGTAGCATTTCCTGCTCATTCCTATTTGCCCAGGGGTCGATTGGGCGCCACTGTATGACCGATTTCCGAGCCTCACTGGCTTGGCCAACAACAGAGGGCTGCTGATATGACACATGCCGGTAAATGGGTGTCCGTTGTCTAAAGAAGCCATTAAATCCGGCACTCCCTCCAGCACTACCATCTAAGTAACCGCTCCCAAGTCCCAGGAGGAAGTCTCTAGAAGATCGAATTCCCAACGCAATCCAATCATCTTTTCGAACAGCCGCAATGGCCGTAGCAAATAACGCGCGA
Organism: Daldinia childiae; assembly: GCF_008694065.1. Lineage (NCBI taxonomy): Eukaryota > Fungi > Ascomycota > Sordariomycetes > Xylariales > Hypoxylaceae > Daldinia > Daldinia childiae. The sequence goes on along the minus strand of NW_022984645.1, from coordinate 2,950,681 downwards.
TCGTGAGTGTCCAACTCGAGAGCCGGGTCGTCTATTATCATCGGCGTAGACCAAGCAAATACACTTACCAACGCCTTATAGACGCTGTGCATAGAAGTAGCGCCTGCGGGCATGGGGAACCCTGATTGCGATTGCGCAGGAATAGCCCTTGATGGCGTAGAGATCAGATCTGCCAAGATCGTCCTCACAATGCTAAAAATACAGAGCGAAACGAAAACAGCTAGCCAGCTTTTAGGATCGGATATGACTCTTCGCATAGTCGTACTCTCGAATGATTGCAAAAATTGAATCATACAGTTGTATATTAGCCGATTCCGTCCTTCGTAGTCTATATCGTCGGGGGAGTTTTGGGCATTTGTGACATTAGTTAAGTTGACCTCGGTTCGTATCGACGGCTCAGGCTGCTGTAAGTCATAGAATAAAATCTCTCTTAAGAGTAACTTTGCACGATATAGCACAGGATAAGTTACTGCTTCTAATTCTCGGCTCTCCGACATGAAACCTGTTAGTCTAAACAGTTCCCAGAATTGGAAGGGAACACCCTCCGCATTCCAACTCGCTGCTAGCACTTTCAAGGCCGGTGGCGGCTTATCCTTGGGCTCCTTAGAATAGGTCGCCAAAGTAGGATTAGGCATTGGCAACGATGCTAAATCTTCAGTCCACCAAAACCCATCATCGAAGTCCATATGCGACTTCACCATATCCGACATGCTCTGGCTTACGAGGTAGGTCCGTTCGAGATAGTCGTTCATGTTTCGACGTCTTGCCATAGGTGACGTGACAGGCGTGTGCACCTGTCTCGGGGAAAGAGCTTCTATGTGGGAGTGAGTATATGCCGCTTTCCAACGTCTAATCGATGCGGGGGTTTGGTTATACCTGGTAACATGTAATCAGCTAGCGAGACCAGGGAGCCGCGATGGCATCCGAGTACGCCCCAGAACTCGTCGCCGGCGGAGCCAGCAGATTCGCAGCAAAACACACAGTCGTCCTTCGAATCACACTAAAGACTATAAGTAGGTGTCATCCATATGAAGCGGGTTTACCTACAGGCTTCGCATAGACCTTACAGCGGAGACATGGTCCTGCATCACGTGGTAGCCTCAGCTCACCTATAGATTCGAGTCTTCCGTGTCCGACTCTACTTCGTTTTAAGGGCGGCAGCAAAGAATCCGGTTCGGAGTCTACCGACCCCCTAGGTTGAGGAGGAGGTAACTCATTTGTAAAAGGAAAGCCAATCGTTGACTCACGCCGATCTCTAGGTTGATTGGCAGTAGCTAGCGGAGGCAGCGAGGGAGGAACAGAAAGTCGTGGTAGCGTCGCCGGTGAGCTCCGGTTTATATGATCGGTACTGAACAGTCGTGACGACGACTGGTCCGGGAAGATAATCGGGGGTATCGTGCCAACCGAAAGGCCCGAGTCCCTCTTTGGAGGGATAACGTGTTGTTTTAGATGCTCGTCCCGTTCTTCGGGATTAGAAAAGCCATATATATAATATAAGCATCGGTCATCCCAACACTTGAAGGAAGCCTGACGCCTTGATATGAGAGGTATAGTCTCCCTCATCCTCCATCCCCGGAAGATAGGGTCATAAAATGAGATGTTCTTATCCAGCCAGGCATCGTAGCCAGGTGGCGAGTCATCTTGACCGAAAAGCTTCAAGGCATGCAGAAACTGTGCATCATGAAGGTCCAACCCTGTTACAACGACACGCACGTTAGGTGAAAAGGGATTACAATACGAGACGACTTAATCACATACCTTGGTCTATTAAGAAACTCTCGATGCACTCGCATTTATATTGCAGGGCGCGGGCCTCTTCGATATCAGATAATATGGGAACGGTCCCAGGAAGGTCTTTTGGTTTACGTGTATCAGAATATAGTACAAGGCCAATTGGGCAGCGCGCGATTAAAATGGAGGCCACTTACTTTGACTCTTAACGTAGGCCTCCAGTGCTCTAAGCTTTCGACGAAGCATGTCCAGCTCGAGTTTACTGTTTGGAAGATACTTGGCTGGAAGTAGGGCGGCTAGTTTCGCCTGGATTTCAGCTTGCTGCTCGAACAGCTGTCTAATCGTGGGGTCTAAAGACGGGTCGAAGCCGGGTGTGACTTGAGCATCCCGACCATCGAGCAGGGAGCCGCGACGGTCGAGTCGAGGCTCCAATGAGTCGGCAGCCATAATTCCTCCCCTCTCGCACCCTTTTGCGCCAAAGTCCAAGTTGGGGTCCGAGGCTATTATATTTTCTTCCTTAATTTTTTGTCCCTTTCTTTTTTTATAGGCTTGGGCCTGAGCCGTACATCTGTAGTAGTATATATACGGGACCGGCGCCTGTGCCGCAACAAGCGGGCTGGACTGGCCTAAGGCTGAGCCGCTCTCCACCTCACCAGCTCTCTCACTTCTCACACTCACTCTCACTTTCACTTTTTCAGTCGCTCGCGCGCAGACTCGCTTCCCGCTTGCGCGCGTGACCTAGCGGTACACATCAACTGCGGTTTACGAGGGACGAAGAGACAATCATAAACTTGATGTTCATGACGGAAACGTCGGCCAAAGGGTGCAAGGGAAGGAAAAGGGAAAAAAGTTAATGACTGCGCCTCGTGACGAAATGAGCCAATAGCAACAACAAATTTTAAAGATTGGCTGCAGGACGCCTATCGGGGACTATGTCGCGAGGGGTGGATGTGAACTTAGAACATCTAGTTATTTTCTTGTGGGGGTAAAAAAAAAAATAGTAATAAAAGGTAAAAGGTAAAAGGGAAAGGGAAGGAATAATTTTTTTTGCTTCTCTCTTCTATCTTCCTTTCCCGCAAGTTATCTTGATATATCACAAGAGAAGAAGAAGAGAAGAAAAAAAAATAATGAAAGATAGCAGGCTTAGGTTTGAGGGCAAATTGGCTAATAACTTTTGGGGTCGTCGCGATCGAGGAAGCAGCAGACTGGACCTGATAGACAAGCAAGAAGATACCTAGTAAAAAATGGCTGGCTAGGAAGGTGGGGCGACCACTACGGCAGATTACACACACATGGAACCAGCTGCTGCACAATTCTTCCCTGGGATAACACAAAAAAAATTTGGGAATAGAGAAGGGGGTAAAAAGGATAAGCGCAGGGCAAAAGAGGAAAGGAAAAAATTATTATTATTATTATTACTTGTACATATCATTATGTATGTACATAGCCCGAACGCGCAATTGAACGGAAGTTGGAAGGGGGTGCAAGGTGTAAAAGCAAGGTGCAACGCCCTGCAAGGATTCTAGCTCCCGGGCTGCCGGGGTATTCGGGAGGTCGGTGCGGAGCGTCGACACCTTCGAGACCCAGGTACAGTATAGGTAGGTATCTAGTGTAGTCGGTACAATGCACATTGTCTTCGGTATGGGCATCGACTACCGACCATTAGATCTTCATCCGTGGGAAGGACGACTTACGCAATTTACATATGTATATCATAAGAGCTAATACGAAGTTGGTTATAAGATTATGAGCTTAAACTTTAAGTTAACTAAAACGACGACAACACCTTTTTTTTTACTTTTTCGTTTCTAAATTAAAATACTAAAACACCGAATTAAAGAAAGAAGAAAAGTACGAGATATGGAGAACCGAAGTGTCCTTTTTTACCTAGATATACAGTGCATAGACTACCTAGGTAATACCTATACCTGCTTAGTTAGGTACCGAGTACATTAGTCTAAACATGTAAGTTAGCGGACAGGGGGGGTGGTAGAATAAGGCCGTTGAACATTACTATGTATGTATTACACTATAGTCGAACCCTTTGCTAATCTAGACTAAGATGATCCAGCTAGAGCCCTGGCTAAAAGTTGCTCGAGGTAGGCGACTAATAAGATGCCGTGGATTCTTTTTTTTTTTTCTTGCGTCGTTTTCTTCCGACAACGTGCTACTGGGACCACCGTGTTAACTACTACCTTGTCCAAAGAATGTTTAGACATATGTATATAGGTATGTATATATGTATGTAAAGTGTAACAAACCACCACCGTCGTCGTTATCATTCTTATTAGCTGAGCCCATCTACACTGCATACATTATATTATTTAGTATTATAGTACCAAGAAAACTACATAACAGATCGAGACCTTCGCCCGCGTCATCTAAACTCCGTATCCCTTCCTAATTAAATAGACAAGCCCTACCTAACCTAACCTCTCCCTGGATTCGCTTGTTGTCCGTCCTTCCCTTCATCCCCCACACACGATAGCGTAGCGAGCACACAAATAGCAACAGTGCTCTCCAGGCGGCTAAGCATTGCTGACGAGCGAGGGTTAGAATGCTCCATAGCAGTCCCGTCTCCAAGATGGATAAGCCGAAAGCTATTGGCTACATCGGTGGAGTATAACGTGAGGTAGCACGCGCGGGTTTGCATTTTAATCGGCAGCTGCATACATGACAGGCGGGAAGCTTTGACGGCTGGACGTCCAGCTCTGGTTTGAGTTAACGCTGATCAATGCTAGTGCTCACAGAGTGATTGCAACTTCAGCAGGTTTGAGCTGTGGTACGGTGGCACAATGATATGAAAAACCCAAGGGAAAAAAGAGCAACAGGGAGTGTTCGACCAATGAGAGATGACGACTAATCACGTTACCATTGATCCCATGCTAGTCAATTGCTCTTATCTACCGACAGTAGCATCTAGCTGATGAGTAGGTATCAGCTTCTCCGGTCTGCATGTACAATAGTTCGCGGCCCCAGGGGTGTCACCTAAAAGAAATCTTTGTGTAAGCGCACGTGTTAGGTACCTGTTATCGCCCTTTTTTATTCTTATATAACGCTATCCATATAAGTCGTGTCGTCAAATTTGAGACGGCATCCTGAAAAATTGATAGAGTCGTAAAGCGGCTTAATATTTACTTGTGCTCCCCTAATTTATCATACGAAGGTGCCAATAAGAAATAATTATATGGATGAGTACCTAGGTACAGGTATTATATTATGTACCTACATACATATGTGCGAAATATGCAGAAGGTTCCGTCTTATATCTACAGTTACATTCTGCAGTGATTAGTGAGAATGTAAGAAGACATGTACACATATGTACGTAGTATAAGAGCAGAAAACGTTTATCAGCACTCTAACAAGTCGTTCGGGGGCGCATCCGGAGGAATCTGCCATACATGTATGTACCTTATATAGGATAAGATGGATAGATGCGTCCGCCGTCCGCTATTGTCGCCCCCAACTTGGAGAACTCTCTCGCCAGTCGTCAGCCGGGTACCTATTAGAGATTAAAGTACCTAGGTACCTAACGTAGTAAGTACCTATATGTAATCCCTCTGGGCAGTCAGCCAGATAAAGCCTCAACGCCAGTGCGCAACCCTAGCGGCCACCCGACCGCCTCAGCCCGGTAATTTACTTGCCGCTAAGAACAGCCTGGCATCAGCTCCAAACAACCGTCCATGCAATTTGTTTCGGCTGACCTTTTTTTCCCACAACGCTCTAGACCATCATCCCACGTTGCTTGCTCCGCTCCGCTTCACCTCATCTCCATCGGTTTTTTTCTTCAACCACCCTAATTTTAAATGGTGCGGTAGCAATCGGTTCTAATCACGAATGTGGTTCTTCCTAAAACCAACATTCCCTACACACAGACCATGGCGATACCATATTTGTCTGGACATCAGACGGCATCAGACGGGAAACAGGGTGTTAGTCCGCCCCGAGTGAGAAAAAAATTATATACTTGTAAGAAAACGCAGCCATGCGGGATGGAATCGGACGTCGACTCATATGATCCGGCACATGCATCGACACTTTTGCTGATCACTTCCCGAGTTAGGAACGTCATGTTTCTTAAGTGCATTGATAAGTGCCGAGACGGTCTAGGCGAAACTTTGGTCTCGTCCATCGTCCGCCGTTCATTGGGGTGCAGGCTATTCTGTGTGGGCTAATTGAGTGTTGCAGATGCAAGCGTCGTTTCTCTCACTGCCTCTTTTTCTCCTCTGACTTGCCTCATATGTATATTCCGCACAGGCATTTTCTCGTCAGAGAAAGGAATAGTCCGATTTCAGCGCCTGCTGAAACCACTTCCCTCATTAAGCAACGTGTGACTATCAGCTCCGATTCAGCATTGCCCTTTGAGGAAAGCCGCCCATTTCTCTCTTTAACCCCTGTCGTACTAACTACATGTATGTAGCCCCGTACGTAGGTAGTATAATAGGTAGAAGATATGGATAAGTGTCGGACTACATACGTAGCTAGGCAACATGGGGAGTAAGTAGAAGGAGTTGGGGAAGCAAGGCCGATGAAAGATGAGGTGGCAACGAGCGAAATCGCGTGCGCGAATGACAGAATTGCAAGGGCAGAGGCGGTCAGAAACAGGCGGCATGCAAAGCTCACCCAGCAGCAAAGAGTATATTCTTTGTTCGAATCATCATGTCCGGAACACGCTCGTCACACCTAGGATTGCGCGTCGCCAAGAATATACCTGCAGGTGAATAGATGGGTAGATGGACAAATGGGCAAATAGACCAGATACTACGTATATGTATTTATATTTTGTCGAGTAGGTCGACTAGCTAATGATAATCTAGAAAGGTACCAGATGCTTTGTAAATGGAGGGAAGATATGAGAGAATATGAAATTCATTTTAGGCCCTTTCTCCTTCCCTGTTCCCATAATCTCCACTTTTGAACATACCCTTGTCTGGCTGGCTGTTTGGTAACTAAACCCTTTGCAGCTCGAGATATAGAAATCCTTTTGATTGGTGGGCTTATAATGGTCTCCACACCACGCCTCGAGGAAGGTTCGCAATTCCTTATCTGTGCGTTCGGAGCACTGCGAAGCCTGCCGATTCCCTCAGCTCTCAAATACCACCCCAGTCTCTTTTCCATTCAAGTACCTAAGTACCTTTAGCTGACGTGCTGCGCGGATTGGGGCTGCGATAGGGCGATAAGGCGATAAGGCGGCATTCCAAATTCTCCTTTTGGACATAGTCAAAACTTGCCTTACTCTCAGCTGGCCCCCAAACCCATCATAATGTCCGACTTCTTGCACGACGGCGCGCCGCTGATGTGCGGTGATTCGATTTTATCTTCGAGAACTGGTGGTGGGATAGTTGTTATTCGCCAGTATCGTCAAATATCTTGATGGTATTTGCGATCGGCTTGGTAAACTATTAGTGAACTGTTAACGTGATAACACTTGTCGTTTCCATCGACATCGTGATATCAAAATGAGCACTAGAGAAACCAGGGGATAGAACGCGTATGCTTATCCTTCAGTTCATAATTAATAGTCCAATGAGATACGTAATTATTAATATTCACACACTTGAGTCAAGGTTGTTGTCCAACAGCTTCCCCCTCCCCCTCCGTAACTAGATAATAGAGTGTTCACTATTTCTAGTATTAAAGGATGCAGGTTATCCCCGTGCCTCCTCACTATCCTTACCCATTGATAGATCGCCGCTTTACTTTCCATGTAGCGACTATTAGTGTCTATCCATGATCTTTAAGCTTTATATAACTATCACCTACTATGGAAGTGTCAGCTTCTTATGAACTTCTTTTTTCTTCTTCTCTAATGTTTACTCGTTCTCCTTACAGTTTATAATATTTATCTAATGTTTAAATTGGCGACATCGTAGTTTTCATTCCACGGTGAATTCTCTCGTTGTCGATCTACTATCGCAGCTTGAGTACATATTACCTCCTGGTACCACTAATAACTGCCTACAACCACCGCCTTGAAGAGATGCTCGTGATCCAAAGAGTTTCGTTAGCTACCCCTTTTACCACAGCTTTGATACTAGTACTAGGAAACCTACACTTTAATATATTCGAGCATTAGGTATAATATCAACCCATACGATATACTCATAGTTATGGAGCTGACTTCAACTTAGTCTTAAAAACCCAACATTACCATGGCCCGTCGCCTCCGATGCTCACATCCTCGTATTCAGATGTCTCATCCTCGAGCAAGCTATCAAGAACTGCCACCTCTCCAGGGAGTTGGGGCACAGTTCAAGGCCGGAAATGTGGACTACACCGAGATGGCCTTCACCCTGGATGGGCTACCAAGCAGTCCTTTAGATATTTCGCTACTACTTAGAGAAGTGCTCAACCGATCCATCGCTACCAATAGCTCTCGAATAATATTATTGGAATCTAATGTAGTAAGAAATTTATCTCTTGGAAGTAGTCCCGAAGGAGGTGGAACAATATAAAACAGCTATTTATACTTGTTAATCTAGGCTAGCCAATAATGCATGACTGGTGAGGCTCGGTAGCTATTCTTATATAACTCTCACATATATACACATATAAATGCACATTTAAATTCTCCATAACATATAATCCTACACCTTGTAAAGGCTACCTAAGTACTCATTGGTATATTAGGTACATATATATTCTATGCATCCTCTTTGATACGCTTGTCAAAGTTAAGCTTACACATATTCCCAGTCCATATACTTGAGAAGCCATCTTAATAATAAACTTGATGACCTTACGCTCGCTCAAGAAATTCATCGAAACAGGACAGAGGCAGACGACTTGATTGCATTCGCTTTTAACAGCTAAACTGGCGGGTTTATGTTAGTAGGAGTAGGTAGGTAGGTAGGTTAGAAATAATTGATATCAACAACAATGATGTACGTAAAATGGTACGCTTCATTACGCCTTCTCATGACGTAGACTACTATCAATCTCTAAAACTAAGCTTCGAACTACGTAGACAGTTATCCTCGAACTTCACATAGCGCTTCATCTTAAAAACCCCTAACAATTGTTCCTAAACCAATAGTCTTATATATCCCTCAGCATAACGACCTCCCACCGCCCCTTTTTTTATCCCGTTAACCAACATAACTATAACACTATGAGATGTACGACGGGGCCGCCACGGGAAATATAATAGTCTAACATAGTCTTGCGATATTCTAGTAACACCAAAAGGAATAAGACGCTACTTAATAACTCTTCTCCTGTAGGACAGAGCTACATTATAACTCAATACGCCCTTCATAGCCAGACAGAGGCTTTCAAATAGCTGTTACCTGCAGACAAGACATCGATGCATTACCCCTGATACGTAGCGATTCATACTACCCAGCGGTCTTTTATGCCCACTTGTTTCTCCCACCGAACTGTTCAAGGCCAATACTTCGGGTCAGTCAGCTCGAGAGTTAGGGTTAGGAGTATCTTATATCCGGCTTCTGATTGTGATCTAAATACTTGCGATGTATATATTATTTCACATATACACATAAACCGAGAATCTTACAATCCAGTGAGCATTCATACCTGAAAGCTACCTAAAGTACCATATCATCAATCCAAGTTATCAATCAAGCAACACTCTCATTTCTCAGGATGAAAAACACATCGATACCGCTTTAGCTCAAGTCCAAGACTATTCTAAATGCCCCCTCCCAACTCCTCCGTCTAGCCTCAAGTATTATACGATCGTAGCTATAATTCCCGCGTAGTCTAAGTTTCCTCAAACGTGCCCTTTATCATTATGGTATCTATTAAAATGCGGCCAAGACTGTTACCCCTAAAACGCCAGAAGATCTATTCCAACTGTGCCCACCTCTTTTCCCGTACCGACAACTCCGTTCCTGTTAATTTGCCGTCGGATTTACTGGCCTCTCTCCATCCCCAGTACTCTCCTAACCTAATCTCGGCATATTCCGCGTAGTCAAAATCGATGTGCGAGATGGTCGCCTGGATCAAGGCCCAGATTCCCCAGTAAAGTCCAGGCACACCACGGAATATATCTACTTCAGCAAACAGTTTTTGTGCTTCTGCTTCCTCGTCTATGTTATCAGGCTTGTTAGGTAATATACTAAAGTAAGTGTGAATATATTCCCGTATAAACTCTAGCCGTTGTGCTCGAGTTGGCAACACAGTAAAGTCGCAGTCAAACCCACCCCATTCCGCGAAGTGATTAGCCAAGTCGAACGCTGCAGGCGAAGGAGTGGCATATTCATAGTCTATAAAACTGACTACCTTCTGCAGACCGCCCTCCTTTTTAGTGCTGCTTAAATCTTGAGGCTCAATGATCACATTTCCACTCAGGAGATCGCAGTGCGCAAAGACGAGCTACGAGTATCTCTGGTTAGTGTCCGAGAAAACTGCTAGTTGGATTTCCTGTACTACTTACGCCATTATCACCCAGTCCAGGTCGTTGGCTCAGTTCGTCAACTAGCTTAGTCAGCTCATGCTGGAGGTTCGCCTGTCTCGTGCGCTGAGCCTCCGTCTTGGTAGGGAGGGCAAGGATCCACTTCTGCATAACCGTCCATACGTTGGGCGAGGGTTTGCCTGGTGCGGCATGCTCAATTTCTACTTCATGGTGACCGTTGCTGGCCCCATTAACCCCGTTCTTCTGCGCATGCGTCTCATATATACAGGGCACGGTAGCGTGCCATTGTGCTAACCGCCTCGCAACAGCTAAATATATAGGTGGCATCCTCAAGTCGGCAGGTTGAGTGGGTGTGCCTCGGATATAACGATATATCATGCCATTATCGAAGCGAGCGAGTAATTCGGGAGCCAAGCCACATTTCATTAGCAGCTCGTGATTTTGGGTCTCGCGGTGCCTGTCTATGAGCACATCGGTTCCGTGTCCATATGCTCGTAGTAGAACCGCCTCCTTATCTACTTCGTCTTGAGATAGTCCTTCTTTCTTATTAATGGCTTTTAATAATGTGTTGGTTATACCATCCTTGAATGGTACGAATTCGATATTGGAGTCAGGGCTCGACCATTCTGGAAACAGGGCGAGAATGAGTGCACGAGCTGAGGCATTGGAATTGTCGTTATCGTAGGAAATGGGAATGTGTCGTAACTGGCCAAAGTGGCCGTTGGCGACTCCGTTGGAGTTAAGCGAAGGCATATTGCACAAGTGCTCGGTTGATTACTCGTCGTTCTTTTTAGGAGCACAGTAGAAGGTCATGGAGGGATCGAAATTTCGAAAGAATTTGCCTACTTCTTCTAAAGTAAGTAAATAAATAGAAAAAGAAAAAGTTCACCGCCTAGCGTCCGAGTGGGAGAATATAGATTGTGGATGTGTCGCAAGGGTAATAATTTAAGAGCGATCAAACGTTGAAGCGGAGGACAAACTTGAGGTGGCTAAGACGTTTTAAACGATGGTTGTACGTACCAACAAGCAGCAAAACGTCATTACCGTCCCGATGCAGAAGAAAAAGGGTGTGAATGGTATGCAATTGGGTATGCGTAAAGGATGTGATCAACGGGTAGTTGACCTGTAGAAGTGGTTAGTAGTGGTCAGGGACCAACTAATCGAGCTAATTGATCGAACTAAAACCAGGGGTGGCAGGGTCGGCAGGGGTAGCTGCAGCCCTAGAGCACCTGAATCTTGGGAAGAGGTGGTAATGTCCTACATACTGCGTGGTACATACATATGCACTTTCATCCCACGAGATCTTTTCTGGATAAGTTATGTGTTTTAAAAAAAAATACTAAGTACCTACCTTATAATAGTCTTTATTTCATGTAAGTAATCAATTTGAATGGGAACAATAGGATGAATGTAGATTATAAGAAATAAAAAAAGGACACGAATCAAAGAGGCGAAGAGAAAAGGAGTATATGTAAGAATTACGTGCACATATGCATGTGCCTAAGAAAGATGTACCCTAAGAATTGTACAACTTCGTACCTACAAAAACATCAAAGTCGAGAGTCACGAGGCCAGTTTCCCCTCCTGGTTTAAAGCTAATGCATGCAAAATAGAAGGTTAAAGATCAAATGCTAAAATGTATCTCAAGCTTACCTCTACGTACGTTGCATGTACTACATAGCTCGAACATAGATCTACCTATTATTAGGTAATTCAGCATAAATAATATTTTATACCTGGTACTCAAGAAATAAATTTAGGTTTAATGGGGTTATATCAAATACATTTCTATTGGTTTAGAGGGGCTTAATCATGTAAGGTATATATCTTGGGTAGCTTCGTCTACGTAATATACGTGTATGTAAGCATTTTACCCAACTTACCTAGCCCACAATACGTAAGAGTAAATACATACATATCTGGTAAGCACTATCTTAGCTTGTCTAGATCAGCTGGTACCATATATATAACAAATGACCCGGATATATTACCGTTAACCTGTCTCCCACCTTCAAATCGTATATGCATCCCACACTCATATTAGTTACATATCCTATTATACTAATCCATTACATATAGCTAAGTTCGTGCATCATACACTATGACGTCTCGTCATATATTCCTACCAGATATTCATTCATGCCATTAACCAAAGTACATCCCAATTCGAAGTACAGCCCAGATCCATCTCTTTAATCATCTTTATCAACATCCTTAGGTTTAAGTCTCAACCAAGTTCGAAGTGTTTGAAGAACCCTACTCATCCATTCCGCCGTGACGGCTGCCCAAGCATCTAGTTCGTCTATTGCGAACATGAGCAGTCTACTAAAGAAGAACAAACTCACAAACGAAACGCTCGCTATCACCGCAAACGCGGTCCAATACATCTTGCCGGTCCAGTACACGTACAGATCCTCGACCTGCACTGAAAAGTAGCTCGTCATAAAACTAATCGGGAGAAAGAAGACGCTGAGCTTAGCTAGCAGCGTTGCGCTTCTCGTCAGTCTTGCCGTTGCCTGCGAGTCTTTCTGCTGCGTTAAGTTGAAGTACTGTGTAAAGTTAGCCATGTTCACGAACTAGGTGATGTGATTGGCTGCTCTTTCTTACTGTAGTTGATAACGCCCCTATTTCTTCGAGATAACCTTCGATGGTGTTCAGCATGAGATACTGAAGCCGATCGCTTAACCTATCAAATCGACTGAGCGCCGAGTTCGATAGGTATACTTTTCGATCGCCATCGAATAATGCACCGTTATGATGTAACTCGGGCTTCCCAACTACCATGATCTTGCTTATTAGGTTTTTGTAGTTCTCGAACAAATGTTTGAACTCTCGGAGATCCTTGCTTAGATAATGTAATGTAGGTATAATCTCGTAGCTCTTGGACATTTTTTTTCGACGCTATAATATAATACTTAGTAGTTGTCATGCGGAGTTGATGGCGGTTCGACGCACCGTACTCTCCAGCACCTTTTCAGTCTACGCAATGAAGGTTAGTATCGACTTTTCTATACGGAGGAAAACTCAGCTTACCAGTTCTTCCAATTCCTGTTCTGCAGCCTTGAGAGGGCCTGCTGCAACGTAGTCTTCAAATAAGTAATAGAAGAGGTTACTTGTCCCTTCATCAGCTAAACTCCCTATTTCGCTATTGCTGAAAAGAGACATCCCCGATTGTTGTCTGTTTACTTCTCGCTTGGATGTTCCTAGCGATGTCCGAACCGAGCTCTGAGCGAGTGGGTTATTTTCATATAGTATATATCCTTTGGTGGAAAGTTGTCGGAGTATGTCTAATGTATGAGCTCTCATATACTCGAACTCAGCTTGACGCCACTTTATCCAGTCCTCTTTGTCCGGTACTGGCTCTAACGAGTGCTGCTCATGGATCGACAGAACAGTATCTATTCAAAACATTAGTAATTGTGTAGTATCGCAATGATAACGTCGTAGCACATACGATTATTACAGAGTACAAGCCATTGCCAGTGTTTGGGTGGCATTATACTAATCCGAGGGTGTTTGCGTACTGGTGTTGGCCGCTTATGTAGCCAATTTGCACCGATACAGAAGGCTTTTTAATGAGGTTAGCACGGTGAAGCAAATCTGTTATCTTGAGAAGTACTTACCCTTCGGTGTTTGGTCTGTAGAGAAGTAGTTTACAGTGTCTTTCACTTGTAAATAAAGAGCAATATTATCGTTAAGCTCTGCGGGAGCAGATGGGTTCGTAGGAGGGTTCACAGGAAAGTCGCCATATACGCTTTCACCTTTCTCCACGTCCCTAGGCCCTCGTAGGTGGGCAATTGTGACCCTTCTTCTATGTTTATGCCGTCGTATCTCGTCCCTCTGGGTTCTTGGCGTAGTCATTAGACCAAGCAACCTAGGCGAAAATTCGTATCTATCGCTTATGGCCTTCATGATATCTTTCTGCCCACTAGGGTCCCATATGTTGCTATGGCCTTCATTAGTCTATCCGTCATAGCTATATCAAAGACTTATAACTTACATCCATCGAATAGGGTATTCTTTCTTTTCGTCGGGGTCTTGGTCAAGCAGCAACTTCCTAGCGTCATCTATATCAAAGTCGAATGCAATCCGCGCTCTTTCGGACCCGAACTCAACGACGAAATTCTTGCTTTCCTCACTTCTCACGTGCTGCTCGGCTTTCTTAAAGACATGCTCCAGGTCAAAGTCATGGAAGACAGACCCGGGGCTCTCGGGAGGAGTTGTATCATCACTGGACGCCATCACGTAAGATCAAGATTACTGATTTTTGTTCTTAAGATGAGAGTATAGTATGAAGGTTAGATTAAAACTCATCGTGGGATTTATATAGTACTGCTATATTGTAAAAGAGAAAAAAAAATCGAGCGAGGCTATGATACAATACGGACTTTCTACACTTTTCAGCTATTCGACGCCTGTCACAGGTGGTTCGTCACATGCAGGGATTGGTTGAGCAGGCGACATCATTCATATCGGGGGTCTTGGTGGTCTTGGTGGGTGGGGATAAGGGAGGAAATGACCAATGACTGGGTTCATAGAATTGCGATCGAGGGCGGTAGATATCGGGTCGTCCCATAAGGTTTAGTAGTACCTAAAGTTAACCGCCCGACCAGATTGGATCCTGCTCTTGCTCTGTTCTGCTCTGCCCCTTTAGACCCTACATAAAACATGCATGCAACCGTCTAACAAACATAGATTGATGTAGTTATCTTATAATTGGACTAATATTGACCGCAGCAACAGCTATCTACATGTAGGTACTTAGGTAAGATACTTGCTTACATTATGTAGCATTATTTGAGCAACTACGAATAATAAGCTACCTAGGTAAGCCATTTTCTTATTAAGACGTTAAGATATAGTAGTTACGATTAGAGTGCAGCTCCCATATATAAAATAATGACTCACATTTGCTTAATACAAAGTTCAACGTCCTAACCTAGAAAGTTCGTATGTATCTTAACTTTCTAAAACTCTCTTTAATGATCTATAATGAAGCGCGGAAGCAAACCGGGTGGCTATGACAAACCCGCCTACCGGTATCCATTAGCACATCCGAGTCCAATCATTATCCTTTTTTATCATAAGCGCGGCTGCATCTTGAACATTTGTCTCGAACCAACATGTCCGGTCTCACAGAATGGCGCATTGAGCTTATATCGCCTGACGAAGAAGGCTCTCGCTTCTACTTGGACTATTATAAGCCCTTCAGGCTGGCTGCGTTGGAACAAGATCCTGACGGTAAGGTTCACCGACAAATGATTCTGTCATACGTGTTGGTGCCCCCCGAGGTTGACACAACATGATAACTGATATGATTTACTGACTATGCGGGCCTGGCTGGCCACTTATACGAATAGTCTTCGGCTCGACTTACAATAGAGAAATCAACTTTAGTAATGTCGACTGGCTCAGCCGCATTAATAACCCTCTTGTAAAGACCTTCGTGGCCGTGCGCCTGCATGATAGAAAGGTTCTATCCGCTACGTCATTAATTGGACCAATGCCGAACCCAGACCCGGCTAGCAATCCGTTCCAAGTCAGTTCCGAAATGAGAGATGGTAGCGATCATCATTGCCAGAATCACGGTGAGGCCTCATCTGTATATTTCCAGATCAGCGGCGTTTATACGCTGCCAGAGGCTCGACGCCAAGGTCTCGCCAAAATCCTAGCCGAGACTGCAATAGAAGAGGCGCTCGCTTATTCTAAGCAGCATGGCAAACGCCTCGAGCTGAGCCTCGTCGTGTATACGTCAAACGGCGATGCGATATCATTCTACGAAAGCTGCGGCTTCGTAACCAGCGCAGAAGGGGCGAGGAAATCTTTCAACCCTCACAAGAACGCTTCTGCCGACGAAATTTGTATGCATTACCAGAAATCCCCTGAATGACACTTTTTTCTCCCTCCTATCAACCCCTTTAAAAAGTAAAATGAAGATTACCCCAGAGATCTTCTCTAGATGATCCGCTTATGGCACAGCTAGCCATTCATCCTGACCAACCGTAGACGGTGCCCCGTCTAGTAGGGCTTGGCAATACAGTAAAAAAGGGCAGCTTGTGACGTTCGAGTCCCTTGCATTGGCTCGCAAGCGGGCCGAGTAATTAAAGATCGCCTAAAGGCTGCCCCCAAAACCGACAGAGATTATCGTCTGGCACGCCGATAATCCTAGTTTGCGATGTTTCATACCTTCACCAGCAAACACTGGGATCCCGGTAATCTCTTTTTAGGCTCGGCAGCGATGCCGAGCCCATTTACCATACAATATGACGTGAAATCCCGCGCTGTCAAACTTCACGTCGCTGTCCCTATTTCTTCAGCTTCGCGCTCTTTAGTTGTCACTTATCACATCAGACAGGCCTGATAGCATTCATTCATTTTCAGCGCGCAAACATTCGTTTTCTAGAAGAACCCTATTTCTAATAATACCACTCTCTACGAAGTACATACTATATCTTATCCATTCATTTATCAATCCGGCAAAATGTTAGCAAAGCAGCAAACCGCAACTCTCCTATACGCCGCCCTCTTCGGCTCCTCCCTCGTGCAGGCCGCGTTCCCGACCTGCATCACGAGCTGTGTCCGACAGAATGGCTGCCCTCCCACCGACGTGGACTGCATGTGCAAGAAGGTTAGCGGCAGCTTTTTGTCCGACGTCGTAGTATGCATGAACCAGTGGTGCTCGTCCGACACCACTCTCGCGGACTTGACCGGCCCCATTCAGTCCAACTGCGACATCCCCAAGTCCGCCCTCCAGGCCGCTGAGGGCAAGGCTGGCTTCGATACGGGTTCTAGCTCTGGCTCTGACTCCGATTCTTCTTCCTCTGACGAGAAGCCTACCTCTACTAGTGGATCGTCTACCGCGAAGCCCTCGGTCATCATGAGTGTTGGCTCGCCCAACAAGATCGACGGTCCTAGCTCGTCTACCTCAGGCCCGGCACCTACTGGCAGCGCTACCAAGGGCTCCGCCTCCAGCGTCGTTTTGTCTGATACCACTGCTGTTGCTGGCCCGGCTCCCACCGCTTCCGAGTCTCTCCTAGTCGCTGCCACCACGCTTACTTCTAGCGCCGCCGCCAGTACCCCCACCGGCAGCTCTTCCAGCTCTGCCTCTAGCTCCAGCTCAGACGACGAGGATTCAAGTGCTCAGGGCTCCAACGGTACACCCGGCAGCGCTCCCTCTGGCGACTCTACGGAAGAAGGCTCCGCCTCCAGCAGCCAAGCCTCTCTTCTCGCTGCTGTCCTAGCCGTCGGTGCCACTATGGCTTTCGGCTGGTAATCGTCAGCCAGCTAGCCAGTCTAGCAGCGGCTCTTACTGGCATAGGGGCCGCCCAAACACGATGTTGATTTTTTTCCATTCCAAGTGTACGTATTGCGTCAATGTATAATAATACCCTAGAAGAAAAAGCGGCAATGGACTACCATAGATAAATGTTTTTGCTGTGCCGGGCTGGCCAGCTGGTAGTCTCGCAAGACATTTCCGTAACAGACAAACGGGCAGACAAGCAGACTTGAGCGCAGTTAGTTGGTTTGTCTGGCGGGGGGGAGAAGAGCGATCTGCTTGCGGTTCGTGCGGTGGAGATACCCTGATGCGGAGGTGCTGCCTCGGTTGTTGATTTTGATGTTGATATTGATAGTGGAGATAATTAAAAACAGAAGCTCGATTATGAGAAATCGTTCGTTAGTGTGGTGTTGCTCGTGATATATTCGTATTAACAAGTTTATAGTGTTCGATTTGAGATCTGATAGATAGATTTGCTTTGGCTAGCAGGTACGGCAAAGAGCCCCTTAAAGCAGTGTTGTGATGTCATATGGCAGTTCTAGACGATTTGGTCATGATACTTGATTCTCGCCCACTGGACATTGGAAAAGGGGTTTCCCCTATTCTTATCCTAGGGTCTAATTGGCAATAAAGTGGATTGTCGTATCAGATTATTGTCTTTGGAGCCTCTGAAGGTAAGGGGACAAGGTCTTGAGCACATTATACAACACGCCTGTGCTTAGGTTAAGGAAAGCAATATTATCTTTTATTTTATTTTAACTATGAGGTAGCTTGAGATGCCCATAGCCATGATTACTTGTTACGATGAATCCGAAGACATCCGCCTGTGCCTCCCGCTATATTTCGTCAACTAACCCCCAGATTCGAACCCGAAGTCGACTCATCGCCCAACAATACATGCTCAAGGATCCCTCTATACCGCCCATCGATGCCCTTTCCTTTCTTCCCACCGCCACCACCAGGCGGCGCTTTAATATCCTGCTCAAGGAAAGCTCGCGCAACAGCTTCAGCCTCCTCGAGCTTCTGCATCTCTGAATCCGATAATCTAGTACACACGACCTCAAGATCTTCATTATTAACAATCATCAACATAATCGACTCGGCTCTCTGAACCACAGCCTCATCAATCCCATTCATCGCCGCGCACCGACTGCCAAAGCTGGAGATGCTTCGGCCTGGAGCTAGCTGGAAGAGATGCGTGACTTGATCCTCCGTAGTTGGAGCATCGAAGTCAACTCGAATTTCCATGTGCGCAAAGGCTAGCTCTGGGGTCTCTACTAAGAATTGGCCCTCGAAGATCTCGTGGAAGTGCGTGGCGGCTAAAACCTTGGGTCGTTCGGGACCGAGAGAAGTAAAATGGTCTAGTACCGCTGTGACTAAACCAGCACCGTCTAGGCTATTTGTACCTTTGCCGAACTCATCTATTAACACGAGACTCCTGCGTGTTGCAAAATTCATTGCAAAGGCAACTTGACGTAGGTCAATAGAAAATGCGCTTTCATTCTTCGCCACACTTTCACGTGTAGCGATACGTGTAAGAATACGATCCGTGATTCCGATCTGAGCTCGTTCAGCTGGGACGAAACAGCCAATATGTGCCAGATAGACAATGAGAGCGGCCTGTTTTAGATATATGCTCTTCCCAGAGTGGTTCGGTCCTGTCAGGACCAAGGTGCTGGGATGTTCTATAGAGTTCCGCTCAAGCTCTGCAGCGCTCGCATCTTCTCCTTCGTCGTTTTGTTCACCTGGCCCACCAGCGAGGAAACAGTCATTGGCAATGAATGATGGGACCACAAGCTCCTGTAAAGGATGGCGGCCCCCTTCAATGTGTATGATATTTTGAGTAGTCATTTTAGGTGCAATCCAGTTGTACTGCCCGCAACCAATCGCCAGCGCGAACAGGCTGTCGAGTTCGCCGAGAACATCAGACGCTGCAATAATGGCTTCTCGTTGCGCCAAAACCTTCACAGCGAGCTCGTGAATAATCTCAATCTCCCGATCTATAGAATATCAGTATGTCAACTAAGTAATGTGGCGTATATAAAAAAGGAGCTTACCAATAATCATACAGTATGCATCTCCAAAATGCTCATCCATCTCCTTCATCTGCCGATTCTTATAATATACGCAACCCTCGGCTACAAACATACGCTCCCATACATCATCTACACCTTCACCGTTGTAGTTACCCTTTCCTGTCTCGGGATTAAGTGACACTACCGTTAAGAAACCTAGTTGCGGAAAGAATATACAGTTTTGTATGTACTTTCTTGCCCATTCTGGCAACTCGCTTCGTAGTTTTGCGATGACGTTGGTTAAGAAATGTTCCATTCCATCATAACTTCGCTTCAATTCGTCTAGATCGGCATCCACGCCTTGTTTGACGGCTGTCTTCCCGCGTTCCATTGACTGGTCGAAATCAATGGTTTGACTGATGAGCTCGCCTACTTGGCGAAGGGCAAGCGGCTGAATGACACTGATCACCTAGTAATACTTTAAGACTCTGTGCTAAATATAGAAATTTACCATGTCTTACCTTTCTAATAATTTCAATATTCTCTGAACCCGGTAGGGTCCGAAGCGATTCTCCAATCTGTAAGCTATAGGCTGCGAATCGTTGCAGCGAAGCCCAGACATTATTCGCTATGGAAATTTTACGCCCGGGTATGTCGACTCCCTTTTCAAGAAGGGCTACCACTGACTTCATATTCTTGACTTTTTTGAGCTCGTTGCTTAGCTGTACGAGGGCCTCGGTATTCCCTGGTCGCAGCAGGAAAGATATCGTCTTCTGGCGGGCGTGGATCAAATCAATGTTAGTGCTTGGCCGTAGAAAGATCTGGCGGAGCTTCAATTTTCCCTGGGGTGTACGGGCCAGATGTTGAAAGAGCCCGTAGACGGATAAACTCTCTTTGGCCCCTGAATTACTGGGACCTCTTAGATGGCTGTTTGGATGATACTCAGACTGTAGAATCTGAAGGGACACCAGAGTATCAGCGTTGACAAACATGGAGTCAAATAAAGCGAACATCTCGACCGATCTGATTCTGAATGCTATTAGGGCATCAGGGTCGTTTGGTAAGTAATTTACGGTTCTCCTTCTCTGAAGGTCTCCAAGCACTGCACCAGCACAACCAATCTGCCACTCGTTAGAAATACGACATAACATAAATAGATGGCAATATCTAACCGTTAGTCGGCTATCAAGGTTTATCGAAGTCCCAAGGCGCATCAGGCGACCTTGCCTTGAGCTTTCGTGCCCGCCAATATCATCGGCCTCATCCACGATGTCATCAACGACAGACGTGAAAACCACGCTCTGGCGGCCTGGCGTTTCAAGATTTAGTGCCAACAGTTTTCCCTTCCCAACATCATAACGGAAGTCGGCAGAGTTAAGATTTCTTAGGATATATGCACTCTGCAAGTTATCTATACGACTCGTTAGCAATGCTTGACGCGTTTATATCAAAACTTTAGCTTGCCTCGATTCCCGTCAACCCCCTGTGCCCTCCTCTCAAGATAGTCTGCTAATTTCTCTGGGGCCCTGGAGGATATAAGCACGGTAGTAGGGTTGACGTGAAAAAGAAGTGTCTCAACTAGGTCTATTCCTGACATAGCTACGTCTTCAAGGAGGAACAAGGTTTCATCAATTGCAATGTAATAAGCACAACCAAGGTTGCCATTGTCTTTCATATCAATTGCTAGGATGATTTCCCTTAATGCGTCTGCATCTTCGTTAGATAGCACATGGTCGACGTGCGAGTCATCATCACCTTCAAGACGACTGGAATTATTTGCTGAGATCTGACTAGATGGTGGGCGTAAGGATAACCTTTGTCTTTGAGGATGCTGTGGGAGATTAGGGGAAGACAGATAGGGACGTATTGTAGCCCTTGAGCCTACACGACTTAAGTTCCCCCTTGACGAACTCCTATTTGACGAGCTGAGATATGCAGGAGCGGCATGATTCTGTACCTGATTAGGGGTTGAGAAGACACGATTGTTTATAGCTGATGGAACGAATAATGAGCTAGACTGGCTGAAGAGATTAGTATGAATTGATTGCTCTGATGATACCCTAGATGGGGTCTGATATCTTTGACTGCGCGGCATATTGTGGTTTTGGTTTCTCAGAGGATGGCACTTTACATGGGATATATTATAGGTATTTTATACATATGTAATAGGAGATGAGGGAGACGGCTGGTATGTGGATTAGATGGATTAGATAACTAGCGCTTCTGGCTAGAAAAATCTTCGATTCTAGTATTGCTCCTCGTTATAGAAGGAGCAGTCTCATACTTGAGTTTAGGAGGAACATGGAAGGTGCTACCTTCTTGCGGAAGATGTTTACCGTGATTTCCAAAGACACGCCCAAGAGCAATAGAGGTAACATCATCCCCACTCGGCTTCGTTCTATTCCTTCAATAAGTCCACTGGTGTCGGTGGTATGTGTGTAGGATAATTATATTTCGTCTTGCTTTAAACGAGCTGCGGAACATAGCGCAGTACCCTAGTAGCTTCGAGCACGTCTCCCATATGTTTACTCTATAAAATCATGAGAATAGCGAGTCTGGCCTGGTACCGGCATCTCCGGATGGCCTCTATACACATCGCTCGACTTCGAGTCTATTTGTTTTTGACCCATTCAGCAAACTCGTTCCTCTGCTTCCGAATATCGACAAATCCTGGACGACTCTCTAATAGCCGGAATGGATTCCCAACATAGTCTTTCTCTACCTCTCCGCTGCTGTTTAAAAATCCTGCCTCGCCTTCTCGCTCAATCTTCCCTGCCCAAACACGCCATTGGATGGGCCTCAAGTTAGACGTCCCCAACACCATGCCCAGACAGACAATAAATGTTGCGACGATAGTTTCAATGGTTATATCGATCGGTAGCGTCGCAGTTGCACCGCTGTGTGATGTAGTCAAGGAAGAGAGCGATGCGGCTCGATGCGTTTGTAGAACAGAATGTTCGTAAGCAGAGTAACACCTAAAAACGGAAGCTGTTGTAAGCTATAATATTCTCCTACTTTAGAGAGATAGGTGTCCTTACGAATCTGCTAGAAGTAATAGCCCGAAAGCCGTTACTAATTTGGAAATCCAAGTCATATTTTCGGGAGTCCGGGTAGGTGGTGATCAGGTAGCTTTTCACGAAACTGGTGATGTCTAAATTGAATGGCCAATTCAATGGGTTACCATACAAAGTTAGGTAGCTTTGCCAAGAAGGCAACTACACATGTACAATACGTAAGGGTGGTACCTTACGTTGGCATCTAAGTGGATACAGAATATGTAAAATATGTAAAAATTAGCTATTATGCACTAAAAAGGTATTAACATATGATTCACGACGGTAACACCTAAGATAGTAACTTCCCTCCTATCGGTGCTACTCATCGGTCCTACTGCTAATTTACCCCGTGCTTGCCCGTTTAACCACGGATACTGTACTGAAGTTAAGACTATTAGTTCCTACCTTAGCTGTTTTAGTTATGCGTGAGGCAGGTACTATGGTGTCGTGCAGGTCCGCGAAAAAAAACCCCGCAATGTAAGAAGGAAGCTCCCCGCAGTGATCTTGAAATCTACGTAACCATCGCAGTAGTTCGTCATCTACAATAAGATCAACTACTTTCTATCTCTAAATCCACCCGATCAAGCACCAGCACGACTCATTCAGCCATCCTTGCATCATCCAACATGCCTCGTGTAAGTGGTTATTTTTGTTTACTCCATTTTCATATTTCTTTGTGTTTTCAATTTTTTTAGATGTTTAATTTTATCTAACACATGAGTTATAGGTCAAGTACGTCCTGCTCGACTGCGACAACACGCTTTGTCTGTCGGAGCGTTTGGCCTTTGAGGCTTGCACCGACTTGACCAACGAGGTCTTAGAGAAGTGGGGCAGACCTGAGCGCTACACTGTCGAACAGCTGCTAGAGGACTTCGTCGGCCACAATTTCCGTGGTATGCTCAATGGCTTGCAGAAGAAGCATGGCTTCACTATGACACCCGAGGAGGTAGATGCATATGTCGACCGCGAGCTTGGTGCCGTGACTGCAAAGCTGAGCGAGAAGTGCCAGCCCTGCCCCGGCGCACCTGAGCAGCTTGAGGCGCTCAAGCAAGCAGGGTACCCCATGTCTGTTGTCAGCACTTCAGCCAAGCCCCGTGTCGTTGCTAGTCTGAAGAAGGTCGGTATTGACCACTACTTCACTGACGAGCACGTCTACAGCGCTGCTACTAGCCTGAACCCTCCTTCTAGCAAGCCTGACCCTGCTATCTACAACTACGCCTGCAAGCAGCTAGGTGTCAAGAATGAGGAGTGCGTTACTGTCGAGGACAGCAAGAGCGGCGCTACCGCTGCCATGCGTGCGGGTATCCCTCTGATTGGCTACGTCGGTGTCTACGGTATCGAAGAGGGTAAGGAGAAGATGGAGGAGATGGCCAAGCTCTTGACCGAGCAGTGCAAAGCCAATGTCATCATGTACGACTGGAAAGAGTTCCCGGAGTGCCTGAAGAAGATTGAGGAGTCACTATAAGTCGACTTACACGAAGAGGTCGACTCGCATCTTATGGTAGCCTTTCCGGCTCCATGCGGCCGTCTTACGGATTTTTGGGAGACTGCTTTATGATTGATGAAGCTTGCGCGTCGGCGGTATCTTTGACTTTTCTCCTTTACGGATTTAGAGAGAATGCATTCGGATCTCTAAGCTAATGACGACCTTCTCACACAAGAGATGGCCATGGACCATGCCATAGAGTCGAGATGTATTTCGAGGCCGGCCAGATACTGATTTCGCGTCTGACTTTGCGTTAAATACCGCAGATAAATGAAAATGGCTCATTTCACGTACATTAATTCCGATGTGATTCTGTTGTATCACAAAGTCGAGTAGAAAATCGCACAAACCACTGCGGGGGCATTAGGAGTAGTGACGTTGATAGGGATGCCTTGCTTAACTGCTTTAGCCGATGCGAACCTTGTGACCCCGACCCCATGGGAACATAGCACTGAAACATCGATTGATTCTATATCCCATGTTAATCTTTCCCTTAATAAGAGCTCGTAATTGACATAGCAAATACTAGACGCGGAAAAGAAGCTGCGGCGTCATTGTAGGGGTATTATACTACGCCTGTTTGAGTATAAGCGAGCACCATATCGCGGCAAACTTCCCTCGGGAATACGAGGCTGTAGCTAAATTGAATTACAACCGAATCGAGGAATAATATTCACCAAGAATTAGGTACATAATGGCTGAACATGGTTGAACATGGCTGAACAGATACGGGTTAGGAGTTGATCATGAGATCGGAAGGATAGTAGTACCATTGCTTATAGTAGTACCCATAGTTGCCTCAGGAGTTGATTTCAAGTAATACAACTCTCTTAAGTAGTTGTTTGACACCCATTTTTGACTGTGCTCGAACTTCAATGTTGAGAATTCTCATTTAGAATACCGTAAGATCATACTTGCATAAGAAAATTCGACGTTGGGGATAGGATAGGCTAATGGCAAGCTATTAATGGAAGATGACAGGGCGAACTCTCTACAGTGTATATTAATGCTTAGATACTACAAGATCAGGTCAGTTCACTTTATTACCTTATTACCTAAGATAACCAAAGCCGCTACCCCTTTGAGTTGGGGTAGGTCTTGGCCTGCAGCCGAGATCTTTCACTTCTACCGCGTTTACGATCAGAAGGCCAGGACATTTAAGCATAACCTACCCAGATGCTATGTATATGTAGATGTATGCTGTAAGTCAACCAACAAGCTTCTGACGCTGGGACAACGGCCTAATTGTTCTTTGTAATTCACCGCTGCACGGGAGCCTTTCCAGGTGTTTGCCACATGGTCTTTGTTAGTTGTACGTATTGTACGCGACGCCGTGGAATTCGATTTGACGACGTCAGCTTTGGAGCTTGCGTCGGGATGTACTGCACCTCGTATTCTCTAGGGGCTCTGAATGGCAAACGGGCGAGCACAGCCACCCCGTCTCTACTCCGACGTTCGAAAAAGCTCGCTGTATGTGCACGGCTTTGAGACAGACAGACAGACAAGACTGTCCCACTCGGGTCTAGGCTGTTGTTGGACAGCGCGCTCCGGGACGTGCTGTGCTGCTTTAAATAGCAGCGTACTGCGCTATGCGAAAGTGGGTAACCGGCGCTGTGATGTTGTAATGCTTGCAGGGTTTGTTGCAATTTTTTTTCAAGACTGCGAGGGCGGGTCGAACAACTCTTGGATAGAAAACTGTGGAATATTCTAATAAGACGAGAGACACTTGTTTAGCTTGTTTAGTTAGGCTAGGATAGGTAGACAAATGTGTTACTCTGGTGACGGCCGAGTCTATACATTCTTTACATATGTTGCCAATAAGTACAACATGAACATGAGCATGATAGATAATAATATACGACTGGAATCTAGAAATGACAACAGAGCAACCGATGCGATTTGTCCGTAAAATAAAGTCGAGATCTAATATGCTAGATCTTCTTGCCACTACCACGTAGACTTACTTGTCAGGTGAAATTATAAAATTATCGGTGCTCGAAATATCAATAGTTATCACACAGCAATATGATGAATTTGGTACGATGTTAGTCAATCCTTGATTTTCTTACCAGCGTTTCCTTCTTTTTCTTCCCCACACGGCGAACAGAGATGGTCAGATCGCCCCTGATCATACCAGAAACTAGTAACCTGCTAAACTTCCCATGTCTTGGAGACAAACATACGGTATATATGTATATACGTACCTACACAACTACAATATAGCTACATATGTACAGGTATACATAACAATAAATAATACATATGTAGTAAATACACCTCGGTTCGGGCTCTTATACCCATTATCGACCGCCTCCGTCTCATACTTCATACTCCTTGTCTTAACATAACAAAAAAACCCCCGATCTAGTTACGAAATATCCATTTAGCTGATTCAAAACCAGCATTACAATCAGGATTTCCGTCGAGGCTGTGACAAGTCTTTGGTGATGTAGCATGAAAAAGAAGGTCGTATTTTAATTGTAATTTAGCTGCAAACCCCTGGCTCGGCTTGGATCCGGCCCACCAACCATGGCAGCCAAAGCCATGCTAGTCTTAGATTGGATGGCTTTGAACGGTCATGCATTGTAACGCGCGAGGCCGACACGAAAAATTGGACAGCTCAATGACGAGAAATGGAGGCGTCTTAGCGCTTCGTTCTGATGGACGAGGCCCTACCTAGCCCTGGTCCAGTCCATGACTGCTAGCAGGCTTCCCCAGGGGCGCGCTATGGAGAGACCAAGTCTCTGATTCATTTCCTTATTAAATAGTCGATCATCCACTGTCTCCTTTGTTTTGGTTCTCGTTCTTGTCTTGCCCCGTCCGATCTGTGTCTTATATAAGACTTCGTCACTCGCTCGTCTACAAGAGATCCTAACTTAGCTCAACGGCTTCGTCTACATTCGCTCTGCTCTCTTCTCCGTACAAATAATCACCTTAATAATACCTAATTATTTTACACGCGAGTTGTACAAATATCCTTCAAGATGCGTTTCTCTGTAGTAGCCGCCGGCCTCCTCGCCACTGTCGCGAGTGCCCAGTCCGAAACCAACACCATCACTGATGTTATCTCGGCTGCCGAGTCCTCTGCCACAGCTGCCGCCTCCGATGTCACGTCCGCTGTCCTTTCGGTCGTCTCTTCCGTCCTCTCCTCAGCTGAGTCTGCCGGCGAGTCGGCTACCACTGGTGCCACTGGCTCAACTGGCTCGGTTCCCTCTGCCACCGTTAGCATCGACCCTGCTCAGAGCTCCGCGCAATCTGCCCTTCTCGATTGCCTCGCGGCCTGTAAGTATAAACCTACTCGAGTAAACAAAATGCCTGAGATCAGTAACTAACTAGTACACGAATAGGCTCCGACGACGATGTCAACTGCAAGGCCAAGTGCATTTCTGTGCCCAGCCCCGACAACACAGCCGTCAACCAGACCACCGAGTGTGTAGCCCAATGCCCCCAGGGCAAGGGTTCTGCTGCCGACAACCAGGCCTATGCCGACTGCGTAAGCGGCTGCATTGCCAAGTACTACTACACCTCGACTGGTCTCCCCAGCGCCACCACTGGCAGTGGCAGTGGCACCACCAGCGCTACCCCTAAGGTCACTCAGGTTGAGTCTACCGTCACCTCTGACGGCTCGACTTTTGTCACATCATTCTCTACCACCGTCGCTCCCGCCTCAACTGACGCTGCCGACTCATCTGACTCATCTGACTCACCCGCTTCAACCTCGACCTCCGCCGGTGGCGCTGACATGCTCTTCTCCCCCGTCGGCTCCGGCATCGGGCTCTTCTCCTTCCTAGCTGCTTTCCTCGCTCTATAAGCGTGAGAGCTATCTGTACTTATAAGCTGAAATTTAAAAATGCTATGGATAATAATGGGATCGGCCGAGTATATTATAATGCTGCCAATGTTGGATGAGAATCTGAATACCAAGGCGAAAAGGAGTAGATGTATCAACGGAAAATCTTTAATATTGGATTTGGCACGTCGATACTAATTGCAGATGTAGTCACGTTATATAGAACGCGAATAATGAACCACCTAAAGTTGACGACCATTCATCATTTACCTTTTCCCTTTCTATGCTCTTAGTTTTTACGTGATAATGTTTTCGTCTGAAGTTGGAATAGTATGCATCTTTTACCGTTTCGAAGTTGGCACTGTTACGGGAACATCGCTTAGCCATGGGATGCCTAGTTGCTTCATTTCCACCGCCAGCTGGAAGAGATAATCGAGACTATGATGACATCTGGGTCAGTTGATCGACGTTTGGGTTTAAATGGAGTAAAACCCACCTTTCACACATGGTCTTCGCCTTGTGGACATTATCGCCCCAGACGTAGACGCCATGTCTCCGTACCAGGACCGCATAGGTGTCCGGGTGTTGATCCATAGCCTCTTCCAAGAACTCAGTGAGATCTTCCTCGTGGGCCGTGTTCTCGATGACGGGGATGCGTAGGGTGTCGTGGTAGCCTAGGTTACCCTGTTTCTGGAAGCCCTTGCCGAAGCCCTTGATCTGCTCGATGTTGTTGATCTCGAACAGCTTATCCTTGCCGGGGCCCCGAGCCTCAAGGAGCAGGGTGACGAGCACGGCCCAGTGGGAATGGGTGTGGATACAGCAGCCGGCTCCCCGCTTGGTGAAGGCTGCGAGGAACAGCGGTGTGCATTGCGAGGGCCGACCGCACGGCGGAGCCCGCAGGTAGACGCGGTTCTTGAGGTCCGTCTGCTTGGATAGCGCGAGCACGTAGATATCAGTGTTCTTCATAAGCTCCTTCTGAACGCCTGAAGGTGCGATATATACTAGATCACTGGAACATTGAGGTATGAGACAACATGTTTCTATTTATTTTGTACCGCTGTAATAGAGGATAGGAACAGGTGAATATGAGCGAGGCCACATTGGATTTATATCAAACCAAACCAAACCAAACCGAATCAATGCAAAGAGAAGAGTGAGGTCTTACTCGTTGCGAATAGAACATCCTCCTCCCGTTCCCGTAACCCAACCCAAGGTCCAAAACTTGGCGCATAGGGAAGGGATGAGGTTTGCCGGGTGATCAGAATCTTCTGATGTTATGTAATGGTCGTCACCCATTTTCACTTTGGTCTCCTTTAGGGGGGAATCCGGTATACCGGAAGGCTGGCTATACTATGAGAGATGAATAAGATTAGGCCAGGTTGGCCTCTTGGAGGAAGAGAATGTGACAAAGCGTGGTAAGTTCGGTACTTTAAAAATTGGCGGAGGAAAAAAGAGTACAGTTTACTTATTAGCAAATAAAGTTGGATGAGGCTAAAGTCGAGTATCACGGCACAAATCCTAAATTCTATTCCCCACTTTGCTAGGGTAGTTTGTGGTGTAGATCACGCAAGCTTGGGGCGTAAGGACCTAATAGTTGCTATACTAATATGTACATAGGTAGCTGAGTAACTACAACCTAACATTAGGTACTTAACCTATCAAGTACCTGTATATCTGTACACTTGGATATTGGATACCTAGATCAACTTCCACTATCTTATGAGGTAGTATCAATGGATCTATAGACATGTGCATCTCGGAAGCTAATTGAATAAAAATGATTAGCTAGCCTTTTGGCACCTCGGCTTTATAAGAAAATAAAATTTACTACAGAGGTATGTAGCATTAAGTCCCATTCACCAAATAGGTTTGCCGGGTTTGATGCTATCTCTGTGATAGTGAATGAAGTTTAGTACAAACCCGATAATATTAATGGTCCTACGTCGCACCATTTAATAAGTGATATTATCTTGTTGACAGATTTCACCGCTCTTCCCATTATGGACAGACTAACAATCTTATCAATTGTAGTGCGCATTAGAGAATGTATATATATTCTGTTGTTAATAGATGTGAATGGTATGATTTTCATTTTTTAACGCACATAAATGGTGTTATCTTTATAGATTGATTAACTACATGTAATACTTCACTATCGTAAAAGATACATTGAGGTATCAGTACAGATCCGTACAGAGGCTATTAAAGCTATGATCACAGAAGCTGTTTCCCAAAGATTCCATAAGTATCCCCCGCAATCTCATGTACTAAAGTATATTTTCGATCCCGAGAGTCTAGCCAATCAGAGCACGGAACCAGGCAACCGAAAAGGTACGTACTGTCTTTAGGCCACGTTTGCATGGAAGGTCCGCCGCCAATAATTAAAAGTTCACGAAGAGCTTCTGCAATTGCTTCTTCCTGAGTCCATCTTTTCTTTCTTCGTTGAGCTCTGGGAGTTCTTTCTCAACGTCATTCTCAATCTATCTCCATCTCTGTGCTAGACAGAAGAGATCCAGAGAGACAAGACAAGCAAAGTAAAGTAAAGCAACCTAGCATTGCTAGCTTTTCATTATGAAGTTAAACTCTGCTATCGCCGCGGCCTTGCTGGCTACCGGCACTTATGCCGACGATGCATCCAAGGTTGAAAATACCGAGTCGTCGACTTCTGTTGCCGTCGAAGTTCCAACCTTCACTGTGAGTTATCTCCTATAATTAATTGTTACCTCTTTTGCTCAATTGGTAGCTTTGTTATTCTTTCTGTTGCAACTTAGCTAATACTCTTTTTTTACTTCCAGCCTACCACCATCAAAGCTCCCTTCCTAGAGCAGTTCACTGATGACTGGGAGTCACGGTGGAAGCCTTCCCACGCCAAGAAGGAGACCAAGGGTCAGGAAGAGGAATGGGCCTACGTTGGCGAGTGGGCGGTTGAGGAGCCTTACAAGTTTAAGGGTGTCGAGGGTGATAAGGGTCTTGTTGTCAAGAACGTCGCCGCTCACCACGCCATCTCCGCTAAGTTCCCCAAGAAGATCGACCCTAAGGGTAAGGAACTAGTTGTCCAATATGAGGTCAAGCTCCAGAGTAAGTTAATTTAATCTTGACGAAGTTTATAAGTATCAACTTTCTAACTTTGTGGCTTCCAGAGGGTCTTGAATGCGGTGGTGCCTACCTGAAACTTCTTCGAGACACCAAGTCTCTTCACCAGGACGAGTTCAGCAACACCACGCCGTACGTCATCATGTTCGGTCCTGACAAGTGCGGTGCCACCAACAAGGTTCACTTCATCTTCAATCACAAGAACCCTAAGACTGGCGAGTACGAGGAGAAGCACATGTCTGCTGCCCCTCCCGCTACCATCCAGAAGACTACCGAGCTCTACACTCTGGTCGTCCGCCCCAACAACACCTTTACTGTTAAGCGGGGTGGTGACATTGTCCGAGACGGTAGTCTCTTTGACCAGTTCTCTCCTGCCGTTAACCCCGAGAAAGAGATTGACGACCCCAATGACTCAAAGCCTGAGGACTGGGTTGATGAGGCCCGTATTCCCGACCCTGATGCCAAGAAGCCTGAGGATTGGGACGAGGATGCGCCATTCGAGATCGTCGATGAGGAGGCTACTAAGCCCGAAGACTGGCTTGAGGATGAGCCCTTGACCGTTCCTGACCCCGAGGCCCAGAAGCCTGAAGATTGGGATGACGAGGAAGATGGTGACTGGATCCCCCCCACTGTTCCTAACCCCAAGTGCGCCGACGCCTCCGGATGTGGCCCCTGGACCAAGCCCTTGAAGAAGAACCCTGACTACAAGGGCAAGTGGACTGCGCCATACATCGACAACCCTGCCTACAAGGGTGTCTGGGCTCCTCGCAAGATCAAGAACCCCAACTACTTCGAGGACAAGAACCCCGCTAACTTTGAACCTATTGGTGCTGTAAGTAATACTAAAGATGTTTGTCATATGGAATACACCGCTAACTTATTGTCATAGGTTGGTTTCGAACTCTGGACTATGCAGAACGACATCCTCTTTGACAACATCTACATTGGACACTCTGAGGCTGATGCCGACAAGTTTGCTCAGGAGACTTTCTTCAAGAAGGTCGCTATTGAGAAGGCTCTCGAGGAGGCTGAGAAACCTAAGGCTGACGACTCACCTAAGTCTCCCTCGGACCTTAAGTTCTTAGATGACCCTGTCCTTTATGTCAAGGAGAAGCTCGACCTATTTATCACCATTGCCGCAAATGACCCTATCCAGGCTATCAAGTTCGTGCCTGAGGTTCCCAGTGCCATTGTTGCTATTCTTGCTCTCGTTGGTACCATTGTCAGCTTCCTCTTCCTTGGAGGTAGCGCACCGGAGCCTGTTAAGAAGGCTGCCGCAGATGCTAAGGAGAAGGCTAAGGATGCTAAGGACAAGGCGGCCGAAGCTGTTGCGACAGGTGCTGAGAACGTTAAGGCTGAGGTCAACAAGCGTACCACACGACAACAGTCGTAGGGGTTGATTGTTATGAGAAGATGAAGGGGATGTGGAGAAAAAAACAGGCGACCCGTTGTAACGTAGTAAGGACAGTTAAGGGGGATATGGTGCGATAATAAGGGCACGCCTTTGGGACTTCAACTTTACTTTGCATGGCGCTGGTGTATTTTACCTACCCTACCCAATGAACCAAGTTAACTGAATTATTGTTTTGATGCAATCTAACTAATTTCACGTTGTGTATCAATCATGTCACCATAAGCATTAGAGATGGTCACAATGCATTCAATAAGAGTCGTAAAATTTGCCACCTTTTTTTGTATTTTTCTTATTTTCTAACAAGCAATACAACCCAAAATCAAAACGTGAGTAAGGAAGTAGTTAATGTCATGTTTTCCAGCGGAGATTGAAAAGCTATCATCAAGCAATAAAAGCCATAAAAGACAAAGCTTTTATTAAGAGATAAAGCAAAAAAAAGGCTGAAAGGAAAAATAAAACACCAACCAAAGGAAACGTCCTACCTAACTCCTGGGTCCTAAGCCTTGCTTGTATATGTAACCCTGTTAACGTAGTGTTTAGCTAACCCATTGCTGACCAAAATATATACTAGCATTGGATACTTATCCAATGCATTAAACCATGAGTAGTTCTAGAAAACTACCTAATGAACATGTTTGGTGGAGCTATATATGGCAGACAGGGCTAAATAAGCATGCTTTCTTCTAGAGGCCGGAAGATATCGCTATAGTCGGATTTATCGCAGACCGAGGCGTCGTCGCTTGAGCTAGGTCTTACTTCCTTGACTTCCTCGCGCAGGGCGTTACAGTACTTCCTGAGGGGAGATGGGGCAGGGCGCGGCTTTAGGAACCAGTCAGGGGGGCTAGGGAGTGTGAGTTTGGGCATGGGGTCCTCTGGGGGGAGGGCGTTGGAAAGGAGGGCGGCCATGGGGGGTGTGGACAGATCGACTACGTTGCCTTGGGCTAGGGCTTCGCTCTCGTCGGCGTGGATGGGCACGGCGATGTTCTCGTTCTTCTTGATGTGGCCGACTGTCTTGCCGGTCTTGGGACAGCACGTGGGGTACACGTTGAAAGTCTGGGCGCGCTTAAGGCCCATGGACGCGAGGATCGCGTTTTGGTCCAGGCTGTCCCGCCGGTCACACCAGAGGAAGTTCGGCCCGACGTTTGGTGCCTTCGCCCGGCACCGCTCGTACTCCTGGCGGAGCTCCTCGTCGGTTATGGCGAACCAGGGCTTCTTCTTCTCCTTCTTCTTGGTGGGAGAAGGGGGCTTAACGGGTGCGGTGTTCGCTCTGCGTGCTTCAAACTCTTCGCGAAGGGCATTTCCCATGGAGTTTGCGTGTTCGTCGTCTGCGTCGTAGGCGTCAGGTAGATCCTCACGGAACTTTCCATGATGCTGGGGGTGTGCGGTCCAGCAACGTCTCGTTTCCGGTCTATCGGGACTGTAGTCTAGCTCTGTAGGCGGAAAGGCCCCCGGGGTCTCCTTTTGGCGTGCTGCAAGCCTGTTCAACGATGGTGACGAAAAGGTCCGCTTAATCTTTTTGGCGACGGTGGATGCGCTGAAACGACCCATTTTACTTGATAGCTTGTCTGATTGAATAATTAGTTGACTGATTAAGCGTACACTTTTTTGACTACAAAGTGAACGAGGTTTGATGATCCCAGAAGGTGGCTTGCGAGATAATGAATAAATAGCTCCCAAGACTTCTGAACAAGGTCATTCATTGTCCATATAGCTCGTGTAGTTCTGGACAATGTTATTATGAATAGATATGGATAGACAATGGGAGAGTTGTTATATAGGGAGAATGTCCTTGCCAACGTGGTCTCATGAGAAAACATAGATCTGTTCCTGCTCTATAGCTTTGTCTTGTAACGCCCCTATTCATCTAGTAGATTGTATGGTGGACGCCCACTAAGACAACGTAGACAATGGGCTTTGTCGCGGCTAAGGAGCCCTCTATTCTGTCACTCAACGAGCAGGTTCTCGAAGAACCATTGTGAACAAGTCATACTTAAGCCAAACACGGACCAGATTTAATCAATCGACAGATTAATACGATTCGCGATGTGCCAAATCTGGAGTCAGGAGTACTCCGAATGCCACCACGTCTCCAGGAACCTAATCCATTGCCCTACATACTATAAACAACAAAGCGAGGCAAACGGGTTCCTTGGGCGTCTTCTCAACGGCAGTGTTAAGAGAAAAAAAGACTGTGGGCGTGTCATCCCTCACTATGGAGAGCTGACACCATTTTGCCCATCTTGCTCGGTCAAGAATGACCAGCTATGGAGTAATTCGGTTGGTGATGGGGCCTTGAGGGTCCGTCACCCGCATATGAGGGATGAGTATCAATACCGCCCCGGAGAATATCGCGAAAGAAGCGAGAATTCAGCCGAAAGGTCCTGTAAAAGGTCAGATAGGCATGGGCAGCAAGGGGTATGGATACCGGGACTGTATTACGAGCCGGAGAATCTCGCACAGAGAGACCCCTACATCCGCGCAGCGGGAAAAGCGCGGCCGGTCAGTCCAGTACAATCATCAACAAGGCCACCCGTTGCTACGCAAAAACCGCCCCGTAGACCCGAGCAGAAACCTGAGCAGAAACGGGATAAGTCAGAAGCACATCCGCGAAGTTCGACGAAAAACCGTGACGAACATAGACATCAAGCATCCGCAAGCAAGAAATCCTCCCATAAAACTGAGAGAAAGGGGGACAAGCCGGCAAAAAGCAACGAGCGTAGACCCCGCGCACCCGCCAAAGAAACCTCCAGTACTAACATCCCTCGCCGCTCCAAAAAGACAGCCGAGCCGGTATCGAAGCGTGACCGCCATCGCCGCGAAACAGACAACAGGGACAGGGATAAATCTTCCAGAAGTAAGAGATCCTCTAGAATACCTACCCCCGTGCGTCGCCCCCCAACACCACCCCCCAAAGACCCAGAGCGCAAATGGCCGCCGCCTATCCGACACTACATAGATCCGATACCGATACCGAAGCCGCAGCCGCAGTCGCAGTCGCAGCTGATATCGCCCATATCACCGATGGAGAAACATCTGCCACTGCGGCGCAAATCCGGACAAGTCCACTACACCCCGCCGTCGCCGCCTCCGCTCAAGCCGCCCCCCGCGCCGCTGCCCGAGTACCAAGTATACCTAAACGCGCAGCGCTTCGCCAACGACTACTACCCGCCAGCCTCGCCCGCCATCGAGAAGAGCATCGAGCCGCCTATGTTCCGACCTCCCTTGCGGCCTCCCCCGCAGCGCAGCAAAGGGCACCACCACCATATGATCACCGGGACCGGGCGCACGAACGGTTTCCACATGCCCCCGACGCTGCGCAGGGTTGGGCCGCTGCGCTTCTCCGACACTTCGTCCGACGAGAGCTTCGTGTGTCGGGACGCGCGGATGCTGACGATGAACGCGCGGCACGCTTACTAGATGTTGATGAATCCGCCATCGCCGTTGATGTTATGTTGCTATTTGCAACGGTGATAGAGTTAGTAAGTTACATACCCCTGAAATTTTTGCTGTCTGGAAAGAATTTTAGGTACGTATATGTATACAAAAGGGTATACATCGATATATATATAGATACATACGTATGATGTATCGAGACCATTTCAATTCGTTTATATACGTTATATAGGGACGGTCAGGCGGCATTTCTGCAGAGTTTAGTTAAACTAATAAAAGGAGTCTTAGAGGATCGGAGCTGTTTTTGTGGGATACGTAGGTGTTATTATTCTATTTGTTTTAGTATTATTAATGTTTATGATGCTGTTGCTGCTATTGTTAACGATAATAATAATTCTCGTGTGTAATTTTCTATATGTCGAAGATGATATGCCGGGTACGGTGGACTATTATGACATTAGTGCCAAAATCAAGAAAATGGGTGGCACTATGTCTAATAAGGTAATAGTAGAGCAAAAATACAGTGTAAACTCAATTAATATGCGCTGTATACACAATTAACACCCCTTTTAACCTTATACTATAATAACTTTACGAATATCTATCCGAATATTTTTCAAAAACTATCAATATTTTGATTGAAAAAGGACAAAAATTACTGTCCAGGTTGCATGCAATTTGACCCAAAATTCGTAAAGATATTAAGACAGCTATATGGTACATATAGTCTTTCCTATTCTCAAAGATTAGCCAATCAGATATCGCCTTTACCTTAGCCTCATATATACTAAATACAGGAATTCAATGATAGCACTTACACGTAACTATTCAGATAACTTTACCGATATACTATTTCAAATATTATAATTAGTATGATATTATAGCCTCATTTAATGCGAAAATAACAATGTAAGTTGCATGTATATATCTTTTGGCTGGCGTATCGTATAGCGTGTTATATCAATATCCAATAAATCTTATACGGCACGTGATACCCTTTATGACCACCCGTACACCTCCTTTTATATTTATACTACACATTATCTTTACGAAATAAATCAGGAATATTATATGACTATTTTTATATTTTTATATATACTTGAAATGAAATATTAATAGTTTATGTTAATTTATGCCAGTAATATTCGAAAAGTTACTATAAATATAAGAATTTTGTATTCTATTTTGTATATACCCCGCATAGTATACTGTGCACTTGATATATTACCCTTTTTGGACAGCCCTGACCTATTTTCTTGATTTTGGCACTAATGTCATAATAGTCCGCCGTACCGGGAGCGACTATACGTTGAGAAGGTCCCCCATGCCTGTGTGGACTTTATATAAATCCATGTGCAGGAGTAAAGAGTACTAACTAATTAAAGGGGTTTGGCTTGAGTCTTGCCGCGCAAACTCCCATCGCTATCGCAATGTGTCAGTGTTGTTCCTCAATCGACTTCTACCGTAAACCGTCGCCCTGTAGTTCGCCGGATATCTCTTCTAGGTAACATCCCAGCCTAGGAGTCCTCATTATAGGCAACATCTCATATTGGATGTGCAAAATGGCGGTATTGGACACGCCTGCTGTCCTTCCTTCTTATATAACTCTCAGAGCTATCACGACCATGAATTTTTGCCTCATACTGTTACTGTCCTCGCGCTCATTGAGCCTTTCCATTCTTCGCCGCACCAGCCTTTCGTTCCTTAAACTTGGCGATTTCCACTTGGACGGCTTTCGAAACGCGGCTTTGCAGTTCTCGTCTGTAGCCAAACTTAAACAAGAACTCGAGCCAGACGAAAAGGGGCGCCAGAAATATGGCCTGTGTCAGGTTGTCTAATAGCGCAGGCGCTCGGCCCTCAAACGCACCGTGCCCGACGAATTGGAGTAGCCAACATACTATGTGTACCGTAAGCGCGACCTGGTTCGTTAAGGTCGGGTTTTCGGCGACGGCGGTGTTCGTGACTGCGGCAGCCCCGAGGCATATAAACGCCAGAATGGTTCCGGCAACAGGTTCGAGAAGGACATAGAGACCACCCCACGTAAAAGCTGCTAGGGTGCCGAGATTAAGGTCGAGATGGGGTATCGTCAAGTATGTAGGTAAGGGGATGAGTGTCCCTGTATTTGCGGCCTGTTGCGAACGGTCATGCTTGTTAATAATATCTGTCTAGGGAGTAGTATAGGTGATTAGTCGGTTCGACATACCAAGGTGAAGCCAGAGAATAATATCAGAGGTACGCAAACCATGTGAATGGCAATGTTGACCGAGTTACGGTGGTAAGCGCCATACTATAGAAGCGCGATTAGTTAGTCTTAAGATTGATGTCTATATTTCTATATGTCTATAGGGGTAGTTATATTATATTAAACTTACAAATGTCAGTTGTCTCTCGAGGTTGAGCGTCATGATGACAGCTAAACGAAGGTAGGGTGGTAATGGTTTAGCTTAGCTTAAATCGCGTACCTCGGATAGTCGCGTAGTTAGAGAACGGAATAATTCGAGGTCGAAGTTAAATATAAAAAGAGACCCCCGGAGATGGAAATAATTAATGTTTTTAGTGATCGGCCATTGCGGAAGGCGAGGAGCAGTGGAAGTGGGGCATTTTATCATTCACGCATTATGTATGTACCTATTCACGTATATTTATATGTATTTCCTTCAAACGGGAATTGTACAATGGAAGTAAGCTTCTCGTCACTTCTTTCATGTAGGAAGGCTAAGCACATGCAAACACACTTCAATTGCGCCAAGTAACAGTAACTTATGTACCTACCTAAGGTAGGACAGCTTAGGTACGGGATAAGAAGACGGGAATGAGTAATAAGTGACGACGTTGTGCATCTAATAATGGCTTCGGTGTCGGTGTCGTTGTACCGAA
Organism: Daldinia childiae; assembly: GCF_008694065.1. Lineage (NCBI taxonomy): Eukaryota > Fungi > Ascomycota > Sordariomycetes > Xylariales > Hypoxylaceae > Daldinia > Daldinia childiae. Next base: position 2,912,170 of record NW_022984645.1, on the reverse strand, counting down.
CTGAAACCGAGATTTTCCCTACGAGGCTGTACCTAACATACATAGATAGTTCAAAGCACCCCTAAAGAATTAGGTTAACTACATAAGGTACCTAAGCATTAACTAAGCATTTAACGGTTAAGGTACAAAGTATAATACAATTTGATGCACAGGCCGATAGGTACATCAATTAGGTACATAATAGCTATATACATAAGTGGAGACCTTCCCGTCTTCTCCCCCCAGGTTGCACTAAGGCCAATAAGGTCCAGGGTTGCTTGAAAGTTCCTAAACCAGACGCGACTCGTTCCTTTCATCATCCAGACTTTCTTGAGGCTACACCAAATTTTCTTTCAGCCCTGTTGTCGCATTCATCATCGCACCACAAGCGCATAGCTTTAACATTGTCTTATTATATTTCTTGATGATTTTATGATACCCTTAGGTAGATTGCCACTTTTTGAGGCTCGAGGAGGCTCAAGGTTTGCATCACCTCAGCCTACCTTTTAGCATCCCATTACATCGACTCATCCCGTCTCCCGCGAGTCCTCGTCACTTACACCTTCTTGCTTGGCCTTCAATCACCTACCTCTGTCTTGGCCTAGGCCCTGCCAGAGATCCCCGTTTACGTGTCGCGCGATACTTCATCGTGGTGGCCTTCCACTTTGACGATCAATCCCGCGAACAATCTTACCGTAGCAACGCCATCTCGATATCCCCTACAACCTCCCTCTTACCAATTAGATCATCCAGCGCGAGCATATAGACGTATCAAAATGTTCTTCCTCTACAACCTCGAGCGAAGGGTTACCCTTCACCCTTCGTACTTCGGCAAGAACATGCATGAACTGGTCACAGGCAAGCTTCTTAAGGACGTTGAAGGCACGTGTACCGGAAGCTACTATATCATTTCCATCATGGATACCTTTGATATCTCCGAAGGTCGTATCCTTCCTGGAAGCGGTCTCGCTGAATTCACCGTTGGCTATCGTGCTGTGGTCTGGCGCCCCTTCAAGGGCGAAACGGTAGGTTTTTCTAGGCTGAGCTTTGATATTACGAACTTTTGCTAAGTAAGTAAGATGGATGCCATAGTAGTCTCCGTCAACCAGCACGGCTTCTTCGCCGAGGCAGGACCGCTTCGAATCTTCGTGTCCACCCACGTAAGTAGTCCCCTTGACATCGGCGCGTATGACGTTAGTTGACAGCCCCTGTCAAGTTGATCCCGCAAGAAGTTAGATGGGACCCGAACGCCACACCACCTCAATTTACTAACAACGAGGACACTACGATCGAAGTTAACACCCAGGTTCGTGTTAAGATTGTGGGCACGCGAGCCGAAGTCGGTGAGCTATGGGCAATTGGAAGCATCAAGGAAGACTATCTTGGGTATTTATCATCCCCTTTCGTGTCTTGAAGCATATACTAATGGCCCATAGAACGCTACAAAACTAGATAGATCTGGCGCCTTCGGACTTCAGGCCTCCTTGTCCCGTGCCTGGTACCGCCCTTGTGTGGTGGTAGATGTGTGAATCTATAGGATCACGCAATCCATAGGATATAGGCCTTAGTACCTTAAGAACTATTGATATCAACAATAGTAGTGCTGCACAGGCATCTTTATGCAAGGTAAAGTCACAGAGACCCAAGTCTTACGAAGTTCGGATATGCTAGGCGACTTAGGTAGTCACCAAAATAGCATCTGACGTTTCAACTTTTGCTATGACATACGATAAGCCTATCCCACGAGCTATAGCGTCAACGCCTCAAAGTAAACCGTTCTGCTAGGAAAGACTAAGCAGAGCCTCAAACCCTATTAATATATAATCCCGGGAATATGACTATCTACCATAAATACCATATACGACTGTTCGACGTTTTGGTTGGAAGCAATTGGCTAGTCCATTAGTTTTAGATTATGATCGATATAATAAATGATCGTCATCTTAGAATATATTCTCTTAATTGGCATATTACTACTTTTATTTCTACTATTTTCAGTGCTGGTATAGGAAGACTGATCAGAAAGGAGAAAATGACCCTTACAATCTTATACCTAGATATTATTCGTAATTCTAAAGGCTAATTGTAAGATTTTTTTTGTAATAACTTAATAAATGATGTTGGGCATATCAATATGCTCGTTGCGGGAGCGAGTTGTCCGCTTAATCTGGATGCTTTTCTATCGCTTTGGACTTGGTGAAAGTCAATAAGTAGCACGAAAAATAAAATGCTAATATTGAATAAATGACTTCATCAAGAACAAAACTTTGCGAAAGATTTGACAATGTTATGAGCTAGAGGTTGTAGATAACGAGCGAGCGTGCCTCGTATAGCGATGGGGGTCCCTATCCCCCCTATTTCTCTATAGTTGACTAGTCTCGCAAAGAAACAAAAAGAAGAATATAAACTTTGGTATATGGGTTTCTGCTTATATTTTTTTCGCTCGTTATCCTTATAGCACTGGTATAACTCTAACAAGTGCCTTTGCGTTCGTCATCTGATTCCAAGAACACTACGACGAAGTCAACTCTCTCCTATTCAACGTTTTCGTAGTTTATTTACACAATATGAAGAGAGTCCAAGCGACAAAACAGGTTTCTAGTCTGAATTCTATTTACAAATCAACATACATACACCATGCCGTTGTAAACAATTCGTTTTCTATTCTTCTACTTTTTCTCCCTCATTACCCAAAACAATCATCGCGCAGCATAGCTCGGGATATCGAAACTATTACTTTGTAACGGCTCAATATCTACTCGAAATATCTGTTCGAAATTTTCTATAGCATCCTACACTACTACGATTTACTTACATCACATCATCTCTCTCTATTACCTTACACTGCCGCTGTATCTAGCGGCTATATCGAATCTTTCCTCATGGGTCCCTGTTCAATTCTCTCTGGACGTGTCAAAGTCAGACGAGGTTCAGGCCTGTATCCGTTCTCGTTAGCGCCTCTATTCGAGAGCACTTACAACCGCAGACGTCGTGTAATCATTCACGCCCCTGCTGCTAGGTACATGGTCAGAAAATTCTCCCGCATACTGAACCCCCTTGTGATACATCCTTCAAGACAGCATATGCCTGAACTGGGCCTAGATATGATGGAAGGCATAGAATTCTTCAGCCTCATGGACGACTTGAAGACTAGCAACAAAATCGACGCTGATGGCGACGTTGTCATGACCGACTATACCCCTCTTTCTATCAATACTTCCATGGATAATGACACATCTATGCACTTCGACACAGCTATGGATATAGATCCACCTAACATCCTTCCTCCTTGGGCTAAGGACACTCACTCCACCACTATCCCCACGACCTCGGCTATCAGTCCTTTCCCCCCACTGGCCATCGCGATGCCTGGTGATCACATACTTGAAAACATCAACGAATACACCACGCCAATCAAAGCACCCCAGCTAAAGCAACTTGTATTTGGTCTGGGAAAGCTCTCGCTCACAGACCCCCGGACAAAACGCAAACTCGAAAAAGACGCAGATTCCCCCGAGGAAGAAGCTCAGCAACCACGACGCAAGATCAAGAAATTGACAAAGATACCGTCGCTCAACTACACGAAGCCCTCGTCGGTACCCAAGGCTAATAGCCGAGTGCCGCGGCCCAGGAACCTACGATACAAACGGGCGGTCGTCTTTCATACACCATCGCCTGAGCCTATTCCGCTTATTAAGGTTACGGATCCCGATGGCAATATTACATATCCGTTTGTGTCTGAGGCAGAATAGGGGCTTCTATCTTCGATTTATCGGCTTGGTAGGATATCTTAGAGGAAATCAAGGCGCAATGCTTTTGATTTATATGTAACGACTAGGGCTTGGAAGTTCGAATATGTCGACAGGATTATGATGGTTGGCATACGAAATATAGATAGACGCATCTGTTAGAACTATAAAATGGCGGAACTTACATGGAATGTATTATAAGCCGCGAGGCTTTACTGGATTGTATATGTTGGTTGGTTGGTTGGACTCCGGGAGTCTTTGGTGGAATATATTCTAAGCCTCGGGGCTTCACTGGGCTTCGTACCCCTGTTGTGAATATATCGATATATTCAAACGGATATTTGGGAAGATTGGACTGGATCTCTATTGGAGTGTCGGTTTATTGGGAGGAACCATAAGCCTCGAGGCTTTATTGTGCTATCTGGCCGGCATGTGGCCATTGTTTTGGAAGTACTTTGGAGGAATTTTGGTTTTGTGGAATAGATCTTAGGCCTCGATGCCGAAGAAGATCGTACGGTTTCTGTCAAAAGGACATCAGCGGTTTGGATTTCAACGAGCATTAAGGGAGTTTGACGAGAACTTCAAAAGTCCCTCGAGGGACAAATCATAAGCATCAAGGCTTTATCGGATTACCAGCATTCGACTACGGATATACCGGCGTTTGGAAATGAATATTAAGGAATTGACGGGCACCTCTTGTGTTGTTCTTGTGTGTCATAAGTGAACTCGTAATGTTCGATCCTGCAAATTTTATGTCCCCATCGCACTAGGATCTATAACTACCCAATCATAGTAGAAGATGTTATTCTAATTAATATGAGTATTGGGTGACAGGTAAGAGATAAGTATCGCCTACTAGCCGCTGCCAGTCTCGCGGCTTGCTCAAGCTCTAAGTTAAATAAGAGATACTTTACTACGAAGATATGAAAGTGGAATATATTCACATTTTTAAAACTACCTGGGTAACCTGGGTTGTAACTGCAAGGTACGCTAAAATTTATCTATGTTGGTTGTCTATCTGGGCATACCTAATGCTGAGGGAAGGAAGAAGGGGTAGTAGTTAGCTGTCGCAGGTTCCTCATCTACTAGTGTTAGGGGGGTGTGCGATACGCAGAGCTACACCTAACCTACCCCTATCCGATAAATGGAAGGAGCACACTACATACAACAACTGCTGCAGATTTGAGTTAATGCAGATTTAACTCAATGACACCTTGCGTTTCCGATATCGACTAAATTAATCTACCAACCAACATAAATCGCTTTTTCATGCCATCGATATACAACACTAGCCGACACATGAACAAGACATAAGCGCTACGGAGAGTGTATCCCTAAATAGGAGAACACCCATAAATTAGAATGATTAGAATATAGTCACGAGAAACATCCGGGCAGATACCTGCTTTCGAATCCCGAATGTGGTGAGTGACGGATGACAGGTCAAATCCCGTATACATGCTCCCTCACCCATAATGGTATCCTAACCGCCCCTATTACCGCCTTTAGGTGAGCCTATATATGGTTCGCCTTCTATTCCAAGAGGGGTTGATCCTTGGTTCTTAAGAGTGTCGTTACTTCGATGCTATACCGTCCTGGATCAGTGTTTCGTGGTTTAAATAGACTATCTAAGCTGCGACTACGACGACTAGCTAGAGTACCACCTAGAGATCTAACACACCTCAATGATAGTGATCATAAACGCATTATTTTCTCAATACCTCTTCGAACTCGGTGTTCTTTCCTCGATCATAGACAACAACAACATCTGCCCCCTAGGCTCTATTGCTTTCAGCCTTGGAAGTGGGATAGGAGACAATCTCACTCTTAGACTTATGAGAACATCTCCAACATCCTTGTCACCATCTTGCTAATGAAGTTGGAGGTGTGCTTAGTTATGGAGAACGGCGAGAGCCAGGATCTCGATGCAAACGCCGCCGGCAGGAAAAGCAGGGAATGCTCCCACGTCCCAATCAAATACAGACACATTTTGAGTAGCACCACCAGAGTTATCACACCGAAGCCATCTATCACCTCGCAATAAGCTATATCACTTAGCCCGAACTTACGGTAGGATCGCTCTTATCCCATGATTAATCAGGGTGGGTCTTTTGATGCTATACTGTGCTATTCCGTCAACTCGTCTCTCAGGAGTATGAGGCCTGTCACAGGTACCCTTTAGTCGGAACAGAGTCAGACCGCTACACCCTCAGCCGAAAGACGGAGCAAATACACACACCTGCTTCAGACAACCCTCACATGTTCTCTTCATTGCTCCTGACAAGACACTAATGCAGCACACATGCATAACAGAATAAAGTTGTCTATGCGCTAGATTATTGATGTCACAATCAGTTGGCCTATACGGCTCTTGCTTGTTGGCAGTTAGAGTTGCAATGGGCAGAACTAAGAGGTTAAGCTAAGAGGCTCCTTTCTTCTCGTATAAAGAGACAGTATAGCCCAATACGTTGGCGTGCCCATAATTACTATACCAGAGTATCGGGACGAGTATAAGAATTAACCCGGAAAAGCCTTGAAATGCTAAGCAGAAAAGCGGCCCGCACCACCCGAAGCCGTGACTTGACGCCAAGCACTCATACGGATCGATCTATTAGAGCCTCATATGAAATACTTTTTCTCGCAAAGATCCAGTCCACGAGAGGTCGAACCAAGCAACAGGTAATAATGGTGCTTAACCCCATTGTAACACAACATCTCCCGGAACCGAAACCGATGGATTGGGTAGAATGACCCGAGCTGCTCAAAAAAAGGGGGGGCCTATGACGAATCCACCTCGCATTTACCCAACCCTGTGATGAAGAGGGTCTTGTATATACCCCATAACGATGGGAGATTCGAATCCTACCGTACAGTAACACGTCTACTGGGTGGTATTTTTACAGAAGCTACTGAGCCCGCCAGAACGGAACCCCATGTATTCAAAACAAAGGCTGACCAATGGAATCGCACAGCTAATAGTCATTAACGAATCAGCTTTCATTCCGTGCTCGGCTACGTATGCAACCATCTGCTGGCAGGGGATCCATCGGCTAATCCTACGGAGTATACTCAAATCCTAGATTCGCGGCCCGCGCGCCATTCCCAAAGCCGACCTCCCGTTCCCCGTCCCCCGTAGTCTGGCCAGGTTGTGCTTGTTGGGCTATGTTGTGATAGCGGCTCTGCTCCCCAGAAGGCCCATACCAGCGGTGTTCTTCATTAGGGTCTTCTGCGTAACCCATCACCCGATCTGCAACGTTTTCCGGGCTAACCTCGCTTCATGAGAAGTTTGATCTAACCCCCAGTATATTCTTGCATATCCGCCCAGACTTTCTACATCGCCAAAGCATATCCAAGTAACTATAACCCACGATGAGAGCTTTTGAAGAACCCCGCACGGGATTTGCTCATCTCGTTGTCTACTCCAATGTTACAGTATATGGCTCAGACAAGCGGATACCTTCTATACGGCTCTTAACCGTGCCACTATCTAGCATCCATGCATACTGCATATCCATGTCGCAAGACCGCTTTTCGACAGAGCCGCCAACATGTAGTATCGATCGGATTAGATCATGGTAACAACTCGGTCGTAATCCAATTACTAATGCAAAGCTACGAGATAGCCGTGTTAGAATCGCCCAATGCATATTTTTCTGGTAGGTAGTTTGTGAAACATCCACAATGAAGAAAAATACCCCTGCTACTCGCATAATATGGTGTCAGTACTAGATATAGCCTACACCTTGTATGATTAAAATACATTCTCTTAGCTCAACATATCATGAAGTAATTCTTGGAGGGTGTTGCCAGCTCAGCGCCGGGGTATCTCCTAGTCTAGACCAAGAACCGCTCGAACCAACGAGAAAGAAACTCCTTCGTATGAGGGCTTTTCATATCAGCCCTCAAACTTGGCGCTGCGTAAACCTATCAGCTGAACTCCACCCAGCAAAGATAGAAGGCATCGTTACCGCGTAGACGGAACCCAATCAACAGCTGAGAGTCATAGTATGGGCTCCCCTATAGTGACAAGGGATGTTACCATCAGTCTCCAGCGGCAAGGCCATAACCGTGCATCATGTATATTTTCTCGGATGTAACTAAGCTATATGAGGAAGCCGGTTACAGTGCATAAGCATGCAAATTACGGAACACAATTTATTTTCACCTGACTGTTCCGCGAGCAGGTCTTCAGGGATCATACAGGAAGCCTCCTCTAGAGAGCTGGGAATGGCAATGGCAACTAATAGTAACATTGGGCGGCTATGGCACAGATGGGTAACAAAACTAATAATGATACGTAGGAGTAGGTCGGAGAGTTGTCTGTGATGCCCCCTAAGCGAGGCAATTAGACGCACATGTTTTCACTACCAAAGTCCCTTGGGTCGGTAAAGCAATGCCGGAGTTGGAGTATCTACGTTGAGCCATGATCAGTCGGTATGGTCTATAGTGGATACCTGCTTAAGGTAGTATGAGGAAAATCCCACGGCCGTGGATAGCTAAGACAGCCCAACCCGATGAAGAATTATGTTAATTTAACATTGATGAGGAGGAGGCTAGTTAACAGTACTCCTAAGCTAGGCTTAAAGCATGCCCAACTAGTAACGCCATAATTTAGTCACTCGGGATGAGGCTCAATATCAAAACCAGTAACCTTTACAGCCTCTATGGGGGACCATACCAACCGGTGGGAGTATGCCACTTAGTTCATCTACATTATTCCCCCCACACCCCCGATCCAAAGGATGGCATTAACACCCATGTCGAGCCATACTATCCGAGACTCCGGTGATGAGCATGGCCCTCTCCCTCTTTGACGGATTGTCGTTGCATATGTTATCTACTACCGCATACATACGACCTAAAATATATGCATAATGTATACCATACGATGCCGAAAGATCCCGCTTGTCGGACACGCCAAATATAAACAGGCTTTTACTAATGCAATTCCCGCTGGCTACAGCCATATATCATAGCGATCTTGGTACCCACTAAGAGGTAATATCAACCATCATGTTATTAATGGGTACTATGAGGGTTTTGCATATTATATACTTATGGGTTTAAAGTTGACGAATAGGGGTCTCATCACAAACCCAGTCCTCTGGGCCGGGTCGTAGATACGGAGTAAACTGCTTTGTTATAGTCTCAATCCATCCTCTTTTTACATTACCGCTGGCGACAATCTCGATCTAGACAGCTGGCGGGTTTTATGATATGTAACCCATTCGCCGACTATAGTGTGGACGCTGGCGTTAGTCGCAGACCCGACCCGGGGAAACAGGATGGTAACATGGTGTTGTATCAAGGAAGCTGACGACAGCGATTGATCCTGATAGTCTATAATGTTGATATTCTAGAACTGATTTGTACTGCTATATAAGGATGGCGCTTCCAATGTCTTGAATTGATCTTCGTTAGGATGTTTCTAGTATGTCATTAAGTCATAGAAGCACATATTCAAATTATATATGAATATTTACTTCTTACATCGTCAATTAGCTGATAGTATAACACCCCCAAACGAAGAATGTCTCTCTGTATTCGTCTCGGGCCTCGAGTTCTCCTTCGTGGTAAAAGAGGGTTGAGGGGTTTGAGTGTACCGCAGACTTCATTCTACTTAGCAAGAAAAATACCTACCTTCCATCCTCAACGTTCATTCACATCAGAAACCACCCGTGAACTTCCTCTGCCACCTGTATCACAATCAGCGACCCTCTCTGAACCAGAAGACGAGTTCTGGCGCGCTATTCCATTATGGAAGGATGTGCCCAGAGAAGATTTTCTATCGTGGAAATGGGGCGTCAAAGTAGGCTCAACCTCTTTTTTCTTCCTCTTGTTCTACACTCGCTGAACGATTTAGAATGTCGTCGAGGCCAAGCTAGGACGCGACCGCAAGCTATTAGCCGATAAAATGCTAGACTTTCTCGACAATGTCCTTCCAGCTGAGATGCCTCGTCACCACCGAATAGGGGGTATACAGAGTCGAGAAGAGCTTATGGGGGATGTTGTAAGTGGGATGAGGGAATCTACCATGTCTGTTCGGGTGATGTGAGTACCCTGATAAATAAATAAGGAAGACACAAGCATAAAAGAGGCTATCGGCTGGTATGACTATTTCAGCTCTAACTTGGAATAGGCCGTACGTCTTAAGCAGAATAAACTGGAAGGATCCAGCGAACGACCCAATCTTCCAGCAGTTTATTCCCTTGGGGTCTATAATGATGAAAGACCATCCCGCACTTAAGCTTGACTCCTTGAACGAGCAGAAAGACTCTCCAGTTCCTGCTGTCGTACATCGCTATCCCGACAAAGCGCTACTACTCCGTAAGTTTCCACCCAAACATCTATTCTAACCACCGCTAACAGTCCTAGCAACCTCGGTCTGCCCAACCTATTGCCTCTATTGCACCAGATCCTACGGCATCGGCGCCGACACCGAGCTAGTAACCAAGGAGTCCTTCCGGACCACGCGCGACAGACTCACTAGAGCCTTCGACTACATCGAGAGCCAAGAAGGCCTCCACGACATCGTCGTCTCCGGCGGCGACGCTTTCTACCTGGCCCCGCACATCCTCGAGTGGATCGGCGACCGGCTCATCGGCATGAAGAACATCGAGCGGTTCCGCATCGCGTCGAAGGGCTTAGCCGTGTCGCCGCATAGGTTCCTCGATACGGAGGACCCGTGGACGGATACCCTGATCCGCGTCTCGGATAAGGCGCGCCAGGCTGGAAAGCATATGGCGCTGCATACCCATTTCAACCATTCGAATGAGATTTCGTGGGTCACGGAACGGGCTAGTTTGAGGCTGATGCAGAAGGGTATGACGGTGCGGAATCAGACGGTGCTGCTTAGGGGAGTTAATGATAGTGTTGAGGTTATGGGGACGCTTGTTAAGAGGTTGGCGAGGATGGGAATTCAGCCGGTGAGACGTCTCCTTTTCCCTTTCCCCCTTTTCTTCTTTTCTCCTTTTCTCATTTCTCCCCCTTTTCCCTAATACGGCACAACTACCTACCTTGCTAACCTCAACTCCGCTGCCCAAACAGTACTACGTCTACCAATGCGACATGGTGAAGAAAATCGAGCACCTGCGCACGCCGCTACAGACGATCCTGGACATCGAGTCGGCGATCCAGGGCACGGTGGCCGGATTCTACATCCCCAGGTTCGTCGTCGACTTGCCCGAGGGCGGCGGCAAGAGGCCTGCTGCGCTCCGCGAGTCGTACGATCGAACGACGGGGGTGTCGACTTTTACGCAGCCGTCGCTGACGAGGGGGGAGAAGGAGGGGAAGGTGTATAGGTATTATGATCCGTTGGATACGTTGGTGGCTGCGTAGGTTAGGTGTCTGGGCGTGTTTGGTTCCATTCACATGTTAGATACATACATTAGCGGGTAGGGGGGTCTACTGACATGGTGTCAGCAATAGTGATAAGGTGTGGACATAGTGTCGGCCATGTAGTAGTCAAGAATCAGCCCCTCCGGCTGATTAACTGCTCCTTATGATGTATTCACCGTTAAGAGTGATCGTATCCAAATTATAAGAATAACCACATCTGAAATAGCTACCGTACGTACACGATTATAATTTATATCTCATTGTAATTGTATTGCTTTCACAATACTGATATATTGGAGAAAAGTAGCTTTTTAAACATCATTGCCAACAGTAGTCACGCTCTCCAATCATATATGTCACGTACGATACTATGTCAGTCCAGGAAATCTAATATATTAAGAATTATAAAAAAGAATAGAAGGTCCTGTAATAATGTATCATGTAGGTAGGTGCATAGACATATAAAAAAATCTAGAAAAATACTTGAACTACTACTATTATGAGATCACAGGCTACGTCTATTTACCATTTCACTACCTAGGTTACAAGGTTATTACAAACAATTAGATTTACCGTATTGCAATATATACATACTCCAGACCGGGAGTGACATCGTATTGATACTGACATGTTGGTAAACATACTAACTATCTAAACATCGAAAGTATCTCTAAGATTATAGACACCTACCTAACATAGTGTCTTCTAGGACTAACTTGTAAGTACCTGCCGCGATTAAATCGGTACAACAAGCCTTTGCTGACATTGTAGGTACCTATTGACCTGTAATTACACTAACACTGTTGCTGACATAATGTCAATAAACCCCTCCCGGTAATGTACATACCTCATGACGTATGACGTCCTTGATTGACCTACCCCGCTCCAAGAGTGGGGTGGTAAACTGTCAAAAAAAGGGAGGGACTACTCTTGATACAGGAAAGCGTAGTACAGCCACTGATAGAGATATACTTGTAAGTCAAGAATTGTGTACTTAGATATATCGCGAGGCTGAAGAGGCTGAAACCAAAAAGTACCATGTCGAGTCAAAAAGTTGTTTAGCTTCGCTAAACAATAGTTATCAAGATTTTTATATAAATTATAGTATTATTGTCACGGTTGATACAAAGTCACAATGTTATTTAGCGTTCCGCCAGATGCTTTGTTTCTTTGTTATTGATGAGGTACCTAACCTATATAAACAAGGCCTTGCGGCTGGCCGTAAGGATATGATGTTTTGGGTTCCTTCATCTTCAATAGATGACACATTCTGGTTTCAGCCTCATGATAATCATATTAATTATTTTTATTTATTATTACGAAATCATTTCAACATTCACGGTTTTTGAACGTTTTATCACATGAATTTATTATTATCCCTTATTTTTTATAAAAAATAGATTTATCAATGCTGGCAAAATAAAACATTGGATAGAATAAGCTAGCTTCAATAAATGAGCATACATGTAGTAGTTATAGTAAGATGCTTACAATCTTTCTCGCTAAATTGACCGTGGCGATAAACTTATCTTAAACATCCAAGTCAGCTTATCTAAATCAAGTCAATTAATAAATCAAACATAGGTACCTACCTATCTAATTGAATAGACGGTCGTCGGATTGCCCGCATACCTAACTAAAATATATCTTGTAATTTCACAAACGTCATTCCTTAATATATACGACAACCACGCTAAATCAGGTAAGTAAACATCTGTTTACTTGTTCGTACGAAGTATTTGTACCGGAATATGAAATAATAAGTATATGGTTAACGCGTGGCTATGCTATTATTGCCCTTTCTGGAAGAATTTAATCGGTATATTTCTGGGCGTAGTTGGACTCATAATCATTCTCAATACTTCTAGGGAGCGAGGTATTTACTTAAACTTAGACTTTAACAACCCATAGAGAGCAATTCTGGACTTTTATCGGCAACAACAAGTAGATAAAACGTTCTTAGGACTATAGTATGCAACAGGCGATTGAAAAACGCTACTTGAGCAAGGCGAAACTCCTAGCACTACTCAACAATAGGTTCGGATCGGGCAGCTACGAAGTTGAGGTAAATGCCGCTCAGATCCAGCTCAAGCTATTCCCGATCTGCTAATGATATCCTAGGAGACTTTGGATAAATACATCCTCGCAGTACCACGCGAGCTCTCGATTGTACGCGTACAGTAACTTCTATAACCCTCGATTAAGCGCCGTGTGTCGTAACTGCCACTAACATGAATATAGTCGGATATAGAATCACTCCGTCCTTTCTAATCCCACAAGCAGTCGACAAACAGGGCGTAGGCCAACTTCACCAAAATGAGTAAGCTTAGAGACCGACTAGAGAGATCTCTAGTAGAAAACCACGAAACGAAATGGTATTTGCCTGAACCTCGTCTGAACGCTATACTCGATGAGAAAACCATCTCGGATGTTATTAAGTCCAAGATCATGCCTCAATACCAGGATGAAGTTCGCAAGGCAGTGCTAGCCGGGGGGAAGAAGATATTTGCTATACTCATCATGATAGGAAAGGAACAGGACATTGTTCGTTTTATCCAGAATGATCATATGCAGGATCAGCCACTCGACGCCAAGCTTCCGTTTAACAAAGATAATCTCGTTCATATACTTGGCGAGACCAATGGAAACCTATTTCACCGCAAACAATGGAGCGTGTTGGCCCCGCGCATCCGAGGCGACGCATCCCACCGAGATTTCGACCTAGGGACTATTCTTCCTATCACCGAGAATAAGAAGATAGGATCCGGAGGCTTCAGCACTGTTTACGAAATTAAACTGAATCCAGAGCACCATGGAGATCCTCTATCTCTTCTCCTGCCAGTGGTAATTCCCCGTCAATCCCCCCACCTATATGTAGTATATAAAACTCACATATTGCAGGACTTAACTTTGATCCGAAAAAAGTTAGATCATCCATCTGGTAAACGCGATATGGAAAGCCTCGCGTCTGAAATCCACATACTATCGCAGCTTCGTCTTGTGAAGCACCCCAGCATAGTCAGACTTATAACGTCCTACGTCTACCGAGGAACTTACAATCTGATCTTTGAGCGTGCCGAGTGCGATCTCGAGGCCTTACTTCGTTCACCCAGTCGTACTGTTGCTCTAGCAACTGATGACAGCTTCTATCAAGCACTACAGGGTCTATGCTCTGCTGTGGCAAGTTTCCACCATGTGACAAGTGTTGAGTACGGGTTGGAGTTGAAAGGCTATCATCACGATCTCAAGCCGCAGAACATCCTCGTCCACGGCACGCGGTTTCTACTCTCCGATTTTGGTCTTTCATCATTGAAGTCTATGTCTGCCAACTCTAAGACACTTTCGAGAGACGTACAGGGATTCTATATTCCACCCGAGTCGGGTGTCATCTACGACGGCTTCGAGCGCAAGAAAGTCGGACAACCTAGTGACATCTGGGCGCTGGGATGCATACTCGCTGTAGTTGTGACGTACATGGTGAAAGGCTCTGAGGGTGTTGCCCAGTTTGAGCAGAAACGCAAGCATACGCTCTACACCTGGACGACATACACCTTCCATCACGCTGGGGAAAAGAATCCCGCCGTCTACGAATGGTTGGAAGAGATAGGAATCAATTCTACTCCCGAGGCTCGTGGGCTGATCTCACTCGTACGCGACATATTGCAACTTGACCCAAATCAGCGGCCTAGCGCCAAAGACATATCTTCGAGGATGGACTTCATAGCAGCAAAGTCTCGCTTCGGCGTTCTAAGCATAAAATTTGCGGAACTCGAGAAAAAAGCAAAAGATAGCGTGGTCTCGGATGGGTTTAAGCGTTTCACCCTCTTCGGCGAAGCGATCGGCTTCAACAAGAATAATCTCGCATGGACTGACTTGCCACTCACTGCCAAACAGGGTAACACTTATGACTTGCTTCAGGGGCATCTTATCGGGCTAGAAACCTATTTGGATTATGATATGAAAGCAGTGCGATCCAGCACTTTACCACGAGGTGTTCGGGATGGCATACACGAATCCTTAGATAGTCTAGATTCATTGCTGTCAGGTACACGCAAGTAGGACGAGTGTTAGGATTCCAGACGATACATCTACATAGAGCAAAATATACTACCAGTATCTATAGCCATAAACTCCCATAGTTAGCTTAGAGCTCTGCAAGGAACAATGAAGTTTGCATGCTTTCTGCTTGTCAGTGTATAAGTGGAGTTATTCGTGGATAAGCATAGATCTACATGGTAAAGGTGTATAAGGGGCGTGCAGCGCCGGATATAAGGTTAAGTGTTATAGATTCATATTACTACATGACCACTATACAGCAGCTTCGCTGCTGATTCTAGCACTTACTCTACGCATGATATTCATCAAGGGTTCTCTCTGGCAGTGTCTTACCTCGTGATAACAAGTTCATTCTCGAGACGTCTCTAACTACGAACGAAGATCTTGAGCCATTAGCGTCTCAGGGTGATTAATCCTTGATCAAAGCTCGATATTTAAGGTTCACCTTAATAGCAGCTATGACAGGCCTAATAAACCTATCCGATACCAACCCATTAAAAAGCCCTAGATTTTAGATAGACGCTGACATAGCCGACCTCCAAGATATCTACGAAACAGCGAATCCCAGTCCGTGGGAGTCCCTGGAGACTCATGGGATGGGAAGAAAAGCGCGTTAGTTGAGTAGATATACTACAACGGGCGTTGGAAATATGAAGCAGCGAAACAATTTGTCACGCGAATCGAATCTATCTCTCGGGGATTAATCCAGCTAGCAGCTTGAGTACACTAAAAGAATCACTTATAAGTCTGTCAGCCAATCCCACAGAAGCCGATAGATTTCCTTCCGGGAGGCCTGTTTATGGCCTGAAGGTCAAGATGGGAGACAACTATCAAGCGGCAGTCAGAACTTATTTATCATTTTCAGCGAGTCCCGACCACCCAGTCCATCACCACCTGGACACAAGTAGTTTCTGGATATTCAAGTCCGTACTATCGCCACCAAACCTTTGCTTTGCTTTGCATTAGCATCAATAGGAGTCAAACGTCTTTGTATACATGTCTCTTTAATTTTACGAACACATAATATATTTCATAATAGTATTTATCCGGATAAGTAATGACCGTGGTTATCCAAGTTCAAGGAATTGTGTCGCATTAGGAACTTAAAACCTAAACAGAGGCAAGAACTCACTATAGAATTCACGTGATCTATATTAACCTCCTTGTGTCTTTTCCCGGTCGTTAAGGCACTTCGGGGTAGAGATTCCTCCGTCGTGGGGTCGAAGAGTCGAGTTACGTCGAAAATCACAGGCGCAGGAATCCAAGGGTGGGGGAGAGGAACGGATATTCATTTTTACGAAAGGTACATCATGGTAGCAGAGGCCTTTAATCGTTTATTGCTAGCTTCCTAGCGAAGGATTAGTTGGTAAGGAGTGTCCTTATAAGCGATATTTCGAGTTCTTTCTTTCCGAATGATTAGGTAATCGTTCGATTCACTCGCTATCTGAGGCTGTGAATCTATATTCAACCTCGCAGCCTCGCCAGCCTAATTAACTATTTTGCATAAATAGCAACAATCCAAGGACAGCCCATCCTTCACTCCACGTACTCGAACTCTCACTTCGTCAACAGAATGGATCAGGACTTAGACAGACTATTCATAAAGACTGGGTCGTGGGATGTACGGCAATTCACCGTATTCGACCACAAAGGAAAGTCATGTAAGTACAGAATTCTGCACTTGATTCAATATCGAGAATAACAATTTAAGCTTTTCGTTCCGAGGATGTGTTAGACCACGAACACCTCAAGAGGCTCCTGTCTGTTGTTAGTTCACCAACGTCCTATTCCCGGTGAGCCTTGAACCGGTGACCGGAATATGAAACTAACGCTGTTCCATAACGAAAGCTGAAAGATAATGATTGTGGACTTAGTATGACGTATGAATTGAATCCCCCTTTCCACCCATGTTGCTCTATAAGACATGGCTGAGTTTTCTAGTATCATTCGACAGCAGAACTCCTGGGGCCGCCTTCGAATCTCCCAGCACTCATTTCAACAAATCGTATCCTTCATTCAAGCTTGTGATAGATGGTGGTACTTTATCCGTCTATTTGGGTTCAAAGCAAGCAGGATAGACGAGGATTTCGGGGGCTATGATCGACACAGTGTTTCGATTGACGGATCGGGGCATATTCAGCATGGTAAGTCTTCTGGGCTAAGAGGTTTGTTTTGAATTACTAAATGATCACAGACCTTTGCTACAACATACGCTACCCGGAGCGTATAGACCGACCACAGGAATATCCATGGGTTCACCGCCAGTTAGCCGTTTATCATAGCTGTCATCTAGGATCACATAAATCCCGGTGGGTTTTACTCCAACCTTCCGTTTTAATTGAAAGTGAAATCAAGCGTTTATTGGCACAACTACGGCTACCAAAAAGTACATCCGAATTGGACTATCAATGGTTGGTTCATTCTCTTATCCTTGGCCTCACGGAGTCAAAATGGAGAGACTACATCAATCATCTTGAGCAGGAAGTTGGGTCATTCGTGAGTAATTCGAAGCAACGAAAATACAAGCTTATACTAAAGCCTCATTTATCACTAGAATGAAAAAGCTTGCTTCTCGAGAGTTGGTAGACCATCGAAATATGACTATATATTAGCATTTAGCGACAGCCAGGACTTCCAGCAGACGAGGGGGCGGCTCTTAAGGGCTCGGTCAGCCATCGATCAAACGTCTGAAACCTTGGTTGGATTTCAAGATCACTTTTTCTACCTCGGTAGACGGGGCATGTTGCTTCGCTTAGACGAAGTCAAATCACGAATCAAAGTTTTTCAATCGAAGATGCGGATATATAAGCGAGCCATAGACAGACTGTTGGACGTATCAGATGGCATATCAAGACTAGTCAGTCCAAAACTTCAAATTAGCAGGATTAGACTCACACCAAATAGCTCCTGGAGATTCTTGACTTTAGGCATGACGAGACTACACAGAGAGAGTCGGCGATTACCCATGCCACACTCGAACAGTCGGAGAAGCATGCACAGGCTCTCTTTCTAGCAGCGAAAGATACACAGGTAGAGTCTAGATCTATGCGAATCCTTACCTGGACGACTATCATATATTTGCCTGCAAATCTTGTCGCAGTACGACTCTACTCTAAAACCTATTACGGCGGGGACTGAAGCTAACTAATAATACTTCATAGGCTATATTCAGCACTAACATTGTTCAATACGACGGCGACACGGGATCTACCTCTTCTAGCCAGTTGAGGAGCTACATTGGGATCACATTTGGACTCATGGTTATGACTATAGCTTTGAGTAGTGTATGGGAAAGGGGGGGTTGGACTATTCTCACTGCAAAAGGTATGCGAGTATTTCGCCGGAGACAAGCCGATCATTGCCACGCCTAGGTAGTGTTTTGATGTAATCGATCTTTCACCTAAGGGAAGCTCTTATGTTTGGAAGCTCTTATGTTTGAGATATATTGCGAACAGTTGAGTTGCATTACCTCTAGAAAAGACCAGAATATTGTTCATGATCATGGCCGTGACCAAGCAATCTATGGGAATTTTACAATTGATTTGAACGCAATTTCGTCTTCTTGAGGTTGCCGCAAAGTCCATGGCACTTGGCTAAATGCTGGGTACACTCGATTGCTGTGGACAGCTTCCATGCTATGACCTTCAAATTCTACTCCAAGATCGCAAGTGCTTTTTAAAGTTCTCTCTGGCGTTCTACGACCCAGGCGAGGTCAATAATCTGACGTGAGGAAACCTCCTCCCCTTCTCTTTTTATTTTATTTTTTATCTTCCATCCAGAATAATGCTTGGGGTCTCGTAATCGTAGCGCTCCCACGACAACTCGGATTAGTTGCTCTGCATACTGCCGCCCCCGCAGCTTGTAGTATAACCCAGCAAATTCGTCACAACAATTGAGAGTGTACCCATCCGAAATATCCAAGAACTGGCTTGTGCAGACGAGGCAGCCAAAGAGTACATTATCGGCTACTTCATCCATATCGGCCTCAATTAACAGGCCACCTACGTCTATCGTGACATTTACGACATTTCACACACGTTATCCAGGTCCATCACTTGGGAAAGTGGTGAAAGTCGCTGAAAGAGGTTGAACAGCTTTAGTGCTGTTTAACCTCGCGTGAATAGGTAGTAAGAAACGTATATGTCACCCTAAATGACCTTCTAGTTACGGGAAAATCTTTTGTACTCCTATACGAGCAGTTCCAGTAGCTTCTAGTTGCTTCGGCGATTTACGGTATCGACCTTATTGGTGGTAAGTAATACCAAGACTCTCTTCAATTATGTAGAACAAGGCGGGATTGACCTCTTGGGTATGGTGGAATCGTGATAAAAACTAGCCATGACTTCCTTGGCTTCATCCGGTTTACTGTTCTCGAGTAGAGCGAAAGCATATATATCAGTCCTTGTAGCTAGAACTGACGAGGTCATTCAGCCCTAAAACTCATTGACTATTGTTATAAGCCCTTTGAGCGAGTTTCTCAACTTCTTCATACTCTACTTGTATTATCAGAAGCCCTACTAATTATCTATGTACTATCTCTCTACTTATGAAGTATTCCTTTCCATATCTTCGATCGTAAGGCGAGATTTTTGTAGACGATGAGAGGTCGCTTGTTATTGAAAAAATCGAAATGAAGGCCATCATTATCGGATCCCAGTAGGCCGTCCGTCCCCTTAGCCGGCAACAAACTGGGTTGATTGGGGAGTATTGAGGAGGACATGCATCAGCAAATAAAACACTTAATCGAGGTTTTAGGGCGTATTTTATTATACTCTAGGGTAACTAAGTACGTAAGGTACATGGAACTATTTACTATCTGTTAGAAGTCTTGCCAAATAAGGCCGGGAAGTGAGGGTTTTTGTGTTGGTTTTTACTGCTTCGGTTAATTACTTAGATGCTGGTCAGCCTCAGACTATTAACTCGGGTCGTTTTGTCTCCGGAGTGTGCCAGCACGGACACTCTACCTGTCAGGTGGTTGACGTATTGTGATCTCCTCCTTAGTAAGATCGTTAGTTTATTTAGTGTAATGGTTAAGCATCATCCTTATACATATAATTTAGATAATAAGTCTGTTGTATTAGTTTCCAAGCTCACCCCGGATTTCTCAGTCTTGTGAGTTCTTGTCATGCATATATATCATGATGGTATGGTCAGTGCGTAGCTTAAAGAGGAAGATGATGTGCGTTTCAGGCGCGTGCAATAGCCTCGCAGTAGCGCATAGTCACGCATATAATAGCTTGAGCTTTTTAAGTTATTATCGCGAGAGTCGATCCCGTCAAAGCTCACCACCGATAACCTTCCCCTCACGGATAATGATGTGATGGCATGTTGCCATTTGCCCTTACATATGTACAACATTCTTCCATAGTTTTTAGTTTCTGATTGAAGCCACCGTGCATAGCCACCGTGATCTGAGACTAAGAGTGTCTAGCGTATGATAAGTTAGTTCATCTTAGTTACTTCTAGAAAGAATATGACCCCCAGTCGTTTCTTAAAACCAGGGCGGGAGCTCATTAAAAGCTAGCTAGCCGAAGGCTGAAAGGACCATTCGGCAACTCCGCTGCCGTAGAGTAGTACAATCTGTACAGAGCACCGTCTCATCGTTTCCAAGAGTCTGACTATGCTTAGCAGGCTTAAGGTCGACGGGAAACGAAACTAGATTTATGATACAGGGGGCTTCGGGATGAAGGCGTCAAATCTGGGCCATGAGATGGTTTAGCATTGATTGTAGCCGCACAACTCTATATTATCACAGGGTCTTGCGCTCGGGGTCCGTGTGTGATTCAGAAACGTGCCGTTTTGGCCGGAATATACCGATAACTGACAAGGCTTAAGAACAGAACTAACTTAGAATTAGTCTATATGAGTTGCGGTATGATGCCCGCAAGGTGGACAGCTGACCCAATAAAAATTATTGACATTGACTGATATATATATATATATATATATATTTGAATAGTTCAGTCTCTTCCGTAATAGTATAAAGAGGTCATTTGTGTGTAGATAACCGCCATGGCATCAAGTGATGGTGATGGTGATGGTGATGTGGATGAAACAGGCACGTACATATGTGGGTTGGTTGCGCTGCGGCAAATTTACACATCCTAACATCATTCCTTTAATATATCATAATATTTAATATATCAAAATATTTAATATATCGTAATACATAGTAGTCGAGTATTGATAGAAGCTGCGCGTGGTATCACAACGCATACTCGGCACTCAAAGAGGGATGTAGGACAAATGTAGAGTTTCTAATAAATTGAATGAATGCCGTTGATGGTGGAATGCACGTACATAATTACATAACTTATTGTTCTTATTGTGCTAGTTATATAATATGGTAGCTCTTAGCTTACGTCGGCCTAGGAGGCGTAGGTACCTATTAAGCTGCAGGCCCAGAAGCACAGGCCCAGGGGCACAGGAGTCAGAAGGTCCAAGCTCCTTAAATTCGGGATGGTGACTGGATGACAAGGTGTGTACTGGTGCTGATGGAGGTGTTAAACCACGTTTTTGATAGGTGGAACCCCACGAATTGTTCTTCTTTCTCCAGTTTATTTCCTCATATGGTATACGTCGTTCCTGGCGTAACCTGTTATGGACTAGACTTTCATCCCCATCAAGCCTTCCCTCCAATAATGATTCTTAGTTACTAGGAAATACTAAAGTACCTTGACAAGGGCTGGCGAGGGCAAAAAAACGGTCAATATCCTAGTCAAGGTTTCCTAGTCAAGGTTACGGCTGGGATCCTGAAATTCCCAGTATTCGGGAACCGCACTGTTAGGCACTTATTCAGGCACTTATTCAAGAGCTTCATCCCGTGTGATACTGTTACCCATTCTACTCATTTGACGTAGTGCCTGTTCTCTCTCTTCTTCTTCTGGTTCTCTAGACAAATGCGCACTGGATCAACACTGGGTTCAATTTTATCACTTGGTATCTACGCAATTCGTATTATTCATTACATTACATTCAACTCCTTTCTCTGAACCTAATCTTCTTTTCCTGCTGCTTCCATCAAAGATTGTGTCTTTTTGAGGAGCAATTATGCCTTCGTGCATCTAAATCTAAATCTATCTTTCCCGATTCATTTTAAACTTTAGATAATGGTCTCTGGCGCCCGAACCAACTAATCCGGCCCTACTACATTAACAATGCGGCGGCATTGCGCAAATAGCAAACTCGCAGGCGAAGGGAACTATCCAGACATTCAAGCGGCCCGCCCCAATACTATTGTTGATTTACGTAGTACGGTGGATTATCACAACAGCCTTCTCGATCAGGCCCGACAGCAACACGAACTGACGCAACCTTCGAAGGCGCATTCTCACCGAGGCCATTCAGGCCCAAATCATCATTCGCTTAGTTCGCTCCGACAATGGCTAGGCACGACGGTCAATAGCAATAGTACGGTTTGGAAGAAGACTAATAAAAATGAGAGGGATCAGCTTAATTACGATATGACGCTACCGCCGCATCCACATCTCACGCGAAAAGAAATTGAGGAATTTGAGGCTCTTCCCATAGCCATCAGGCGAAAAGTAAGTTACAATATTTTTATTTTTATATATATTTTTTTCGTTATAATATTTTATTTCACTTCCATTTGTCTTTACTATATTATCGATACTACCTTACGGTTGGTTACACACGATCATGGAACGATAAGTGCCCAGGTGAGGGGAAGACAAGAAAAAAAAAAGGTACGAAAGGGAAAGAAAAAAAGACGATCGCAGGTGTTTACACGTGTAAAACGCGACTGCATTCTAGACCAACATACCTTCGTCCTTGTCGTCCTTGCGGGACTGGAACTCCTTCGGCACTTTGTGGGGCTTCACATCTCTTATTTCTCCCCTCTAGCTCAAGTCCTTTTCGGATTGGGTAGTCTTATAAGACTAGAGTTGCAGAAACGCGCCGACGCAACTTTGCGTGGCAAGTGCTTCCTGCCAATTGGGATATTCGTATCGACGTTGGAAAGGGGGGTGCGAAGGAACGCTGGGAAACAAGTCGCCAATGAAGTCACAAAGCTGTTCGCTTATAGGCTGCTAGCTAAGCAACATTAAGCAGCAGGCACAACTACCTTGCATATTACTGCATATTGCAACTGCAACGGTCTGAACGCTTTGGGCCACTGCCAGTGCAAGCCAACGCTCTTCATAGCACTTGTTGCATGCATGGGTGTTTCCTTCTATGCCAATTATGCCCGTTCCTGCAGCACGGCACACTTTGACCCCTTCCCTTTACATATTGCATAACATTATTACCTGAATTCTGAATTCTGCCTTTTCTACCAGTCATCTTCAAGTCTTGAACGCTTTTACTAAATCTTTGCCCCCTCCTTTCTACAGTATTTCTCCACCTTGGAGCGTTTACGTCTTGCTCAGACTATTGGTGTCTTGGACCCCTCGAGCCCACCCGACAAGGAACTCCGTCGACATCATCAACGTCGTGGAGCATCGCTCGGCGCTATCGTTCCTGGTAGACCACTAGAGCGACCGACTACCTCTCCAACTTGTCAGGACAACGTATTCTCTGCCGATTGCGCGTTCCTGGCTAAGCTTCCCGCTAAGATTAGAGAGAAGCACCTGACTAGAGAGGAGCAGGTCCTCGTTGCCAGACAGTTAAGGCAGAGTGTCATATTGGATGCTGCTGACGAAGCATTCTTCAAGGCCGGCCGTCTTGCGAACAGACGCCCTTCACCACCTCCAGTCTATCCACCAACTTTGTCTTCATCTGAGCGACCTAGTATGGAGTCTCTACTAAGCGACAATGCTTCCATTGGAAAGCGCGACTCACTTTACGACAGCTTCCGATGGCTGGATGAAGAGGAGGATCTCGATCTACGACTTGCTCTCGACGACTATCATGTGAATTTGAGGGAGTCGGTGCCTATGGCTCCTAAGGACCCAAGGCCCCCTTCGTTCCGTCGACATATGTCCTTCTCCAAGGTCCCATTTGGTCGCACATCTATCTCAAGTCGACCAGGAACAAAGGATGCGCAACAACCACCGCCTTCTGCTAACTCCACTTCTGCTACCTTGGTAGGCTTTCCCCAACCTGGACGACGGAAATCTAGGGCGCTGTCGCTTATCACTCCGAAGCATGCTGCCCACAAATCGATATCTTCAATCGACCCCGGCGCTACTCACTATCAGGATCCCGAGGCGCGCTTGAAACTACGAGTATATCTAGCTTCGCCGCAGAAGTTCGACGAAGCAATCGAGTTTGGTTTCCCTTCGAGTGATTCTTCGGCAATTCCATATAGGGATTTACCAAGCGCAAAGTGCCAATCGGATGGGATATTTTCTCCAGACTCGGAGAAGTTCAAGACGTTCCTGGAGGATGATAAATCATCTATTTACAGCGACGACGCATCGCTACCAGATCCCGAGTCACCTAGAACCCCCGACACGCTAGACAAACACGACAAGTCGCTTCAGCGACCTCGCACCAATGACTATCCATCTAGACATCCAGAAACTTATGCACAAGTACCTGCAGCTTCCCGTGAGATGACGCTACGCATGACGCTTACGCGACCCGATCTACGGGCCTGCGAAGACAATTTATACGGGTGGCAACAAACGCCGCGACCGTATTCCAGCAAACCGTCACAAGTGCTTGCATTACGGGATGATACTCCCATCTCTGCTCCGTATACTAGTCATGGTGCTAAAGAGAGTATGGACAAGATTTTCGCGGATATTGACCACGAGCTCGGTCTTCCTGCTCCTACGGACAGCAATGTTGTGAAGCGCTTCTGGAATCGAGTACGACGAAGCTAAGCTATACAGATATCATGCTAGCTATATCGAGAATGATCAATCACAACGGCCAACACACTCCCCGTGGTTGCGCGACTTGTCAACGTAGACCTCTCACTATGACGTTTATTACTACCCATCTTATTAGACTCTTCTTGTCTCACGTCGGTCCTATACTTTTTACTATTCATTTTGCGAAACGAACCTCACGCCTAACAGTCGCGGAGAACGAATGACATGGGATTGCGACAAGCATATCCAAACTGGCGTTCATGTACATGGAAACACAATCAATCAATCATTGCCTGGAGTTACGAAGGGGTTTTTGGCGAGGTATCAAAATGTTATCGACCGTTGTAAGGCCGTTTTTTTTTTGTTTTGTTTACAGGGCCCGGTACGAGACATGTCTTAGGGAATAGCAGGAGTAGAAAGCAAACGATAGTCTATTTTATTACTACGTCCTGTTAGACTACTACTTGAAAGTTGTCCACCCATAGCATTAGCTAGCTAGCTTTATGTTTCCAATACACTGTATCCGGACCGAGGTATTCGGGACCGTTGAACTTGACTCTTTTTTTCTCCTTCGGGAGTCCGATGGCAAAATTCAATAATTCGAAAAGTGTTATGCGTAGGCGCGGACTGGTAGTAATAGTATATGCACTATCGGGACTACTTAAGCTTAGGTAGGCTGATGTTGGGTATAGATCGACTAGGGGTGCTTATAGGTTCATGCGGGACACGCAGATCCCTCAGCTCGGAGCGGTGGAGAGGTGATGATCAGATCACCTGCATAGCTAATCTATTACGGCTTTCTCGCGTCCACTAGTAACACGCGAGTTCTCGTGGCGGGAGAAAATGAACTAACGTAGCTTCGTCGTTGAAACGTTAGCGTACTAGCAGGCGGGTATAGAGGAAGTTGCGTCAGACGTATTTAAGTTGTTATTAGTCAAGATAGGCGCAGGATTATTTTAGGGTGGTTACTAGTGCGGGTTTCTATTTATTATAGTCTGGTTGCTTAGATAGACTAGTTAGATAATGTACTATGATAGGTATACATAGATAGATAATATAATCGATAATATATATAATCTTAAGGTAGATAGGTAGGACAGGTAGATATCCACCGCGTCCTGCAGGTACGCGTACTCATCCAGTCCTACGGATTACATTTCACGGCGATATCATGCCGTACTCGCCGAGTCGTCTAAACTTACTTAGGTACACTACGGTACGGATAGTAGGCAGGTAAGGTAGGTAGTACCAATCTATACATGTAAGCGGTTGTCTAGCTTCGGCTTGGCGGCGTTTTTTTTTCTACATATGTTAGTTCTCATATGCTTGGCGGCGCCATAAGTTCGTCGAGTTTGGGAGGTTGGCCGGATAGGCTGGGCTGAATGGGCTGACCGCTAGATGGAAGTGAGATGGAAGATGGTATAGAAGATGCTTAAGTGGCTTGATAAACTAGAAAACGGTCTACATGTATTATCGAGTAGATAGGTACGGAGGGTGTTCCGAGGATTCAAAAAAAAAAAGAATGAATACACGTGTAAATATTTCTTACTGCGTGGCGTCTTGGATTATTGAAGACAATTCTATTTAATTCATTACACAATGAACACATTAAATAACTCGATATATTAGCTGCTTAGAGATCTCTACTCTGCATACATACAAATGCGGAGGTGTGAGCTTGATTAGGGAAAAGCTAGGGGATGTGCATAATCTATCTTTCTGAATCTACCTACCTACATACCTTGCACGATGCAGCCAGAGATCAATTAATTAATGAAAAATTACAATACCTACATACTAGCTACCTGCATCATGTACCTAACACAGTAAGTATTGCATAAAATCGGTAAACCGCGAAAAAGGTAATACATAGAACACGGAGAAGAAACAAATGGAAAACAGGCATCGCGCGTAATTCCCAAGGAACAACTTGACATTGGCGTAGTATCCCGAGCCCCGAGCGCGCTATGTATGCCGGGGGGGAAGACAACGTTCAGGGGGTATGGTTTGGTTCTGTCCTGTGTGGATACCTTATATACGGAATACTGTATGGAGAATGCCATGGTGAATTTCATCATTTACATAGTACGCGAATGATCGAACGTCGTCATATGTAATAAGTTCTCTTACATATAGATGTCTAATGCATGGATATATTTATGGAGAGTATCGAATAAACTACATACATAGAACCACAAGGCTGTTATATAATACCTTAGCAGCCGTGACATTGTGCCTAAATATTTATATAGATTGCTTACTATCTACCTAACCCCTATTCCTTAAGCACCAGATTCATGTCGTAGAGCATAGTATCGTAGAGAATTCATTTCAGGGACATAATTTGCTTAGTCCTTTCACTTTACCAAATCGCAGAAAAAACCTATTCGTCTACATTGTTCTGCATCTATATTTAATTTAGGTAGGTAGTAGAATCCGAATGATACCTCCATCTAGCATATGCGTAGGCTTGTTTATTGTCCGGCTTACGGATAGAACGGCATCGTCGAGTCGGCAGGAAACGATACACAAGTCCACTCACTACCAGTTCACAATACAAGCTCACACAACATATACCATCCCATTACTCCTAAACCCCGAGTAACGATGCCAAGTATAAAAAGAGAGAAATAGAGAGGAAAGGAAATCAAATCCAAAACTGTCTTTTCCATCGTGTTTGCTACAAGTACCAAGTATAGACGAAGCCGGCGATAACCTTGATAACTCGGCTTCTCTAGCTTAAACTACTACCACCACTACCAACTTCTCATCTAGATCATGACTTTCCTAAACCCTACCAGTGCGCCCCCTAGTTACAAGTACATTCCGTTTCATTCCTTGCCTACACCCAAAACGCATGAACAATAAGGTCTCGTCGCTCACGCATCGTCATCGCTATCGTCGCCGAGAAGCTCGCCTTCATCCTCGTCAACAATGGCATAGTCGCCTCTGCCTCGGGCAAAGCTGTCTCTCGTTGTATATCTTCGTTGGTTGCCTCCCCGTAGCCAGCTGTAGCGCCCGCCGCTGTCACTTCTGCTCCTAACGTTTTCTCTCACCATGCGCCATAGGCTGCCTATCAAAAGGGGCAACGCACCAATCACCGCTACCACGGCAGAAACAGCCACCACCGGGTACTTGACCAATGGCGAGTTGCTGTCGAGGCTACTCTGCTCACCGAGCCGAATCTGCCCAAATTTGCTTTGCCAGTTCTGGTAAACCCACCAGCCAACCGCCGAGGCGACCCCCATAGGAATGACTACGGCGAAGAAGATGCCGATGCCAGAAATGCCACGCGCCTTCTCGAATTCCTCCTCGTGGCCAGGGCAAGGGTGTGACCTAAGCACTTTGTCTGCCTCGAAACCGCCCTGACAGGTCGTCAAGGGGATTCGGCGGAAGCCGCTGGGTTCGTAGTATTCGAATTGGTCGGGGTTTTCTTTACAGACTTGCTCGGGGTCAAGAGGGCTAAGGCCATCGACAAGTTCGCAATGACCGTGGTTGTCCAATTCGAAGTTATAATCACTGAAGCATCATAATTAGTACTCATAAACTAGTTCGTACATATTTAAACTTACCACTCAAAGTCTGATCGAGTACATTCGCAGGTCTCTGTAATGTATAGGGGCTGAAGCTGGAAACTGTTGTAGCATTTCCTGTCCTTCTTTTTCCGTAGGTAGTAGTTCTTGTGACCGAACAGACAATGGTTCTCCTGCAAAGGATGTTCCGGCGACCATAATTCATAGTCGGACTTATCTGGGTCTTTATCTTCCTTGCATGGCTCACTCCCCAAACCTGAAAAGTCGAGATTCACGGTGAGGAGCTTGCTCCCTTGGTGACCCCAGAGGAGGAAATTCCTAGACGAACCGGACCGCAGAGTAGTGATATCCGTAATCACCATGTCATCGTCCGAGAATGTATAGTCTTCCCAGGTATCACCCCGATCGAGCGAGTAAGATACCGTCTTGGTCCGGGTATTTCTTTGCGCAAGAACCACGATGGACCCTTGGTCGCCAAAAGTCCACGTCCAACTTCCCTTTTTCACCATTTTCCAGCTTAGGCCGGCGTCCGTTGTCATGAATGTGTCTGCATCTTTAGAATCTCCAAGGACAGGGCCAACGTTGCCGATGCCAAACATGATGCCGATAGCTGACTCTGAAGAATATGTCTTTCCAGGATCCGCTCGCTCCGTGTAGCCATGAATATGGAGAGCGCACGACTCATCGCCGTTTTGACTATGGCAACTAAAATCGTTGCCATCCATGTCTTGTTTGGGAGGCGGGAGGAATCCCCACTGGGAGCCGTCGTTGTGGCTAATTCGCGTCTGAAGCCTTTTCGGCTCCGAATCGCTGTCCCTGTTTTGAACCGTATTGACTAGCACGACGCCTTCCAACCCAAGCATCTTCTCGAAGTCTACCCAATGGCCCCTATCGCAATTGACGCCCGCTACACTGAGTACATAGGATGTTCCGTTGGAATTACTCTTGAGGATCGATCCAAACTCGCGGTTTTCCTCCTCATTAGTTGCAACAAATAAGTTAACTGCGTGGGTTGAACTTTTTAGAACGGTATATGCGGGAACATCGAAATTGAACGGGAAATGGGCGGGTGCGTAATCCCGTCCGGTTAGACTACTGAGTGCGTTGAGCGTCTTGCCTGACTCCGTCCGATTCTCTGTAGCAACTACGATGAACTCGGCCATAGTTGCGAAACTGCTGACATTCTCCAAAGCGACACTCATCTTGTATCTCGGGAACTCGTCACTATATGAGAGCTGTAGAGGGTTATTGGCTTCGTTGTCCTCTCGTGTCTTTGCGAGACAAATTATTTGCGTCGAGTTGCGGAACCTATACGAGGATGAGCCTGTAAATTCGCACTTTACCACGTGCCGCTTAATTGTCGACCAGTTATCGCCGCGATCTGTAGAAAGAGAAGCTTCGAGATAGCAGTTGTCATCGTGGCATTTCTTTCCGTGCCATATGAGCCAATCCGGCTGATCCGGGTGGAACGAAAGGGGTATCTTGTCTGATTTAGTATCTGGCGGATCCCGTGGTTCGAAATAGTCAAAATTCCGTCCCCTATCAACAGTGTAATAGACCTTATTCTTTTGCGTGAAGAAAAAAGCCCTATCCTTGATATAAGGATGAGTAGCCATAGCATAGACCTCGTTACTGGGAAGCTTAGCTTTTGTCCAATTCTTGCCGTGATCGTGCGTAACAAAAATATCTGATGCCGCCGTGGTCGACAATTTATATGGTCTAGCGATTATGGTCTCACCATCCTCCTTCCTGTTCGACTCGCCCCGCTCAAGGTAGTGTTTCTCGAATCGATCAAAATCGCCCTCGAAAGGCCACTGGACATGTTCGATCTTATCGCTTCCCGGCGCACTCGGTGAGCCTTTAGCTTCCGAACACTTCCACTCCTTCTGTTTGTCTTTTTGGTCACCTCCAGGGCGCTTGCATACATTTCCGGGAATGAGACGCCAACCTGACGAGCCCGTGAATTTCTCATCTGGATCATTAGTCTTGCAAGCGCCTTCTGGCAGCGTGATAAGCCCGACAGGTTTGCATTCGTCACCATCCCGCACAAAGTTGAAATCGCACTCAAAATCGGCATCAGTACACTCGCAAGGAGTGGACTCTGGAATTGGATCCTTGAACTCTTGCTTGATGAAGCAGTTCGCGTCCTTCTTTCGTCTGTGGTACTTCTGCGTATGACCCATTACACAGCTTGGTTTGCCGTCGTCGTCCACACGTGCAAACCAGTCTTCCATGTCGCTTTCTTTGCAGGTATTTTCATGCAACCCCTCAAAGTCAATCGAGATGATATAGAAGCCGTCAGGCGATTTCCTCGACCCCTTTCGAGCGGTGAGGATGAACTTCAGGCTAGTCGAGTCTTGGGCAGTAGTCAAAGCCCAAGGTGCAACATTTAGACCGTCCGGTAGTTTGGCCGTCTCCCAATTCTTACCATGATCTAAAGAGAATTTGATCTCGTCTACATCTGCCTCCTTGCTATCTCTGACGGCAACAAGGATGGAGCCCTGGTCTCCAAATTCGTATTTATGCGGGCCTTTAGGACCTTCAATCCATGTCCTTCCAGCATCGTCCGAAATGTAGAGGTGCGAGTCCCAATAGGCATTGAGGTGGCTGCCATGGTTGCCATTGCCCATCACGAGACCTGGCGCTGGGCTTGAAAAGACAGGACCAACATTGTTTATTTCTGTAACGGAGTGTAAGTGTATCTCCTCGTCGCCCGTCTTGACGGACTCGAGGGTTCTTCCGTCGTCAAAACTAATCTTGGTCTTGACCTTCTTCTTCTCTTCTCCCCTTTCCACTTCTTCCCAATTATCTACCTGGTTGATCAAAAAGATACCTTGGATGTTAGAGACTTTCTCGAAATCGACGTAGGATTCCAAGTTGCGGTTTGTATGCTCGGCATTCCTAGTAAAATACGTTCCATTTGAGTTACTGGTCAGTAAGGTACCCATAGGGCTAGACAGCCGCCTGCTTGTTCGGACATCGATCTGTATGCTATAATTGGTACTTTCTAATACGGTGTACGACGATTCGAGGAGTGGATGATCGTGAGGGAAAACGGCACGGTGCCAATTTTCAGTATCGCCACTCACGTACAAAGCCATTTCAGCCGTATTACGCGAGGTGGTAGCTACTAGAAGATACTTTTTGACTTCGACTATGCTCACAATACCCTGGACGGGGCCACCACCGTTTAATTTTGGCTCTTCTTCCTGAACTGCCCCATCGGCTTCTTTAGCGTTGAAGTAATTGTCGGAGATTAGGAGGCGATTTTCACTCGGGGGAGAGAACATGCCACCTCTAACAATGCACAATATTCTCTGCTTATCCAAATCCTCCTTGCCAGTTGTAAAGAGGGGGGATGTTTTAGCCCACCAGCAACCTTGAGTACGTCCACGAAGGAACTCGACATTTTCAAAGCCGTCGGTAGTATACATTTGGAGATCTTCGCAAAAGCCCTGACATTCCATACCGGTGAATAAGATCTTGTCCGGATCATCGGCATGAAAACTCATCCACCGACGTGCTACGGCATCTTCGGAATTACTTAGGTATGCATCGGTAGAAAAAGTCTTCCATGTTTCGCCTCTATCATGTGTCTTCCAGTGAACGTTCCCACGAGTCAAAACATAGGCACGGTTTGGATCGTGTTCGTGCATAACCAAGGCGACGGCCTTGTCGTGTTCGATTCCTTCGGTCTTAGCCCAGGATGCGCCCCCGTCGGTCGATCGCCAAATAGTACGCCCTGAAATCTCTTGAAACAGAATAACATTGGAGTTCTTGAAATAATGTAAGTTGTCGGGAAAATCTTCGAATGGGGTAGCGACGATGGTCGGACCGTTCTCGGCGTAGGCAGTTGAGGCCGACCATAAAAGTGTCGTTAGAAGAAAAACTGCCGACCATATCGAGGCAACAGCCCCCGAAGCTCCCCTAGCCCTCATGGTTGCGTTGTTTGAGGCGTCACGCAGAGGTCATGACAAGCTATCCACCTCTGCGCGAGGAATGGTCTTGAGAGGATCGATGAGGGCGAACGCTAAAGTGCTCAGATGAAGCAATCTTGGGGCTAGCTCGATGCTATGTAAGGTTAGGTAGATAGGCGACGGAGCTCTAGGGTATGGGATGATGGTGCGTTAAAGGGATTTATCGATTATTTTGATAGAAAGAAAATAGTAGATTTGTGTTGTTAGCAGCGACGTCAGATAGTGATCACTGCGTTAGGTGTCATCAATCGTTAGTATGTAGATGTACAAGAAGATAATTAGGTACTTAGTTGAGTCTCAGCTTTTCTAAATGCGCCGCGCGGACATTTCAGGGATCCACGTCGCAGCTACCTTTCCTAAGTAGGTACGATAAATGGTACACAAATCCTTATTTGCACGTACTGAAAAGCCGCTAGGATTGGCCCTCAAGATGCCAAGTGGTGCAACTAGAGTCCACTAAGATAAGCCAATCATTGATAGAGCTATTCTTATTGCTTTTCTCAGCCCTTGTGGCAAAGCACCACATACCTCTCTGTAGCTGTGGCTTAGTTAGAGACAAGGTTTTAGGTGTTATCTTAGGTAGGTAGTTACATCCACATTTCCCGTAGGTGTTAAAAGTTGATGAATATTTTTTACTTCAATATTATAAGAACCATATTTATCTTAACTCTATACTATACTATTATATGTGACTATGGAATAGTGTCATATACTTTGAGTAGTTATCTGACTAGTATATACTTAAGTTAGTAGTTGTGGACCAAAATGACCACCAGTTTTTTAAAGACTTTTAAACATTTCATTATTTCTAACGAAGAACTTCTTACTAATGCGATAGATACGTTCCTGAATAGAGCTAAGACTTATTAGTTTTTGAGACTTGCAAAGTTCACTTGTTCTGGACAGGTAGGTAAACAATCTCTAAAGAACCTCGCTATTACATAACATTGATAGGATAAGATAAGCTAGTTAGGCGTAATTGCAAATAAGATAAATAAAACAAAGACGTCATTGAGGGGTTATAGATCCTACTTGATAGTAGAGCATGCTTGCATATATTCCTAAGTTACTACGTCGTAGATTAGAACCCTTTGTTTATTCGTGTATACTTAAGTAAGTAGTATTATATCTATGCTTGTATAATCTACGGTGTTCAGACCGTGGGGACAAGTGCCCCTCTATTCCTTTGAAACAAGCAAAATCTGAAACATAGCTTTCCAGGAATGCATAGGCGTATTTTTCATGTTACCCACATATGTGCATACGCGCATGCTAGATACGGCACTAATTCCCGGAGTGCGTACCTAGCTAATGTATGGAACCGCTTTTTGGGACAAGTTTGCATCCGAAAAGAAAAGAATAATGTCCTACATATGTAAGTAATAAGACAGGCCCAAGAGATAGACCCAAAAACTTGCCCAAGTCGGGGTTAAGGCTACGGTGGGGGCTTTATTTGATAAACTCCTTCACCCCTCGCCCCACTAAAATAATTTTCCGGGGCGTGAATCGTCAACTACAATACAACATAGTCTTCTCAGCCATACTCGAGAACTAAAAATATCACGTATATGTTACGCGTAGTAGTTGAAGTAGCAATAGTCTTTTATCTATTGAGACTGACATATACTTGAGAGCTTATTTTATATTATATATGTAAACGTTTACGTAAGTATTACATTGCATATCAATGTCATAAGCTTGGGATCTTCCTATGTGAGCAATCATGGTTGATAAGGTAATGAAACATTATGTACATCAGAGCCTAGGCAACGGCCATTGGACCTTGGCAGTAAGTAAACAAGATCGGTTGAAATAGCATTAAACTCTAGGTTTGTATTACCCATTTAGTACATGCTACAGGGGCGGATAGAATGGGCAGGGACGGACTAAACGTGCCAGACAGGGTTGGTCGATGTAAACAGAAAGCAATGCGACAAGCGTCTCATGCTCCTTCCATTTAATTATCTCTTACACTTTTCGGTACAGTAGGGAAGGGAAGTACCTAAATAAGCACAAACACGCTTCACAGGTTCCTGCCGCAACCGCATTTCTTTATTTCCTCCCCGGTCTAACCGTTTACCGTTTACCGTCTACTGCCTGCCTTCTGCCTTAGTGACGCGCGACACACTCTTTACTATTCTTACCCCTTCACAACTATTTTTCTTCCTTCTCCTTTTCTACACATCTTCTTCTTCTTCTTCATCCCATATCCATCCCATCTCCATAATCGTCTTATAGTAAAGTACTATAGACTGTGGCCTTAAACACTTTAACGGCTTTACCCTATAATCAACACGCATCATACAAGAACGCTCAAGTCAAAATATCCAAACGTACCTATACGCGTCAGCTAAGCCAAACATAAATCACCATGGCGTTGGCGGCTGTCTACAAGCAGTTCCTTGCTGCGCCGAACTCATCCCAACTCACGGACGATGCTTCCCTCCACTACATAACCACTACTTCTAGTTACAGAGGTTCAGCCGAAATACTCAAGCACCTTAACACTACCACCAGGCTTCTCAAGAAGAAAAAGGCGGAATTCCTTACTGTCATAGAAGGTCAAAATTCCATTGCCGTCGAGATTGATACTGTACTTGAGTTTCTCACCAGTGGTGGACCCTACCTACCCGGTCTCGATGACAACTTCCTAGCTGATCGTACTGTTTATATTCCCATTGTAGGTCACCCTATATTGTTCAAACTACTCTTTCATCAAGACTTAACTAATACGCAACTTAGATGCACATTGTCACGTTTGATAATAATGGCAAGATTCTACAGGTCCGCCAGTCCTGGGATCAAGGCTCCCTACTCAAGCAGCTCGATGTTATCGGCAAGTCAGGTCGCAATTGGCCAATTCGCGACAGCAAGGAACAGATCAAGTTGATCGAAACTTGTGTCAAATCCTCGAGTAATGGCGCTTCTAGCCAAGACCCTATTGACCTTGCCGTCCGCGGTCGTGGCAACTCGAACAATGCCTTACGCGATCCCCACGCTTCTCTTGCCTTGTTCGCTCCTCGCGATGAGTCCGATGATAGCATTGCCGCTGTTATCTCCCCTAGGGGTGGAGCTCGGCCGCGACAACGCGATATTATGGAGATCTTAGGTGACGAGCCAGTCGAAGGTCCTGATCGCGATCGATCAGAATCGCCAAGCAAAGCGGTTGCCCCTAAAGCTGGCGGTGAGAAGAAGTTCCAGCCAAGCCGCCTATTTGCGGATGAAGAAACTTTAGAAGAGAGCGACCCGATCGAAGACGTTGCTTCTCCTAATCGTTTCTACCGCCCCAACCCCCAGAAGTACAGTCACTTTGACTTCGACGATGGCTCTAACGAACCCGAGCAGGCTCCGCTACCAAACGAAACAACCCCTGTAAAGACCAAACATACCAGTCAATGGTCTTTTGATGACTTCGTTACCCCACACAAAATAAAGCCGTCTAAGATCTTGCAGGAGAAGAATGCTCGTCATTGGGGAAATGAGGATGATGAAGTGTTGGATAGTCCAGAGCGCAAGCCTGTACTCCCTAAACCTCGTCGTGACGCCGAACCCCATTTCGAATTCATAGATGATGGCGTTCCTAGTGGTGCGCCTCGTGCTACACGTCCCCGCGGCTCAACGCATAACAATGGGCTTGGCTTGTACAAGAACAATTTGTACAACGAGGACGGAAATGGGACACCTCCTGCTAGTGGGCCTCAACCCCTGGGAGCCATTACGAACTTAAAGGACCGCGGTCGAGATTTCGAATCTCACTGGGACATGACGGACAAATCGCCAGCCCAAAAGCCACAGTCCAAGCCCGCGGTGGGAGAAGACCGTAAAAAAGCCGTCAAGATGATGGATGCTAACTGGTCGAACTATGACCAATCTCCTGTACCAAAGGAAAAAGAAAACAAACCTATTAGTATGGCTAAAGGTCCTGGACCTGACGGCGAGCGAGGGATCCACATCGGTGGTGACGGAATGGGCGGCGGTAGAGGCTCCAACCGCAACTGGCTATTCGGTGACGATGATGATGATCAGAGTGCTACGCCAGCACCCAGGAGAAAGGCCCAGCCTGCAACCGCTACGACTTTCAATTGGGATTTCTAGATCATCTTGCATAATTCCCGACGTCGGAAGAGAAACTAAACCAAATGATAATTAATGCAAACATTACCAACTATTATGTATGAAAACGCCTAAATGCCGCTCATGAATTACGAGAAGAATGCAAGAGGAAGCAAGTCTTTTGTGTCTGCGAGGCAAGAGTTATAGGATATTCTCTGGACAGGTGATTGGTCTTTGAGGTTTGGTTGAGTATAGGTTCTTGTGAATCAGCCATATTACAATACCGCGTTAGATCACTATTGCAGCAATAACAACAATCGATGGAGTTGATACCATGGCTAGAATTATTCGAGCAACTTACTTTGCTGCT
This sequence comes from Daldinia childiae, assembly GCF_008694065.1. NCBI lineage: Eukaryota > Fungi > Ascomycota > Sordariomycetes > Xylariales > Hypoxylaceae > Daldinia > Daldinia childiae. The sequence goes on along the minus strand of NW_022984645.1, from coordinate 2,875,336 downwards.
GTTCTCCTAGCTTCGGCTATACAATTGCCTTTGCTGTGTACATTCTGTCGGCTCGCATGTAATTAATTTCCTTGATTCCTATTAATTATTATCAGTGTACAATGAATCCAGAGGGATATATTATCCTTATAATTTCACGTGAAGTGTGACATGTATATCAAGTCGGTAATTAGTCTAGTATGACAGTAAGTGGTATTAGATCCTAAAATTAAGGAATGTAACTCGACAGTAACTATAACTAAAATATAAACACTATTGTATAAATCACAAGTAATTGGACCTCTCGATGGTTCACAGGTACAATATGAGACTAATGGTACTCTACTTCAAGGTTTTTTGCTCGTACATCCAACTAATGCTACCTATCTATGTAACAGATCTAGACGCAGTCCTTAATATTCCATCGAAGCCTTTCGTTGGCCGGAAGAACACCAACAGAGCCTTGATATCAAAACCCGCAACACATAAACAAATTAAATCAGAACGCCCTGGACCCGTAGCGCTACCCATTCCAATATAGTAATACAAGAGGCCTGAAACCCCCTATTCGACGACCCGAACCTCTCTCCCTTAGATCGCCGTTAGTAAGACGCCACATTCTAGCCTCGTAGTGGTCTATAAAGCTAACAGACTAACAACCCAGAAAAGAAAAAGCAAAAAAAAAAAAAAAAAAGGCAGCGCAGCATAAATCATAACAACCCTCCCTCTACTAACACAAAAACTTATACATCCTCTTCCACTTCGGCCACACCTTCCTCTCCTCCGCCTCTTGCGCAAGCAGAATCGGGAGATTAAAATCTCTCCGTCCCGTATCTATATCCATATCAGCGACCTTAATAAACGAGGTGTGCGCCCAGTACCTATGGGCGACGTAAAACACAACCACCACCGGGAACGCCATATACTGCAGAAAGAAGTTCTGCGCGAGCTCGCTAGGCGAGAGCTCTTCCCAGCCGACGGGACGAGCGCCGACCCAAAACTGGGCGATGAGGACTAGGATGTTGAAGAAAAGACCGAGGTAGGATCCGAACACGCCGCATTGTGACTTAAAGGCCAGCTCGCGCAGACTATGGCCTTTTAGGGCCCAGGCGCGGCGGAACCGGATGTGCGCTAGGCAGATGGAGGCCCAGGTAAAGATGGAAGAGAGGCCCGATATAGCGACGAGCCAGTCGAGCACGACGCTTTGTTCGTTAAGATCCGCGAGGTAAGCTAGGAAACCCATCGAAGATGATATTATGATGGAAACCAAAGGCCGTCCGCGACGGTCGACATATGACAAGATTCTCGGTGCTTGCCTCTGATCTGCCAGTGCGGCGAGAGTTCGCGAAGAGCCAAACACGGAAGAGTTTCCGACGGATAAGACGGCGATTAGGATGACAACGTTCATTACCGAAGGTAGGACCTCAATGCCTGCATTTTCGATGGCGATGACGAAAGGCGACGCGGCCGCGACCGCCGATCCGGGAATGAGAAGACGTGGATCATTGTAGGGCACGAGTAACCCGATGAGAAATAGAGCTACGATATAAAATATAGTAATTCGCCAGAACACCTGCTTGATAGCAGTAGGCAAGGACTTGCGCGGATTTGCCGTTTCGGCTGCGGCCAACCCGACTAGTTCTGTCCCGGCGAAGGCAAATGCTGCTGTGACGAAAACGCTGCAGAGGCCTTTGAAGCCATTGTGAAATGCGCCTGGATCTCGCCAATATAAAACCCCTATATACCCACCTCCTGGGACACCGCCAATATTCAGGACGATTCCTAGTAAGCTTGAACCGGCAAGAAACGTCAATAAACGAACAGGATTGTTGGGTAGAGTAGTGGTAGAAGAGAATCTCACATGAAGCCAATCACAGCAATAACCTTGATAATGGCGAAGACAAATTCGGCCTCTCCGTAGCCTTTGACCCCAAACAGGTTGATCGCAACAACCGCGATTAGAAATATTGTCACGAAAATTGCTTTATTTAGATCCGGATTCCAATACGTTATAGTTATCGACGCGGCGATGATCTCGAGGGGTAGCGCGACCAGCCATTGCAGGGCGTAACTAAAAGAGCGTGTAAGTCACATTCACCTCATATGACCATTATAGCTAGAAAGAAAGGAGGAAAAACATACTTCCAACCCATAGCAAACCCCCACGACGGGTCTAAAAAGCGCGTTGAGTACGCAGAGAAAGATCCAGCAACAGGGAACGAGACGGCCAGCTCGCCAAGCGCCTGCACGGTACAGTATAACATGCATCCGATGAACAGGTACGCAAGCAACAGCGACGCCGGGCCCCCAACCTCAAGTGCGCGACCCGAAGCGACGAATAACCCGGTCCCTGCGCCATTGAAACACCGTTAGCTAAACCTCCCATTCTCCCGCGTTCATCCATTCATTCACACAAGCACACGTAACCAAGATAGATAGATGGATGGGAGCGAGTACCCACCAATAGACCCCCCAATCGCAATCATCTGCAAATGTCTGCCCTTCAGCTTCCGCGCAAGATGCGACTGCGCAGTCTGCAAATTTGCCGCCCTAACATCATACCTATGACCCCCCGACGACCCCGACGACGAGCCCCTCCCCCCCTCCCCCCCTCCAAGCATCGGCGCCCGCAACTGCGCCGCCTCCACCGCATGTATCGCGTCGAGCGGGTCTTCCGGCGTAACGCGCTGATTCGGGTCTCGACGGAACCCGTCGACAATGCGATCGAAGAACCGGGTGCGCGACGACGACGCCACTTCCTCGTACAGCGGCTCGCGCATCGTGTAGCTGCTCCCAGGCGCCAGCGAGTCCTCCTTGATCGGGAAGATGCTCATCTCGATGTCCCTGTTCGACGGCGGCATGGTGGGTGGTGGTTCATCGCGCGCGGGGCGATTCGAAGCTGGGATTAGGCGGGTTAATTTGGTAAGTACCTAGCCGTGCGCGCAATTTAGTAAGTTCGCGGTGGTAGTTTCTTGTCGACGATGCGACAAACAAGTGTTGTGGATTTACATATATGAGGTTTCTATCATTAATGTTAGGTATCTTCGTAAAAGTCGACGTGGGGTCTTGACGGATGTTGGTTCAGGGTAGCTTATCAGCCACGCGAGCTAAATAGAAATGCACCTTCCTTTTGCTCCTACGAGTTACATAATGGCATCTACATCCCTGCTTGTATACGCTTAAATAGTGGATATTTGTAGATAACGTGCATGGGATGAACTTCAAATCCAAGATCTGGCCCAGATCCATCTTACGAGTTTAGGTACCTATCCAAGATATTTACTTACACTGTATGTGTACCACGGCATCAAGCCATAGAGTGAGTGCAGTGGGGGCAACCTTGGCGTTCAAATTCGAGTTGGTGAGGTAAATTACTTATAAACATCAAGTCGTTACTGTATCGCCTCAAATATCACAAACAGGACTAAACGCAACAATATGTTTTAGTTTATACATGTTCAGAATGCCATATATACTATGCGGCAACCATCGAGAAAAACAACCCTCCCGAGCTCTGCATTACGCCAATGATGCTCCCCGAAGTAGGTGGAGATGATATATGCTAATTATTTCTGAACTCATTGGATAATCTTTCCTTCCGCGTCTCTTGGTTTCCGCTTCCATCCCGTCGAGAATAGATGGCCCATGTCGAATCGAGGGAAAAGGTGTGCCTCGGTATTGATGACAATCTTATCCAACGGAAGAAGATCGTTGGGAGAGAAGAGAAGATAAAAGTACTTCAAAGTCTCGGCCTATAAGGTAAAGAATAAGTTAGAAAATGCATCCAATAGTGTAGAGGTATGGGGAACATACCAGCCAAAAACTTTCCATATTGTCTCGCGTTATTGGAGGAATCTTGTTCGCATTTGAAAGACTCGAAAACCCTCCGCCATCCGCTACAGCAGTGTGGTTCATAAACGACTTGAACATCTCCCAGCCCCATTCTCGGTACTTGATATCACCTGTGATTCTCCACATGTAAAAGAGGCTTTCTACAGTCTCCGGCCGCTGGAGATTATGAGTGTCCATAGAGTGAACCGAGTAATCTTTTCGCCACTGCGCTTCGGGGTCCGGATCAAATTCAGCTGGTGGGTGGTGAGGAGCAGATTCGGGCGCAGGTGGGTCGGCGATGTTAAAGTATGTGATTTCAGCCGCAAGACCGGTGGCCATCCACTTATACATGCCCCAGCATGTCTGCATCAGCTCCTTCGCGAGCTGCATGTCGGCCTCGTTCTGTTTTGTCCACGTTGGCTTTTTCCTAGCCTCCGCTTCTGTCAAACCGCCCGTGACAGCAAGGGCAATCGTGCCCGGCATGAAGCAGACCAAGTGATCCATCTTAGGAGACAAGGCGCCCTTCAGACCATCTGGCCGCTCTCCAATGATGGTGAATCCAGACGGCTCTGTGTAGGTGACGAGGTGCTTGCGGACTCCCCGTAGTGTCTCATCCCACATTTCTAGATAAACGGGTTCCTGCTTATTAGTTTGTAAATACTGCTTGATAAGATACTCATAATACGAGTCTCCTCGGCTTCCTAACCGTATGTTTTGACCTCTGAAAGTACCATCCGTAGCATAAATGTAGATGGGCACTAAGCCATCTTCGACCCCGTTATTATCAACAACTTCCATTACTTTCTCGGCTTTATCCCAAAAATATTTCTCGCCGGTCAACTTGGCAAGATACTTAAACTCGAGCTGCAAGGTAGTCGCCTCAGCAGTAGACGATGCGCCACCCTCATCGTGAGCTGGTATACCTTCGTATTTCCCGATATTCACGCTGGCATAGGGAACACCAGACGGAGAATCGAAAGCAGATATAAGTCGGTCTGCGAGATCCTTTGCCTTCTCGAGGTACAGATCCTCTCCAGGTGCTCCAGGGTCATCGTCTGATAGCGGTGCCAGCTCGGGGAGCTCATTAGAGAGATAATGAGCAGAGAGAAGGCCGCCTAACATACGAATTGTCGTCTCGAAGGTGCTAACATCTTGATCTTGGTCATATGATAGGGTATTTGAAATCCACTCCCTCGCGTGAGTGACACGGGAAGTGAGATTCATCAGAATCATGGTGTCTAGAGCATCCACGATGATCCACCCCATTCCTCCCTTAGCCATCTGGTCACCTTTCTTGGATATCGGGTGAAACTCATCATAACCTTGAGGTAGGTTAGCAAAAACTAGGCATGAAGTCGTAACCATTGATTCGAATTAAATATCTTACCCCAGGCATATCGTTCGTAAGCGTCCCAGCTTAGGGTGAAAGCTTCAACGACGCGTTCTCTCCGCCCCAACCAATCGGCAGACCTCCCCGATCCGGAGTTAGTAGTAAGCCAGGCCCATATGGGAGTTGAAGCGGCGACGGTATCACGGTGACTGCCGAATACACCGAAATAATACAATATCAGGATCACCAGGAGCACAAGACCAATTATCCGTTTTCTCCGCCAGAGAGGTCTGGCTCGGTAGGAGGGCGGGTACGCATACGGTTTGTCCTTGTACATGGGGAGAGAGTTTCGATCGTCGAAGAGGCTTCCAACCTTATCTTGCACGCCCCCAAGTATTCCAGTGTTTTTGGGATTTGAACCCTTTCTACCTCTTGCGACTGCTGTGTTGCCCCAGACGTGATCCTCCACTATCCTCTGCGGGTTGCTAAACGAGGGAACATTTTTAGGGACGGAAAATGACATGTCAATATCGTCGACGGCTTTCTTGCTTTTCTCGAGAGCATTAATACTGGCCTCGACGGCGCGTTCGGTGAAGTTGACGGCAGCACGTGGCACGGTGGTCTTAAGGATGGATAGAGCGTTCTTTCGATGGATACCGAAGGGGTCGCGTACATTCATGAGGCAAGGTATAGCGACGACAAAGGATACGCATTAGTAGGCGGGTTGTCGAGGAAAAGCGACTCGTATTGATGGACTAGGAGTAATCGTATAGGCGGTAAAATAAGAAGCACGCCTAGCCCAAGAAACTTAATTGGATAAGAACAATGACAAGATCATTTCTATTCTATCATTACTCTTCTTCTCTCTGTGCCGAATTTTGGAAATTCGCCTAATAAAGGCATAGGCACGTAGGAAGAAATTCCCCGTTAGCTTTGATTCTAAGAAAAGAAAAGGTGAGTTGCTGCTACTGACTTATAAAATATATGGTCGGAAGGAGGTACCTATTAAGGACAGCTAACTAGTTAGTTTTACAGTACAACGTCAATTGCCGTTCGCCTGGTCCTGCCGTCTATCCAATTAGCAGCCAATAGGAGTTTCAGCATATATGCAGCTAGCCCCTCCACAATCGTCGCCCCACAATCGTCGACATCAGTGCATGCGCGATAGAGAGAAGTACCTGCCTCACATTGGGTTACATGTATGTAGGTTAGGTACCTAGAAGCCCGAATTATATTGGGTAAGTACATGCAAGCCTGATATACTATCTAGGTACATTTACTCATATGTATTTCGAAGCTTCAAAGTTCACATGTTCATATAAATTAAGCGATTACTTCTTAATGCTTAGGTTGTTAGGAAGGCGCTATCAATTCATATTAAAGACTCGTCATTGTTCGGAATTGGCAAGAACTACTTAAATCTCAAAAATCAAAAGTACCTAATATATACCTCTTAGATATCTCGGCTCCGTCTTCAAGTCTTTGTTCTAAGCCAGTCGACTACTACCACAGTAGCAACCACAACCGTTTGGACGACGCACAATGGATCCTTCCAATTGTCACCGTTCGAGCTACAAGTGCTACCCGTATCTTACCAAGGCGGAGTTTTCTGAAGTATGCCACTATCTGGACAGGAGATATCGTCGTGCTACACTAGGACCCTTGCGCAAAGAATGGCGTCTTCATGTTCACACGGCGTTGGAGTTGTCCTTTGAGCCTGGTTCAGGGCGTACTACCTTTCTACAAGTCACACGACCTCTGGACAACAGAACGGCTGCTGACGATGAGCTCGCCGCTAAGATGGGTGGCGTCTCATTGGGCGAGGATCAAGATATGCAACTGGATGCCGACGAAATGATGGTCAAGATGGAAGATTCGGACAAGGTCAGACATATTATGACTAACCCCCCCCCCCCCCCCCCCCCCCCCCCCCCAATAGCGCGGTATAGATGAATAACACGTTTGTAGGAAGTCGTTTCTAAACGACCATCCCGGGCACACTTCCAAGCAGGTCACGTCATTTATGAGATTCATTTCCACCCGACTTATAGCTCACCCTGTCTCTGGTTCACTCTACATGGTCTGCCAGCTGGGGAATCACCGCTCAATATCGAAACGGTCTTCCGTCACTTGGTCCCTGAACAGTTCAAAGATTCTCTCCGAACAGTTGGTCCTATAGGCGCCATCTCAATCGACGTAGGTGAATTTTTGTTCTGCCTAATAAGTCAATTATTTGTTTCTCATATTGGGTATTTTATTATCTCTACCTTGGGACTAACCATGACGTCTACAGCACCACCCTATTACCGGACTCCCTTCGTTCTTCGTTCACCCATGTGCCATCGGAGACGCCATGGCTGGGTTTGACTGCGCAAAGCAAGACTATCTCATGGTATGGCTTGGTCTGGTGGGAGGGTGTGTTGGACTTTGGGTCCCTCAACAGATGGCTGCTGTCAATGCTGGCTAAGGCTCTAGGTGCCCATATAATAAGGGAATGAGCCATACCCTGACAACCGATGAAATTGAGAGGGAGGCTTTATCCTGAATGCATTCTTTCAGCAAGTTTGGTACTAGCAAGTCTTCATTCATCATCGCTATCTTCCTCCATCGCCACATCTTCGTCGCTATCTTCTTCCTCCTCTTCGTCGCGAGTTCGTTTTTGCCCGCGAGCATCAGGGCCGTCTGCATCCGCCATCGCATGGTCGGAGCTCTGCGGAGGCTTCGTAGGAAGACCATGAGGGGTGGAGGCTGCCGCAGGTGTGCTGGTGGTAGTAGTGCCAGGTGCCGGAGCATTGAAGATGTTCTGCTGGGCTTCCGTCATCTCGATATTGGCGGCGGCAGATCCCGGAAGCTTATATGTACCGTCTAGTTTCGCGATGATATCTGATTTGGACTTCGCATACTCGATCCGCTATAGGCACGCGTTAGTTAGACAGACTCGGCGCAAATAAGTTCAAGAATATGAAAATTTACATACAAGTTCCAGTCCTAAGAATTTGAAACCTTGTAAGGACCTTAATGCTTGAGTCGCTGCCTGCACATCGCGAAAGACGACGTGAGACTGGCCACGCATTTTTATGGTCTTTAGAGTCACAATGTCAAGCACAGGGCCGTAGGTCGAGAATAGCATGTAGAGTGCCGTTTTTAGGTCTGTCTTGTTGATCTTATTCGAAGGTAGATTTGTAACGTAGAGCCTGGAAACAGGGTTAGACAGAGGCTTACAAAATAAGTTAATCGCATAATCTCGAAAACTTACGTCTGGTTTGGTGGAATTGGAGCTGTCTTGCCGCCAGTTTTCGGTGGTTGACCGCGTGTAGCGACGGTGGTGGCCATTGTGAAGATACAAGTATATCGGATTCAATTAATTATTGTCTAACGTATTGAATCGCCAATCCCAATTTTATCTACACTCTGTACTGGTCGTGAGAAATCTTAAAGTTCCTATAATACAGCTTAAAGGTTGCTTGACGATCTCGACGGTCGTGTTTAATTATTGTAGAAGACAAGCCACGCAGAACGGCTGAAGGAGCCTCACAATACCGATATGGACGTTCCATTAGGTTAGGTACATTTAATCTGCCACACTTGGCGGGATGGATGCTGTGGCTTGAGCTCAATTTTTACCTGGTGACGCACGTCAGCGGAGCCCCTGCTGCACCCCACCTGCTGCTTGCCCTGCCACCTCGCATCTTTAGCTGCTTGTTAAGAACTAACTTACACCTCCTTTCTTATTCCTAAATCTTCAAGACAGCTACCTAAAACTACCTAGGTACCTAATCTACCTCGACGTGGTAGTAGAGAGCTATACTCCTATCACTAGTAGGCACAGAACTAAAAACAAAAGACACCCACATTGAAGGAAAAAGAAAGAAAAAGAGATACCTTATCAAGATGGCCGCCCCGGAGGTTCACCATCTCTTCCATCGACCTATTGCTGACCATTCCTTCTCGGCCGACCGTCAGACATTGGCCGTCGCTAAGGACTCTACTATCGAGTTATACGGCAAGGTTGGAGGTGCCTTTAAGTTAAAAGATGAGCTAAAAGGCCACGATAAAACTATCACCAGTGTCGATATTGCTCCAGGCAGCGGCCGAATTGTCACGTGTTCCCAAGGTCTATCTACCTCATTTACAATTTACAATTTACATATTATCTAAAACCTATTTATGTATGAGCCTATTCTAACATGCTCGATAGATCGTAATGCCCTAGTCTGGGAACCCTCTCCTACTGGTTACAAGCCAACTCTAGTACTTCTTAGAATTGCTCGAGCGGCTACCTTCGTTCGCTGGTCCCCCTCCGAGACCAAGTTCGCTGTTGGCTCCGGTGACAGGGTCATCGCTATTTGCTACTTCGAAGAGGAGAACGACTGGTGGGTTTCTAAGCACTTGAAGAAGCCCATTCGAAGTACCATCACTAGTGTCAACTGGCATCCTAACTCGGTGCTGCTCGCTGCCGGCTCTACCGATGCCCACGCGAGAGTCTTCTCGAGCTTCATCAAGGGTGTCGATGCTCGTCCCGAGCCTAGTGTCTGGGGTGAACGTTTACCGTTCAACACCGTCTGCGGCGAATTCTTGAATAACTCTGCCGGTTGGATTCACTCTGTCGCCTTCTCTCCGAGTGGTGACGCACTCGCATTCGCTGCTCATGACAGTAGCATTACTGTCGTCTACCCTACCGCTCCTGAGCAACCTCCGCGAGCTGTCATTAGCGTCAACACCCAGCTCCTACCTTTTATGAGTCTAATTTGGAACGGCGAGAGCGAGATCATCGCAGCCGGATACGATTGCGAGGCGTTTAGATTCAGAGGTGACGCATCTGGATGGCAGCTGAGTGGCACTTTGGAATCTAAGGGAGGTCCTGGTTTGGGAGATGCGCGAGAAGAGTCCGCCTTGAATATGTTCAAGCAGATGGACTTGAAAGGCAAGGCCAAAGACGACACTCAGCTAAAGACCGTTCACCAGAACACCATCTCGACAGTCCGTGTATACGAGTCCGATGGCGGAGCCGTCACCAAATTCAGCAGTAAGTCTTTCTCCTCGCACCGAAGCCTCAGGTTGTTCTATGGATATGCTAACGGGATACAAAGCAAGCGGTGTTGACGGTAGAATTGTCATCTGGCACACGTAGACTCATAGATAATAAACACCCGCATCAAATTGATGTGTCTTAAATATATCGCCTTTGTCCACACCGCCTCATGTTTCTCCCTAGTTCTGTTCTTGCAGTTACTCGAAAGTCCCTTAGAATGGCCCTTAGTTGTATAAGCCTCTAGAAGCCTACGGTTCTCCCGACCGCAGCTATTATTGCCGTGCTATTAATACCAGTAGAGCTCCATGCGTTCTGATTTACTAGTTCTACATATTAACCATGTTAAATTCAACGACATCACCAAGTGACTTTATTTATCGCAGGGCTCAAGGCTCACCCGTTGCTTCACCTACCCAAGAGAATCTGGCCATGGAACCAAGCCCACGTACAAAAGCGACCGGCACCAAGTCCCTACCAGTCACCACTACCGAGTGGGAAGTCGTTGATCCCCAATTCTTGCCGTTGTCACCTGGGGAGTGCCCATGTTTCACCCCTCGCCCAGATCTCCGGTATTTGAAGAGAGAAAATGACAATAACCGTCCTCCACTGGAGCAAATAGGAGAGCCGAATAACTGCGCTCCTCTGGCGTATCCTCTGGAGTCAGCACCGCGTATTTTCAAGCCCGAGCCAGATACATACTTGCCCCAGGTTGCAGACCAGCACCCATGGCTATCTACGCCTCCCGCACCCGCCCCATTGCGTACAGATGGACGGGCTCTCTCCATAGCCACGTCCAACCGCACCGTAAGTATACCTAGCAGCAGCACGGGACCCATCATGAATACCTACGCGACGGCGCGCACCGTCCACGATATATGCTTGCAAGCAACGAGGACGTATCTCGACACGCATATCGCGAACCGGCGTGCTCGGGCTGCCAGTCAGGGTTGGTCTATGGCTTGTAATGGCAGTAGTAGTAGGGGCAGCAGCAACGGTACCAGTACGAATAACAGTAGCAACACCACCGATAGTAGCAACAATAACAGCAACAATAACAACATTTGTACTCACAACTTTACCTTCAACTCCAACGCCATTCCACCTTCAACCCCGTCCCTCCTACTCAACACAAGCAGCATTTGCAGCATGCTCTGGACCGGGTCGCAACGAGACCGTTTACACGTACTCAACGTTGAGCGGCTCGCGATCGAATCTATGGGGCGGTTAATGCACTGGGCGGAAACCGTAGCCCTTAGCAGCGAGGACGAGTGGCGGGTAGCCGACGAGCAGGCTTTGTGGCAGGCACTCGACGCGGGGAGGAATCTGTGCAGTTGGTTGGGAGTCCCGGATGCGATGCACGCGATGGAAGCGCTTGAGGGAGAAGTGATGGAGGAGTATGGGGGCCCGTGAAAGGGGATAGGGAGATGGGGGAGATGGTGGAGATTATAGCGTCATTCCTAAACGGAAGCAAAATAAAGCAATGGCAAGTAAAAACGGCAGGTAGGAGTGTCATGTAGGTGATGATACGAAATCCTATAGCTGTACTAAAAATCAGCACTAGATAAACCAGCCGGTAATGGGTATTTCACGTCGTAGCAAGATAATTGCTATATTTTACTGTGGTAAGACAGTCTTCAAGATCAACGAGGTCACCATGAAGAACAACAATCACAACAGATCACGACGGACTAGATTTGGTAGTAAATCGGTACTCATATATGATCGTCGTAAAAGATTTATATTTTTAAGTCTTCTAGTAGAATAGGCCGCACTCTAAATTCAAGTTTATTCGTCTTGAAATCCCCGTCTTGTAATTTGCATACTGGCCCACTGGTGGGTAGGAAGAGTTCCATTTCATAAGTACTAAATATTAGATTTAACTATGCTTAATTATCCTTTGTAAACTGTGGTTACTGATATCGGGGTTGTCGCGCAATGTTGGAGTTCGGTGGGCCTGACGGATATCTCGGGTCGTAGTCATCATAGCTGGTGGCATTATCTCTCGAGAATGCTTCGTAGGTTCTCTTGGTTATGCTACCTTCCGCCCTGAAGTTAGCCTCGTATGTAGGTTGTCGCAGAGGTGGCTCAGTCCTCAAGTCAGATTCGTATCTCAATCGGTTCCTGGAGTCTTCATTTCCGTAAGACCTGTATCGCGCTGCAGCATCATTATAAGGGGTAGGCCCATCCTGAGATATAGCGTAGGTAGATTCTCGCTCAAATCTAATAGGTCTCTTGACTACGTACTCGCCGTGGGAATCCCGGACCCTGACAATCTCATAGGCTGTAGCATATTCGGTGGCGGGTTGATGTGCTCGATCATCATCAGTGTATACATGATGATATTCCTGGCGTGGAGGTCGGCGAAATAACGCGTCATCTGGAGGCGCTGTAGTACGCACAGACCCGTGGATTGGGTCAATAGCATGAGGGTCAACGTCATTTTCCTGGTACTGATCAAGGCGGGGTCTTGATTCGCGCCGAACATATCCAGGGGGTTCCAAGGTAGTTCGATCGTAAGAATGTCCTTGATCAGGATAGGTACGTTGCCCAGAACCGAAATGTTGTTTGTAAGGTAATTGCCTCTCACGATAAAGATCGCCGTCATGCCGTAGTCCATAGTCGAAACGTCCATTTAATTCTTGCTGTTGATCGAGTTGAGACTCCAGACCAGCCATAAGATCATCTTCGTCGCGTTCCTGGGCAATTATGGGTTGTTGAGGTCTTGCAGCTTGTGCTGTATATATCGATGGTTCAATACTTTGAGCCGGTGGAGCATAATGACTTATCGGACTTCCTATTTCCGATTTTTCATTTAGAGTATTAGACTCTCCATTTTGATTCGAAGGCTTGTTCTTAGAAGCAACCAGTGCAGCCTCCCTGCGGTCTGCAGCCCACATTGCTCGAATTTCCTCTTCTTGCCGACGTTCTTCTTCCGTGATTAGGTCTCCCTCACTGGGTTCTTGTGATTTGACCCTAGACGATGTATCTAATGCGCCGCTCTTACGGTTCCTAGAACTCTGACTGGAAGTGTTTCGACGATCTTTGGTGGAAGCTCTCTTTTGCTTCTTTGTCCTTGCTGCATTAGTCCCCTGCCATGCTTCTGAGGAGGACCGTCCCGAGTCACTATGCTGTAATTTCTGGTGCGCCGTTAAAGAGGGGCTGTCTATAACCGTTAGCTGGTTATAATCTAGTTTCTGACCTAGTGTAGCGGGTCGTAGGGGTTCTTGTTGTATGCTGGAGTTGGTTTCATCATGCCTAATTGTAGGATAGAGTGATGTCGAGTCACTACTAGTCGGTTGCTGACTGGCAAAAGCTCCAGCTCCAATGTCTGCTCGGGTATCAACAGCAGATACAGCTTGTGGGTAGCTGTGAGGATACTGCGCTGGCGGAAAAGCACTATATATCAATGAAGATTTCTGGCCATCTATATTCGTCAAGTACTGAAGACTAGATAGCGCAGAGATATCTGGCATATGCACCATATTGATAGTCCAATCAAGGAAAGGGACGCCTGTCATTCGCGGTTGATCCACGTGCCTTTGTTGAAAATGGGTTACCAGCTGTGGTAGGGAAAATGCCTTGAGATCCTGTTCAGTCGGCGCTTCATTACTCAGACCAAGGTGGCATGCTTTGCACATTAAGCCGTTAACATTGCGCACCGGACGCATCTCCTTATTGTTTGAGAGTCCGTCGATGAACATGGACAGTGGGGGGGTCTCATAAAACTTGGACCGAAACTTTTGCACCACATGCCAGATAACAACATGAACCCTGATATTTCCCGGGAGCTCTTTTAAACCAGCTGTGGAGGTCCAGAGCTCGCGTGAATTTCGAGCTAAATATTCAAGCTCGGCATGATATTTGCTAGCAAGGAAATTCCCATGGGGACTTTGAGAGCTTATCTGGGAATTATTTTGAGGTGTATAGTAGGTGTGGTTAGGATAGGGAGTTGTAGCAGGGGGATAGGTCGTCGGCGATTCAGTTTGCATCCCAGGAGAAAAGAGCGGGTGTAAACCATGGTAAGGGGCTTCATGTGGTCCATAGGATGGCGCATGGTGGGGATAAGGAGAACCGTATTCATGTGGTCCTTGGATATAGGGGTTTCCATACCCGTATGGAGCCGGCTGTTGCATCGTCGGTCCATATGCTGTATGTCCGTAGCTTGGAGGCACAGTATTGTATGGAGATAGCTGGAAGGGCGATGGGTTTGAGCCGGTTGAATAAGGGCCTGTATTGCGACGGTAGGAATGGGCATTGCCCTGAGGCTGCAAGATTCCGTATGTCGACGTAGGTGGTGCAGGTTTAATGATGTGAGGGTCGGGTTTAAAGGGCGGGATCTCTGGCCACTCAGTCCGCCAGTGGACCACAACGCTACCTTGACTAAGAGCATTCGTATGCTTGGCGGCATAGTGTTGAATAACGCCTTCGAATCCAAAGGCCTTGAAGCTAATTTCGCAACCATTACAGAAGAAGAGATCCTTCCGATATGACTCAGTGTGAGGTTTTATCTTTACATCGAATAACCACTTCATATTCTCAAGGGTGAGCTTTTGCGTAAAAGGCCCTTCCAGCGGGTCTTCAAGCGGCTCTCTGCCGGCAGCTCGTGCCGCGGCCGACTCCTTTTCGATTTCCGCGTAGAATCTTTTACGGACATGTAGAAGAACCTCGGCGGCGAATTGCGGGCTATTATCTGTATCAACCTTTTGACCGTCATTCCAACTATCGCGGATGATCTCATCAGCAAATGCGGATAACTGCGCGCGTAGCGGCTCCTGAACATCATCCCAAGCCTTATCGATGAGCTGCTTATTCATTATTGCGTTTCCTTCAGCCTGGTTATGTTCTTCGGGGATCGCTGAGATGAGACCGGTCTGAGTAGGAGTAAGCCCTTGTTCACGTCGCTCACGCTGTTCCGCGGCAATTCTCTGTGCAAGCAAGCGTGGCTTGAGTAAATCCCATGCGTGGTCATCAAGAGGCGATATGATTTGGATAGCTGCTTGGAAGGCTGGAATATGTTCTAATACATTTGACGGCAGAGGTGGGTCGAGTTCCATCGCCCGTCGCTCAATTTCTGTTCGACGAGCAGCTTTAAGCTCTAACGCCTCCTCCCGGGTCCGGGTACGAGATCCATTAGATTGAACATTAATTGGTAGCGAAGGAATGCCGGCCCCGAGTTCATCTTTTATCATGTTAGTCACAACGGGGGAGACCGAACTGGGATAACTTACGTGGAGAAGTAACTTCGGGTGTACGCGCCGATTGAGGCGCTATTATAACAGAGGCAACATGACCTGAATCAGACGTATGTTGTCTGGTTATACTACTTGAACTCAAAAGACGGTTGGAAGCTAACGAAGAATCTGCTGAGACTTGTCCCTTATTATTTGAAATTGCCATACTCAAAACACTATCCGGATTCGTCGGGGTTTGCATCAGAGCTACTCCGCCAGTTGAAGCCCATTTTTCCCATCGCATAGAATCATTAAGTAGTTCCTTTCCTCGAACCTCTAAGCCTTTTAGCCACTCTTCAGCCGTTGCACCGCCCATTGATTTGGCGGAACGAAACTCTTGTTTTAGCTTGTCTACGTGTTCGGAGAGGTATATCTTAGTGACTTGCATATCTGGTTGGAATACTCCTTTCTGAAGCGCATCAGGTGAAATTATGTGCTTCTCGTTGGTGATAAAAGTGAACGGTAACGCCGACGTCAGTAGGGAAGGCGTCGAAGAAAGTAGCAAATCAATCTCCTTGTGACATAATAAGATAATATCCTCGTAGCTTAGGAGTATGTACATACCTTCATTGTTTTTTCTACAAGGCAAGATTCGCAGCTCCGAAGTGCAAACGGCCAAATTGGTTGGTGTCTATGATTGCTCTGGTTATGCGACAATTTTTCCGACACCAAATCAGTTTTACCACAGAACTGACATCTTCTTCCACAAGCAAGACGCCACATGTAGAGCTCAGTTTTCTGCTGCAGTGGGGTTGGCATCCTTGGCCAGAAACGCCTCCTAGAAAATTGCCATATAGCATCGGGCTTAAGCAGCCGGGAAGAGGATTGGGAAAGAGAGGGCGGGAATTTACACTGGTAGGGAGAGGACGGATCGAGATATACGCTGAACAACTTATTGACGCACAACAAATTGCCTAGAGCTCTTGGTGGGGTGAAAATAAAGATGCGATGCCATATTTCGGCAGGAAGTAGAGATTTGTCTAACGGACAGGTCACAATGGACGGGGTTTGGTTAGAACCCTCATTGTCTAGTTTTACTTTCTTGATGGGAACGATTGTATGATGAGTATCATCTGCCTCTTGGGACTTTCGCTTCCTAGAGACATCCCGATTGCGCTGGGCAGCGGGAACTGGTAGTTGAGCTTGAGTCGAAATGTATTCGCTACCAGTCGAAATTAACGAATTATGCACGTCCTCTGGTTCAGAATCGGACATGGAAACATCAGATTCTTCACTGCTAGAGTCTAGAGGGATTTCATCATCCTCGGCTGGAGATAGAACTGAACCGAGCGGGTGTTTAAACACACCTCCGGATCCCCTGCTGAGATCCATGGCTTCCCACCAAGGGGACTTGCGAACTGACCGACTTGCTACAGCCAGAGGCAAATGGTAATCCGTACCTAATATGATTAGTATCAGCTAGTACCGAAGTTCAGATTGACGTGGTGAGCAACAGGTTATGTAGAAGCCAATAACACTTGTCGGAAATGGCTGAGATCGGAGGCAATTGTTCATTAAATATACGCACTCTCAAGGCTCGTCACACTTTCGTTTGAAAATGTGGCTCCTTCAGAGGTAGGTGAAATGCGAAAAAAAAACATGAGAAGATGGGCTACTGGTGCAACATGGAAATCGACTTGGGAGGGCTATTAAGGCGTTGACCGCCAGAATTATCCTGAGGTAGGATAAGGCAGGATAAAGTACTTGGAGTCTGGATTTTAGAACAGGGTGAGAAGAGTTGAGTTGTCAAAGGCAGCTTGCCATGCTAATAAGCGGGAGACAAGATAGAGGGGTGAATATGGAATCTATGAAACATATCATTCCCTAGCATTTTCCTTAGACAAAGCCGGGAGATGTAAAAAATAGGCGGTAAGAGGTTGTGGAAGTTGAATTATAAGAATCGCGATGTGACACGCGAGAGTTAGACGGAAGTTTAAACCTAGGAGACCCCACAACAGGTTAGGTACTTTGTATGTACTATGTAAGTGCCTACATGATGTACTATTAGTGGATACAGCTTACTAACAAGCATTTAAGCACTTGGAACCGTAAATGTCAACCGTAAATCAAATGCATGTGCAAATCAAGTTCAATGCGCACACATGTACACCATACCTAGGTACCATCTGGTGCCACCCGGTAATTATCCGAACCGTTGCCCTTGACAGCCGACATGAACTAAAGTGTTACCGTGTTACTGTACCTACACCCTCATAATGTCTAACAATTGCCCCTCCCCCACCATTCTAGGCTTCGCATTCTTTTTCGTTAGATTCAAAGCATCATCAACATCAACAACAATAATAGCAAAACTAACACTATAGATTTCGTCGTTATTTTGTTTTTACGCTTATAACGCCAGATTCAAGATGGCTGCGTCTGATAAAGTCTTCTCCCTTGAAGGGAAAGGCCTAAAGCTAGATACGGCTCAGGATCTCGAGGCGCATATCGGTCCGCTAAGGGCTATGGACGACGTTGAGGAAGTGCGCATCCTGGGAAACACTCTGGGTGTCGAAGCCTGCAAGCTTCTTGGAGAAGTCTTAGCTACTAAGAAGTCGCTAAAGGTAAGACATATAATATATCAGATGTTATATATCATAGAGGATGCTAGTACAAAGAAAAAGAACCTTACTGACAACGTTTCTACTTATGTAGGTCGCAAACCTGGCTGACATATTTACGGGTCGCCTATTAAACGAGATTCCTGAGGCCCTCTCCTCTCTGCTCACCTCTATCCTCAACTTGCCCAATCTTCGTACCATCAACCTGAACGATAATGCTTTCGGTCTTAACACCCAAGCGCCCTTGGTCGCTTTCCTATCTAGCCACGTGCCGCTCCAGCACTTGTACCTCAACAACAACGGATTAGGACCTTATGCCGGCATACTCATCGCCGATGCGCTCTCGGAGCTGCATACAAAGAAGGAGGCTGCTAGAAAGGCAGGACAAGACGTTCCCTACCTCGAGACCGTCATCTGCGGTCGTAACCGATTGGAAAATGGAAGTATGCTTGCTTGGGCCAAGACCTTCAGCCTTCATGACCGGGTTAAAGAAGTCAAGATGGTCCAGAACGGTATCAGGCAAGAAGGAATCGAGCAATTGCTTACCTCAGGTCTTAATCACGCTATCGGGATCAAGATTCTAGATCTGCAGGACAACACATTTACCATCAAGGGCGCGAGAGCATTAGCAAAGGTTGTCCCTCTGTGGACAGACATACAAGAGCTTGGAATCGGTGACTCCCTACTTGGCGCCAAGGGTGGTGTTCTCCTCGCCGACGTTCTTTCCAAGGGTCAAAACCAGAAGCTTGAAACGCTTCGCCTGCAATACAACGATATCACAGCCATAGGCGTCAAGGGTCTCGCATCGGCGGCCAAGGCCGGTCTCCCATCGTTAAAGCGCATCGAACTAAACGGCAACAAATTCTCGGAGGAAGATGAGTCAGTCCTAGCCCTACAAGAGCTACTTGACGAGCGGAAAGAGAAGCACGGCGGCGACGTCATCGACGAAGATACCTGGGGCGTCGACAGCCTAAGCGATCTCGAGGATCTAGACTCAGATGAGGAAGAAGAAGAGGAGGAGGAGGAGGAAGAGGAGGAACCCTCTACGGAAGAGAAGGCCGAGAAGCTAATCAAGGAGGCCGAGGAGGCTCAAGAACAACCCACGGTGCAGCTCAAGGATGACGACGTTGACGCCTTGGCCAAGAAGCTGGCGCAGACCGGGATCTAGATAGCTAGATAAAAAGAAAATTGCATACCTGCCTCCTAGTTAGGTAGGCACATATAGATAGTTACGATTCCCTACGCAGGCACCGCGCAGAAATGGAGAAGAATAGGGCTCGAAGATACCCCCCAAACAATTACATACACCAGTTACATACATTCTACTATACTACAGTAGAAACCAAGATCGATATTAGTTTTGATTGACGCCCAAGCGGGAAGGTGATATTGATCTCGCATAGGCCGTTTGCAAAAGCAACTAGTCATTCGATCGATGCATCTGTGACTGAAATGGCCCAAATGTGGTACGCGGAACACGTATGCTGTATGTTGTATGTATAAACATGTATAGATAGCTTGGCCTACCCATCCCATCCATTCATTCATCCGCCCTACATACCTCCACCACTGCATACATATGTATCCTATCCACTGCTCAGTCCACCTATCCATTCCATCCACCTTGACCCGTTCCAGCACACCACCCACCGAGCCAGCCTACACCTCCCTATCCATCCATCTCCAATTCTACGGATTGGTATGTATTGTACATACATACCCGTACACCGTACAACCCGGAGAAGAAGCTCCCTATACGAGATACGATAAATGCTGCTGAATATACTAGAAAAAAAACGGAAGAGTAGCATGGTCTGCGCTATATGTACAAAATATGTGCGCCCTCAAAAGCGTTTCCCGACTCGGTCCCCGTCTGTGCATATTAGAACAGAGACACACCGAACGAATAAGTGACTAGCAAAACTAGCAACCCCTCGAGGTAATGAGAATCGCGGGCAAAGGCGGGCCAACTTAGCATTTTTGGCCGTTCCCCCCTCCGTCTAATCGTACATGTACAGATGAGATGATGGGGCAAAGTTAGATATCGCATTCTTCTCTTCTACGTGAAAACCCAAACCTTTTTTTTTTTTGCCAGGTGGAGATAGTGCCGATTTCTAGTACAAGGTGGTGGTGTTGGTTGGTAGTGGTAGTGTGGTGGGGGGCCGTTGGAAAAGGTGCCCTATTATAACACTTCCCCAATGATTTTAGCTGCTTCCCGGTAGGTCTGCAGTAGCTTCTCGCATTTCTCGCGTTCCTTCTTGACAGCGTCGTCTTCGTAGAGGAGCTCCTCAAAGAGAGTTTCTTTGTAGAGTTCGCTGACAAGTCTATTCTGTACCACGTCTTTGCAATGATTGACGAGCAGGTGCATAACAGCTTTGGGGACTTGGTCAGCGATAGACTCGCGGACAATGTTGAAATACGAGGAAATAAGTGCGCGGATTAGCTCCGTTTCCATTGCCTCTCGATCGCTTAAAGCCGGTTCCACATCGCCCTGCAAGTAAACGTGTCAGTTGGGACAACAAACCAAGCTACAAAATCTGACTTACCGACTGCGGCCCAAACCCAAACCCGGCAGCTTTCGGGCTCTCAACCTCTTCGCGGGCTAAAGATGAGGATAACGCCGGTCGATGAGTTAATTTGTCTTCACTTCGTCGAATGCTTTGACTGAAAGTGGGTTCCACACCCTGGCTGACATGGCGAGGAAGTGCAGAAGGAGCTCCCGCTCCAGAAGATTGGATTGGCTGGCCATCCTTTCCAAAGAAGTAAGTTAAGAACGAATCGCGAGCAGTTCCAATTGCCTGTTGGTTGAACCGGTTAGGTGAGTCCGAACGCGAACCATTCATCGCGGCGGCGATGCTGGAAGTTCCATTTTCGCGGAGGATAGGCGACATGCTTCTTGATCCTATTCCAGCTGGCTTTCGCGACTGAGAAGCGTCATGTCTATCATGATCAGGCTCTTCTTCATCATTCGGGGTTTCAGTACCATTTGTTCCAAATTCCTTAAGCCGCTTCTTTTCCCGGCGTTCCCTTTCTTCCTGGATTATCCTCTTCCTTTCGCGCTCCTGCTTATTAGTAACCACATGGCTCATGGCTGCAGCGGCCCCTAAGAAATTAGGATGGTTTGTATTGATGTAAGCCCGTTGAATAGAGATAAGGGACTCGACGTAAGATGATGACGGACCCAGCCGCTCTCTCAGAAGATCTGATACGACCTCAATAAGTTTGGCCTGAAGTCTAGGATACCGAGAGAGTTCTGTCGAACCACATGTGTGGCATATTTTAATCAGCTCTTCGTATACTAACTCGACGCATCTTTGACTGGGGAGCTCTAATAGCTTAATTTGGGGTTTGACGAGTAAGTCAAAGGCCATTTCCGGTACAAATAAACTTGGGCGAGGACCTGTCGAGTTGCGAATGGCGGTCCTGATATCGAGAGCAGAAAGGTTGGAAGTGGGATCGATAGTCTCCAATGCACTGCCGAACACTGAATTGAAAATATAGTAGATCCGCGCACCTCCAGACAGCTCTTTAGTTGATATGTCGGTAGATGTACCGTCGATGGACGAGATGAAAGAAGTAGCAAATCGAGTCATAAGCTGAAGAATCATAGACCCTCGATGCTCCTTTCCGCTAAAATGCATATCGCCATAGCTTGCAAGCTCCTGCTGGGTTTGGCCCATCAGCGTGTTGAGACGTGCCTTGATGTCCGGTAACCGCTCCCGAATGTGTGCCATAAGAGTCTGATTAAGGGTCTTAGCTAGATATTGAGTACCGCATCGCATAGAAATAGTTCGGTAAGCAGGATGGTGTCGGAAAAATTCCGACTCTGCCTTAAGAGCATCTTCCATCGGCCGATTGCCCTGAATATCCTGCTGTGATCGATTGACCACACCGATAAAGCCCAGCTTTAACGGGTAGACTCGGCCAGATAAGATATCTAATGCATTCGTACCGTGATCCATTAAGTCTACCTTGGTGAGAACTCCGATCGTCCGACGGCCCAGAGGATCAACATGTCTGGCAAGTTTTAAAGCTTCCGAATTAACAATGTCAACGTTTGCAGGAGAGACGGCGAGAATGATACTGTTGGGCTTGGCAATGTATTCAGAAATGAGGGTTCGAGTCTGTTTCTCAATATCGGCTGGTTGATCGCCGATGGGAACCTATCACTCGTCGGGTCAGTCACCAAATAAGTAATTCTTCTTTTTAAGGCGGTGAGCATACCTTGGTCAAACCTGGCAGATCAACCAGGGTTAAGTTAAGAACATGAGGAGAATAGATTTTTAGATTGATGGGTTGTCTGTTGATGCCCTTATTATTGCCGGCAACACGAGAAGTTTCATTCTCAATCTCGCGCTTGACGTCTGCAAAATCGGTAAACCTTCGACCGGGTGTGTGATGGAACTCAGCCCACTCGGAGCGGCGTGCTTGAGTGGGACTCTTGTAAGCGGCCTGTAGATCTGGTTCGGACGGGTCCTCTTCGACGTTGATTAATTGCAAAATTAACGGGCGACGGGTCACGATGCCACTTCCTCGAGGCAAAAAATCACGGCCGACAATGTTCTCGAGCACTGAAGACTTGCCGGCTGATTGCGAACCGACGACAACCTATGGTTTGGACGAGAGTAAGCAGCGGTGCGAGTATGAATCCCGAATCAAAAAAGGAAGAAGTATGGAAGTCTTGGAGGCGCAGGACATACGATTTGAGGTAAGTCGAGGGAGTCTGTGCCAATTGTATTAAAGACTAGGTCCTGAAGCTGATTCACAATCCGCAACAGGTCGTCTCCTAAAGCAGCCATTTTGAAAACGTTAAGTTCTCTATCAGCCTTAAAAATGGCAAATTAGAGAATAGTTGATCTCTTTTCTTTTTCTTTTAACTTGTGATGCTATCGCCGACAACAAAAACGATGTTGGGTACCGGTTTATCTGCCGTCAACAAGGATCGCAGGCGCCACCGGTAAGACAAGCTCTCAACCGATAAAGCACAAGAGACCGCACGACGAAGGTGAAGTGATTATGATAGACTAGAGAAAAGGCTCAAATCCAGCGATGAGGGGAAAAAATGTAGAGTTGATGTGTTGCAGCCCAGTGGGTGCAAAACGACGAGGCGTTGAAAAATATGGAAATATCTACTGCTAAAAGTTTCCATATGCACATACCAGACTGGTTCTTATTACATTTCATGCGCATATGTAAAGTACATTATGTACCTTTGGGTCCTGCACTTGGAGAAGAAATACATGGTGCTACACTGAATACTAATACACTGAAGCTGGTAGGTAGCGTACCTCCAAGTACCCATTTTCGGTGTCCCACCTTCGTGTCTTTTATCACCCAATCACCTTAGGTCCCATTAGGTCAGATAGGCAATACCGAAGTACGTAGGTACCTATCTTGATAGCTCTTGAGGTACATTCCGCATGCATATAAAAGGCACGGACAAGCTTGACCCAAGCATGTAACAAGGCATCTACGGGAAGATTTTCTCCCAATCGCCAACTCGGCATCCACTTAGATCCCTACAACTTCGTTATCCTTGGTTATGTACAATACTTTCTTCTCGTACGTTCTGGTGGAAAACAAATATAAAACCGTCTATCGCGGGAGAATTGTAGTAGCAGATCGTATTCCAATCATTTCACGATACCTAAGACAAGTTTTCTATGAGGTGTAGGAATAGTGTAAGATGAATTCTTATTAGTTATATGACTAACTAACTAACTACCTAAACTAACAAAGTTATAACCTCGGGTATCATAATTACCAGCCTAACTTACACAGTTGCTATGCAATATTATATAACGCAATTCTCTTTAAAGAAAGTCATATAATCATCATGATTATAATAAAAATGGCTCCCTTAGATTCTACATATATTCCCCCAAATTTCGCATCGGCGAACAGTGAAAGAATATGTATCTTACATACCTTATTCTAAGCTCATGAGCTTTCGGTACTCCGTGTCCCGCGGATATGACTCAAAAGCTGCTGAAGCCTTCGCACTGATTTTAACTTCAAAGGAGAGGCTTCTTCATGAGGCTCCGAAATGTTAGTAAGCTCCTCTCGAGCCACCCTTACGAGAGACCCGAGCTCTCCCCATACTTCGTCCGTATAACTAGAGAGGACCCCTTGCCACTGGTTAACCCAGATATTCTTAGCTTCTTCCAGATCTGGTGTGCCTAATAAGTCAGCATATTCCTGTATGCTACTATTCGACCCAAGACCAGGAAAGAAATTCAAAGTATCGTCCCACCGCCCCCTTGAAACATGTTCACCGGGTTCGCCGTTCTCAAAAAGACGATGACGTAGAGTTGCTTGTTCGGTGTCCGTCAAGGTCATATCTATTTCCTCAACTTTGTCGTATCCTAAATCGAGAAAATCAACAACTTCCATGCCATCGGTTGTGTTGATTATTGGTCTAGTTTGCTGTGTCCCCCCAAGTGCAGGTTCGTGTATCTGCCCGTACCTCCCGATCTTGATGCCGCTAGGCTCCGCTTCTCCTAAAATACTTGTGCTGTTGAGAAAGGATGAGAAGCTGGTTTCACTTGGGACTTCTTGCTCCTGCCTCGGTATAGATTTAAACGTATCTGGAACCGTCCCCTGGGCGAAGTTGTTCCTATACATTGATGCCTCATTCACACCCGCGCTTCTCTCGGATCTAGATGATCCAGCTTTGTCCGAAGGCAAGGCGTCTGTTAGAGAGACGCCGCTAGGATGTTGTAAGACCATCTCGTTAATGAGTTTGTCCGTCGATGCGCTTAGTCTTGATATGAATGAGGTCGTATCCGGGGTTACTTCAACAGAACTTGAATGCCCATCCTGCGCTGTTGATTCGGACGACGAATTATCTATTTTCGTCGCAATACCTTTGCCTTTTGCGCCCCGGGGAGATGTACTCTCACTTTTATCTTTATCCATCGTGATTATGCCTACTCTCTCACTGACGCAACTTAGTAATTATGACTGTATCCAGCTGCAATGTAAGCTTTGTGAATAGAAGTATGATTGAGTCGAAACTTCCTGTAAGTTATACCTTGATAGTCGTTAAATATATTCATACCTATGTACATATAGGTGTAAGTGGACGCTTCGGTAAAATTCGGCTTTGGGGAGAGAACGGGATATAATGATGTAGCTTAGAATTACCTAGGTACAAGGTATGTTAACCTTTAATCGAGTTTTAGCCGCCTTTATTCGCATGTGACGACAAAGACGTCGATTTGTTGATCTAATCCTACAAGATCCTTATGAACTCATATATACGTATAGTTATAAGATAAGCGTACATATATGTATACTTTAGAGTTTACATGAAGCACTCAATCATTACACGAATATTCCTACTATACGAGATCTCATATAAGCTTTAACTTAAAGCCCGACCACGTATTTAGGTAACATTCTGAAGAAATAAATCATTAAGAGTTGTGGTGAATCGTGCCACGTGCAACACTTCCCGATCTAGTTACAAAGAAGCCGGATTATTTCGTAACAATGGGCGCAATCATACCTACCTACAAAACTTGACATGCTTAGGTACGGATAGAAAATTCCGAGCATTGTTAAGGTTGACTATATTACTTATTAATATACATAATGTGGTGGTTGTAACACATACATGTTTAAATGCAGAAGACAAAAAGTATACAGAGCCGCCACTCCCACAAGAATGACTGTCTTCATTTTGTACCACCTATGTCATACTTCGTATATAAACTTGAAATCGTTAAGGCAGGTTATGCAGGCTACTTTAAAATAATCATGCTTTTTTAGATCTATGAACATCTCCCAGTCAGCAGTATATGTAGGCAACTGTCCAAGTACCTAGATAAATGATTAGTCGTCTATTTATCCTCGAGTCTTCTTCGAGGCTCTTCTGCCTTGTTAAATACCTACATATACATGTACATAGACAGTTCTTGCGCTTTCTTAGCAGCTTGGTACCTGCAAGGGGGTACTTTAGGTTAGGTATTCTTGCCCTGGGGCTCCACACTTTCTCCACGCCCGCAACCTTGAGTATGTGGTACTTGAACATTTATATTTATAGTGAGTTATTAGACAAACCTGCTAAATCTGTACATGTAAGCTTAGAAAAGATTTACTACATACCTCAATATTTGGCGCATATAACATATGTAAGTGAATAAGTACATTTATATATACACCAGAAAATATGATACATAAGATATAGTACATATGTAGTTATAACTGATGCATGTAGGAGGTTAAAATCAATAGTTTCATTGTGGGTTATGGATTTCTTTTTGCTTAAGACAATAGATCTACTCTCGCGTGTTAGATGGCAATTCGGTACATAAAGCACTTCTGTAGGTACATAAGGTAAGCATCATCTCGTTAGGTACCTTAGCGTCTTGAGGGGGGTTGACATAACTGTATATATTCGGCTCAATTATCCTAGACTGTACATATACTGTTTATTACAATATACCGCTCAAATTATTTACGTATCCCTATTTTTACCATTCATTAGTTGAATAGTATTGGTACGGCTCCCCCGCCGCACGTGCCAATATTTTAAAACGTATATGGGATAGAGCCATATGCATACCGCTCAATTGAATAAGCGGTATAAATATCGTTCAATCAGAATGAGCGGTTCAAAAAATTGAACCGTTCAGGGATTTGAACCATTCAGGGATTATGAACCGACCAATCAAATAAGTCGTATATTTACAGCTCAATATATATATGGTATATAATAGATTCAATTCAATAGAAATAGACTAACCAATCAAATAGACTTAGTCAAATAGACCTAGTCAAATAGACCTAATTAAATAGATTCAATTGATTTAGTATGTGTGGCCTTGTATGTGGCCTTGTATGTGGCCTTATATGTGGTATGTGGTATGTGGTGTGTGCGCACCTGCCCTGTTAGATACATATATACCACACTAAGAATATCATGTACGTGCGCGCGTAACGTGACTACTAATATTGATTGGTCTATTTGAATGATGTCCGTAACTTAACCAATTGAAAAATTAGATCCTGTGACTTTGTGACTGTAATATTTACCTAAGTAAAAAATAAATATGCGACATGTAAAAATAATAAAAGTACAGCCTCATATAATTAGTATGGCAGCACCATACAATTAGTATGAGGCTGTACCTCCCTTTTACTACATATGCCTATACACCATATGAACCGCTCGAAATTTTGAACCGTTCAGATTTTGAGCGGTTCATTATGTAAGCGGTTCAGCTATAATGAGCCGTACTTATACCGTATAAACACGGCTCATTATATAAGCGGCTTACTTTGGTTTAGCGTTCCTTTTTTAAAACGTTTATAATTTTTTGAACTACTCAATTAGGTTTAACGGTTCGAAATTCCAACTGCAACTTTTCCATATAAGTATTAGTGCGGTTCAATTTTTTGGATAGTATATATACAGTATATATACCGTTTGGTAGACCCCCCTATAGACGCTAAGGTAGCTGCCCAGGTACCAAGATACAGCACTGAGTGTAGACCTAAAACCGGCAAGCCCGCACTGACTGACATAAGCCGACCACCGCCGCCACGCATCTTAGGTACGCATCTACGCATCTACGACCATCAATCAAATCACCCTTCCCACTTCTTCCCCCCCCCCAAATCCGACCCAGACCTACTAACCTAGACCCTTGCGCATAACCCATAACCCATAACTGATAACCCATAACGTACTACTTACTGCTAAGACCTACTCGCATCACATCACTCACCCAAAAAAACCAACGACTACGCTTTGCCGTCATTTTGCAGCAGCTCGTGTATCCTTTTTTCCCCATCATTTCCCCCTCCTGATAGCCAGCGGATGCTTCCGACCACATTTAATTGTTGTGCATGACTTCTTGATTGACCTGAAGTCTCATATTAGCACTATTCTTTGATCTCGCCCACTGCAAAGTCATTGGGAGCGAGTGCACCATCCGCCTAAAGGTCCTTTGCATCTTTCTAACCCTCCACGCCGTCAATACGTACAACACCCCGCCGCCCTAGACCCGCCCCTCCGACTACCTTTTCCCACATCTCAGCCTACCACCAGCCTACCAAGCCTTACCTGTCTCCAGCAGCCGCAAGATACCTCGACACGCCTCTCGGTCTATCCTCACCTCAAGTCGCGTATCAACCCTCCATCGCCCATCGTCGAGCCCTCATTAGTTGCGGCCGCGATACGCTAGTCCATCCATCTACCGCATACACTTCTTCTGAACTGAAATACGGGTCGGAGCTTAGGTAGCTTCACACCCAACCCATCGCGAATATGGTGGAAGGAGATTCAAACTCTCCCACCTGGAAGTTCACCCAGTAAGTTTGTACAAAGGATCTTTCACGATTCTTACTCGACTCACAACTTTTATCGCCACTATCACCTTCTACCCGGAGCAAACTAACTCTCATGCATCTACCCTTTATGGCTGTCAGCTATCTACTTGATAACAATTACTAACTCTGGTTGCTCGCTTCTAGGTGCTTCGGTGACAAAGGAGACGTTGAAGATATCACAGAAGGTATATTTCCTACGCCTCTTATTTTGACTCAAAACTCTCGTGGGCTTCTTTGAGCTCTAGATTGCACAGCCCCCCGACCTCTCTCCCATCAATAGACTAAGCAGGTGGGATGTTCCTATGCTTACATGAGATTCTTAGCCGATATTATATCAACCGTCGAATTCGACCATACCGGTAATTACTTAGCAACAGGAGACAAAGGCGGCCGAGTTGTTTTGTTTGAGAGGAACGAGACGGTCAGTCAATATCCTTGACACGTCACGAAGAGCAATTCAGTCTGATCTAGTGTACAGAAAAAAACTTGTGAATACAAGTTTCACACCGAATTCCAGTCACACGAGCCCGAATTCGACTACCTCAAATCTCTAGAGATAGAAGAGAAGATCAACAAGATTAAGTGGTGTCGTCGTCAGAATGCCTCTCACTATTTGCTCTCCACCAACGACAAAACGATCAAGCTATGGAAGGTTTTCGAGAAATCACTAAAAGTAGTAGCTGAGAACAACCTGTCTCACGATCTGACGCCGGGCAATGTCGCTGGTGTAGGAGGAGGTGCTCCTAGAGCTCTTCCTCAGTCACATTTCAAGACCGCTGGAGAGTTGAAGTTACCACGGCTGACGCATCACGATACTGTCGTCGCTGCGGTTCCCCGACGTACGTACGCGAATGCTCACGCCTATCACATCAACAGCATCTCGGTCAATAGCGACGGGGAGACCTTTATAAGCAGCGACGATCTGCGGATCAATCTCTGGAATCTGAATATTCAGGACCAGAGTTTCAACATTGTCGACATCAAGCCCGCGAATATGGAGGAGTTGACTGAGGTCATTACTGCTGCCGAATTCCACCCCATTAGTTGTAACTGGTTTATGTACGCAAGCTCAAAGGGCACCATCAAGCTAGCAGACATGCGGGAGAGTGCCCTTTGCGATCAGCATGCAAAACGTATGAACCCTTATCTATATAGTTTATAAAGACAACGTCAACTAACGATATTATTTTAGTTTTTGAACAAGAAGAGGATCCGTCGTCAAGATCGTTCTTTTCCGAGATCATATCCTCCATCTCAGACGTACGCTTCTCATACGACGGCAGATACATCTTATCTCGAGACTACCTCACCGTCAAGATCTGGGATGTCAATATGGAACGCCAACCGGTCAAGACCATACCTATTCACGAGCATCTTAGGCCACGGCTATGTGATACGTACGAGAATGATAGTATCTTCGACAAGTTTGAAGTTGTTTTCTCAGGTGACGCCAAAAATGTCATGACGGGAAGTTATAATAACAACTTCATGATTTATCCTTCGGATCCCGAGAAGGAGATCGAGGTCGTGTTACAAGCAGACAAATCGGCCTTCAAGGCGAAGAAAGTAGGTATCCCGACGCCTATCAACTCGTCGACGAGCCCCACAGCGACCAACGGCGGTAAGAAGGGCGGATCGCGTGCGGGTAGTCCGGCGGCCGGGGCGGGTCAGGGACAGAGGATGCGGAAGGAGACGGACGCAGATCAGATTGACTATAACAAGAAAATCCTACACATGAGTTGGCATCCATTCGAGGACAGTATCGCCATTGCTGCAACAAACAATGTAAGTCATGATATTAAAATGTTCCGAGTATGTCAGCGGTAGCTAATATGGTATAGTTATTCGTTTTTTCGGCCCTCTAAGGGCGTAACGGTGCTTTCCGGTAGCGGCCGGATATTTCGCAGCCCGGCGTTCCTGCTCTGCGGAAGAACCTCCCGATTCGAAGTGCGGTAGAGATGTGCGTCGCCATTGCCAGTGGTCTGTCTCCTTGATAGTTGCACGGTCCTTTTGGACGTAGATAACTATTCGTAGTATTTGTGAGACTGCTGGCTTACCCAACGAAAGTGGATGCGTTGTAAATGAGAACACGTTGGGTTTACGACACAAAAGGTGCTTACGGGAGGTTGACTTTACCCTAAGCCTAGCACACTAGGCGGCCAGGAATTGTAGTAAAGACATGTTGGGAGGACTGAAGCATGGCCATTCAGCAGCGGAATCCCATAAGGAGCCAGTTGCATACATGTCGGTAGACATGGGGCCCAATATCATGGCATAGACTCTACAAGGCAGACTAAAGACCATAAGACGGGACTCAAGACAAATGAGATCTGAAGCATGTATAATTGTGTGCCCACACCTCTTTCGAATATCTGATGAGCAAGTTTACGTGTTGTTCTAGTGTGGACATAATATCCCCGAATCCCTAGTAAACAACTAACCCAGCAATACTTCATTACTGTCACGTTTGTTAGGTCGATATAAGTATTGATTTGGGATTTGGTCAAAATAAAAGTGGTAAAGTATGCGGACATAGAGCTATATAAGCTACCTATATTTCAGGGATAAATCGGCACCTGTATTCATGATTAGCATCATAGACGTATAATGAAGATGTCTTTAGATGGCTATAAAAAGAAAACATCTCTAAGGTTAGTCATAGGTGTGTAAGTAACTTCTATGGATGACGCGTGGGAAGTTGGTGGTGCAATACGGAAGCAACCCTCCGCGGGCGGCAAGCCGAAAATCCGGGTATGAGTACCTGGGCTATCCCACACGTTCCTTATTAAGTATTTAATATAAATAATATCCTAATGGGGATATCATGGTTTCTATACGAGTATATGGGATAGGATATGGGTATAATACGGGTTGTGTTTAGTTACCGTAGGCCTGTAGTCGACGTTGTTATACATGGGTACCTCGGTACTTACCGTACGCACCTAAAACCCAGCGTAACCTAAAATACAGGTAGCGAATAAATGGGCCTTTACGAATGGCCTAGTTCGGACAAGGCGCCGGGTTTGAAAAGCTTATTAGGTTAGATAGGACTACGGGCAGGACGGGTACCTAGATATGCACAGGTGTCGCTTCTTACTGTCAGATTGCGACGATTTGAGGCAGCTGCGTACTACCTAATGTACAGCAGACGCCGGACAGTGAAACCTGTCAAGTGCATGTTGCTTAGGTCCAGTGCTTATAAAATCAAGCCACACCCATTGGACCATTGGATCATCGGACGGACGAGACGGACAAATTAAACAAAATTAACATAAACTGATGTCTACTCGTTATTCCCAAGGTGTTCCCCCCAAGGAAAACAGGTATCAAAATCAAATTACTAGATGCAAGGAATCGCCATAGTAGCGGATGACTTATTCCCGCTCTTGGTACGATCTTGACCTTAAGCAACCTTTTAGTGATCTTCCATCCAAAATAGCCGGGAGCAACTGACACATTGCTGCATCCCGCAGGAACAAATCTCAAGACATAAATCATTCATATTATATCTTTTCCCTCCCGTATCTCCAACCTTCAACCTCGATGACGAGCCGATCGACACCTCGGAGACGCCAAACATTGCGAGATTCGCATGCTGCTTCGCGAAATGGCGCTACTATGACACCCAAGGTCATCAACGCAGGGCCTTCTCTCGAAAAGGCTGAGCTATACGGAATAGACGACCAACGCCCGACTTTCTCTAAGCTTATGGGTCTCGCCGGCCGTATTTTTATCGAAACTATTCCGCAATGGCTAGCCGTCGGGGCAATGCTCAGCCTAATCTTTGGCGGCTGTTGTTCGAACGTGAGATCGATCAAGCCCTAGCTTTCTTTCTGTCGCCCATAATGGAGAGCTAACATTGTACTGCATTTCGCAGGTCTTTGCTCTCGAGGCCATTATTAAGTAAGCTCCTGCAGGCTACAATCCGGGTTTTCGGCTGCGTTCCTAGCTAATGTCAACGTTGTTAGGGTTGAACCGGCGAGTGGTATGGCAATTCTACAATACATGACTCACTGGGAACAAAACTAATAGCTCTTGTTTATAGGAACGCTTTTGACTTTCGTACAGTTCCTCTTCGTTGCTGTCACTGGATACGTCTCGCAGTTCGATATTACGCGCCCACCCTTTTTCGTGAAACCGAATCGAGTTCCGATCCGTCGCTGGCTGATCAACATCATTCTATTCTTTAGCATCAATGTGTTAAATAACCACGCCTTCAGCTACGATATTTCCGTACCAGTTCACATCATTTTACGATCCGGAGGCAGTATTACGACAATGATGGCCGGGAGCTTATACGGAAAGAAATATTCTCGCATTCAGATCGTGGCTGTTCTCTTACTTACGGTTGGTGTTGTCACGGCCGCGTGGTCAGACGCCCAGTCCAAGGTAAGAATCACCTCTTCTACCCTTCAGTGCTTATAACTAACCATTAGCAAGGGAACTTCCGCTTCAAATTCTCAAGAAAATGTTCCCAAATTTAGCACTGGCTTGGCGGTCCTCTTGATCGCACAAATTTTATCGGCTATTATGGGATTATACACGGAAGAAACGTATAGAATATACGGAGCGCATTGGAAGGAGAATTTATTCTACTCTCATCTGCTCTCATTGCCGCTATTCTTGCCATTTTCACGGTCTCTGGTCAATCAGTTTATGCGTTTGGCCGATAGCAAACCACTTGCGCTCCCACTATTAGCAGAGCATGTGAACCTGTCGACCGTTTCAGCTAATGTGCGACATCATATTGAAGGAATTTACATTCCCAGTCAGGTGGCCTACCTTGCTCTTAACGTTTTAACACAGTATGCCTGTATCCGAGGTGTCAATCTTTTAGCTGCCGTGTCATCTGCATTGACTGTTACCATTGTGCTCAACATTCGCAAGTTGGTCAGTTTACTGCTTAGCATATGGCTTTTCGGGAATCGGTTAGCCACTGGAACTCTAATAGGTGCCATTGTGGTGTTTTCCGCAGGTGGCTTGTACTCGTTAGATTCTAAGAAGCCAATTCCGAAGCCGAAGGCGAGCAGTGGGAAAGCGGGATAGTCAGCCAGGATACATTAGGATTCTATACGCTGTATAGTTTCCTTCTTAGACCTGTTAATACAATGCGGTAGCAGCGCCTACTAAGCAGGTTATTCTTATAATATGCACGGCTCTTGAAGTGAATTACGGTCCCTATGGAGTGAAGCTAAATGTTTAATCCACTTAAGAAAGCAGTAGCAGACGATGCTAGTCAATCTCATGAGGTGTAAATATGTTGTCGTTAAGCGGCTAACTAACTGAAGATATATGCTGTTTCCATCTCGTGACCGAGGCCTCGGTGTATTAGAAACGGCATAATCACACTCGAGATATTTGGTTTAACTGGGCTAACTACCGCATACTCCGCCATTGTCTCGCATCTCATTTATAACCAGACTTTTTTTGTGAAAATATTATAAAAGATAGGTACCTATATACATATAAGTACATAACATAGCCCTGAGAGGTCGGTACTTAACTGCAAGGTACAAATATAGATTTATATATGCACATCCGTAATGACATGGGTGCATTTTACGGATCCGTACTGGACCATACCTACATTACGTAGGTGGGATTTTAAGGTATCCTATCAAAAGTCTTGAACATCTTAGATAAGCCACCTAGATTTAATAAACGGGCTAAGTACTACCTAATATCAATTCAGCGTATAGCCCATACACCTAAGTCAAGGACACGGTGCTAGGGATCTAAACATGCGCATGCAAGACTTTTGACCTGGACCTTTGTATATACTTCCTTATCAGACTAATGCCCCTCCTCTGCCCCTCCATTATGTACCTAAGATGTTAAAAATATTAATAGGTACGCGCTATATTCGATGAGACTAACCACATGGAACATGAAATAACTACCTATGTAGGTCAAAATTTAGAGTACATGCAGGTACATGCATAGGTACCTGTACTGTATGGACCCAACACCTACTACCCACAGACCAGGAGTATGAGATATACTTATCACCCCCACACGAATACCTATAATTATACGTGTAGATACCCTTGTAAATAGTAGATAGCTTTCATCATCTATATATCATACGCTACGAGACTCATCTAGATACCTGTTACGGCTGGTAATAAGGCATCTTGAGTCCTAGTGTTGATATCCTAAGCGGCACAAATAGCTATTTACGCAGGCAGAGCGCCCAAAAAAAATTATAAAAATAATAATAAAATTTCTCTCCTCATTCCAATCTATATACTCCCACATCAACGACGATCATCACGATGTCGACCGATCAAGACACCCCTAGTACGGAGTCTTCAGGACAAAGCACCAATCCCTTCGTAGGCCCACCCTCAGACTTCGCAAACTCACTCAAGGGAGCCAATGCACGCATCGATATAATGGCTGAAAATATTGCGGATATGCTTGCCGAAAACAAGCAACGGCACGATCAGACCGATGCTAAACTGGATCAAATCTTACAGGCCCTCCAAAGCAAGATGATGGCAGTCGATGTCCAGCAAGACCCATCAGAGAGACAGCCGAAGCATCAGCAAAACACAAAATACACGCCAACCCAATCTCCACCAACAACGAGCGACCCTAATCCCTTACCATTCGCCAAGGCCCCGCTCAATCCTATAGACAACGAGCGAATAGCAGATGGCAAAATCAACTTCCATCAGGTAAATGCCGGCGTGGGAGCACGCACTGTTGAGGAGGAACGTGTCAAGGCGATATTGCCAGAGGCAGTGCTACCTGCCGAAGCAGATGAGTTCGCGAAGAGCGAACTAAGCATCACCTTCCAAAATATACAGAAGGTGTTAGACATTCGTCATAAGTATATTCGCTTGTCCTTGCAACGAGACGGCGATAATCCCAAGGACGACCCGAGTTGGGATATTTACCCTCCCCCACCGGAGCCGGCCTGGATTGAAGCTTTTACAAACCAGGACAGTCATGGCGTAAACACCGGAAATAATAGTTTGAGTAATAGTACTGTCTTATCTGCCCAACCTGGTACTCAACGCCCTGGTGATCCTGGACCTCCAATTGCAGATGTCCGACCCAAACGAATATCAAGGAAGCGTAAGCCCGGCCATGATATCGGCGAGGATTTCGAAATAACAGACATCCTACCCCTTCCTTCAGCGAGTGAGTTCGTCTTTCGCCTCGACGAGAACGGGGTTTACCAAGTCTTTGAAAACGAGGCCGCTGGTGAAGCTAACACGCCGGTGGTGGGAGTACCTACGATTAAAGATTTTTATATGGATCTAGAAGAACTCTTAGCCATATCGTCTGATGGTCCGAGCAAAAGCTTTGCTTTCAGACGACTTCAGTATTTGGAGGCCAAGTTCAACCTATACGTACTCTTAAACGAGTACCAGGAGACCGCAGATACCAAAAAGGTGCCTCATCGAGACTTCTATAATGTAAGAAAGGTTGACACGCACGTTCATCACTCCGCTTGTATGAATCAGAAGCATCTCTTGCGGTTTATTAAAAGTAAGATGAAGAAGTGTCAGGACGAATACGTGCTCTTTAGGGATGGTAAGAACCTCACGCTAAAGGAAGTCTTCGAGAGTATCAAGTTGACTGCATACGATCTTAGTATCGACACTCTAGATATGCATGTAAGTCTATGACATGAATTATCAGACATTACTTTTGGATGAAAAACATATATTAACCCCGAGCCAGGCTCACACTGATTCGTTCCATCGCTTCGATAAGTTCAATCTTAAGTATAATCCCATTGGTGAATCGCGGTTGAGAACCATTTTCCTCAAGACGGATAACTTCATCGAAGGTCGGTATTTAGCGGAAATTACTAAGGAAGTCATATCCGATCTCGAGTCCAGCAAATACCAGATGGTGGAATGGCGAATCTCGATCTATGGCAGGTCCCTGGACGAGTGGGACAAGCTTGCTGCATGGGTTGTCGATAACAAGTTGTTTTCACATAATGTTCGTTGGCTCATACAAATCCCACGATTGTACGACGTCTTCAAGGCTACTGAGTTGATGGACTCATTTGAACAACTGGTAAAGAACGTCTTCCAACCACTTTTCGAGGTGACCAAAGATCCAGAGAGCCACCCGAAACTTCACATTTTCTTACAGCGAGTTATTGGCTTTGACAGCGTGGATGACGAGAGTAAGATTGAGCGACGACTGTATAGGAAATTCCCCGTACCAAGGGAGTGGAACTCTAAACAGAACCCCCCATATAGCTATTGGATTTACTATCTCTTCGCTAATATGACATCGCTCAACTTTTGGCGCCGCCAGCGTGGCTTCAACACGTTCCTGCTTCGACCGCACTGTGGAGAGGCGGGCGACAGCGAGCATTTGGCTGTTGCTGTACTATGCAGTCATAGCATCAGCCACGGGTTGCTTTTGAGAAAGGTCCCTTTGTTGCAATATATTTTCTACCTTGAACAAATAGGTATTGCTATGTCACCACTTAGCAACAACGCGCTTTTCTTGGCCTACGAGAGGAACCCTTTCTATCAGTATTTTAGACGTGGACTGAACGTATCACTCTCCACGGATGACCCACTACAGTTTGCGTTTACAAAGGAGCCGTTGATGGAAGAATATGCTGTCGCAGCGCAAATTTACAAGCTGAGCCCGGTTGACATGTGTGAGCTTGCTAAGAACTCGGTGAAGCAAAGTGGCTATGAATATTCCGTCAAACAGCAATGGTTGGGAGAGAAGTTCAATTTACCAGGGAAGGATGGAAATAGTATGGTGAAGACTAACATACCTGATCGAAGAGAAGATTTCAGGTATCATACGTGGGTTGAAGAGCACCGTTTGTGAGTACCATGTAACCTATCCTTTATCTTCATGATACTAACCTTTTCATGGTAGGATCTCGAGTTATACTTCTGCATCTGAATTAGACGAAGTTCTCGAACACCATCCAACAATCACTTTAAACCAAAACCCCACGTCGCCCACTTCATCCGTCATGGCGAACTTCGACGCTAATTCTCACGTCTTCAACACGGGGAATCTACCGCGCTCGGGGTCACAAGCTGATTTTGATACTCATACTAACCGGTCTTTCCCGGCTTCGGGGTCTGGGCTTAATATTTCACAGCGGGAATCTTGGTCCCCGGAGGGACTACGTGACAAGGTATATGCCGAGGATGATAACGAGAGCGTTGAGGCATGGGAGCATCCATCGTAGTTGGACGCATGAAAGTGATGATGTGGGTGCTATTCGCAATGCTTCTAACAAGGCTAGTGGGAGGGAGGGTCGGAGTTAGGTGACTAAGATTGTAAAGGAATATATATAGCTTGGTGAGGGTAGACTTTGGCCTAATATGAATATTTGGTCTGGGAATAGAGGTTGCTTTGATCAAGAATAAATCAGGTTTGCTATTATCAAACAAATTTGTTACCGAGTAAAATATGGTATATATATTAGGATAGTGTTGAGACTAATCCCGATATGATATTATTTAATTTGGTATATAGTATATTGGGGCGGGAATATATAGCGTCGCCAGTTGAAGGAATATCAAAGTTCAAAGTTGCTAATGGTAAGACATATAGAACATCTTTAACGAATGTCATTATGTCATAAGTACATGTATGTAGACACCTAATATTGATGCACGTTATGTTTATCGTACATACATGTGCATCTGCATAATACAACCATAAATTAGATAAGCTCCTTTTTGTTATAGTGTATATTACATGCATATACAAACACGTGTATTTACTATATGTAATTAATAGATGTTAGAGCTAGAGAGTATTGGAAGTTGCAGTATCAGCGCCAGCTTTTGGAGTGTCTAATTTAGCGCGTTTAGTAATTCCCAGGTCTTGGTCCTACCTGTTTAAACGAACCAATTCCGCCTCAATCCGATTTACGACCTGCGACCTGCGACTCTCTACATAGTAGTGTATCGACTCTTCTGTCGACCCTCTTGTGTCTCGGCGACTACTTCAAAGTCGTGTTACCTTCAACTTATTAAATATTTCTCTTTCTTTCTCTCTCCATACCCGAAATATAACTCTACTAAGCTACCCGTTGGCGTCTGGTACAGTACCGTTGCGAGGGCATTTGTAACATGTTTGCGTATGGCGACTTCGCAACGTTGATAATAAACCCCTGGGAAATACTTAGTATCCTTGCGCACCTTGCCGCATCTCCACGTTTACACCTAATAATCGTCTAAAGGGAGGCTATCTTTGAATTGTTTTGATTTCTCTCTACACTCTTCAGAGAACTTAACCCCTTTACTTATAGCTGCTGCTACTTTAACCGACAAACCTCTTCAACCGCTTCTCCATCTCGAGCTGCGTGAGCCTCGTCATCTTTTCGGTCCCTTTATCTCGGACGCACGAAACCCTGTAACCCTACCCTCGCTTTTAGTCTCGTATGCGATCCTGATACAACTGTAATCGACCCCCTCAGTAATAGATTCTTTACAACGAAATTTCTCTGCCCACGTTTTCTAGCCACTATGGGGTTCCTAGGTGTTTACAAAGCACTCTACGACTATGCGCCGCAATCCGAGGGAGAGCTATCAATAAGTGAAGGCGATATTCTCTATGTTTTGGAGAAGAGTGCGGATGATGATTGGTGGAAAGCCAAGAAGAGGGCTAGTGCCGACGACGAAGATGAGCCCGTTGGCCTGGTGCCTAACAATTACGTAGAGGAGGTGCGTATAACCACGTCATGAACGGTTTAACCGTCCTTCATAGCATGATGTGCTAAGCTTTTATAGGCACCGCCTGTAGGACAAGCTCGTGCATTGTACGAATATACTCGGCAGACCGACGAAGAGCTGTCTTTCCCCGAAGATGCCCCATTGCAAGTCTATGATACGTCCGATCCAGACTGGATTCTTGTCGGATTTGAGAAAGATTATGGCTTTGCTCCGGCAAATTATATTGAGATGGGTGCAGCCACATCGGCTCCGGCTCCGGCTACGACACGGAAAACTGCACCGGAACCTGAACCTGAAATTGAACCTGAGCCTGAGCCCGAACCTTTACCCGTACCGAAGCCCCCGTCCTTGCCTACGCGAGCCTCTGTTTCCTTTGCTCCTGTCGAGTCAGAAGAACCTCAAAGCCCGCCTCTTCCGGATAGAAACCCTCCAGCAAGAGCTCCAGCGGCCCCTACAGCACCGGGTCCGGCGGCTGCTTTAGCCGGCGTGATGCAGGGCAGAAGTTCTACTCGTGCGGCAACGCCTCCTCCTGTTACCATACCTCCTCGCCAGCAATATCTCTCTGAAGAATCTGATGGCGAACCAAGTCCCGCTCTACCAGTACGGCCACGACCCCAATCAAGTATGCCGAACGAACAACGACGCGCGTCAGCTCATCCGCAACGGTCTTCTAGCCGCCGTGAGTACGAAGATGAGATCCACCCACCACAGTCAGGCCGGATCGCGCCTGGTGGCTTCCATCTATATAACATCAACGAGATGGTGTCTATAATGGGCAAGAAAAAGAAGATGCCCACAACATTAGGCGTAAACTTGAAAACTGGGGTTATTCTAATCGCCCCTGAGCATGTCTCGGACGGCCCAAGTCAAGAGTGGACTGCAGAGAAGATGACACATTACTCCCGTGAGGGTAAGCACGTGTTTCTAGAGCTCGTTCGGCCGAGCAAGAGTATAGATTTCCATGCGGGTGCCAAGGATACTGCCGAGGAGATTGTCAGCGCTCTCGGCGAGCTGTCCGGAGCTGTACGGGCAGAAGGTTTGCGGGAGGTTATCATGGCCGGAACTGGCCAAAGTGCCCAGAAGAAGGGGCAGGTTCTTTACGACTTTGAAGCACAGGGAGAAGATGAAGTTACAGTTTCTATAGGAGACGAAGTCATGATCCTCGACGATACCAAGAGCGAAGAATGGTGGCAAGTCCGACGCCTCAAAAGCGGAAAAGAAGGGGTCGTTCCAAGCAGTTATATCGAAATTATTGGAACGATGACATCGCCATCGACATCGACGTCGACATCGGGAATTAATGCCGGCAGGTCTACCGTAGCGCAGAACCGACTGGAAGAAGCACGCTTGACTAAAGAAGCGCTCAAGAGAGACCAAAAAGCAGCAGAGGTAGGGCCTGGAATGATTTTGCCTGAGAGGCGTAGTAGTTTGTCGGTGAGAGATAATGGTAACACTTCTGGGCAACAGCGAAACCGACGCGAAAACGGCCGATCAGAAAGCAGCCGCTCTGGTTCCTCCTCAAAGCCTAGTAAGTTATACTAATTCGTCCTTATAACATGTAAAATGCTAATAACGGCTCCAGAACCTGATCCGACCAAGGTACGAAGTTGGACAGACAGGTCCAAGTCATTCAGTGTCGAGGCCCAATTTCTCGGGCTCAAGGATGGGAAGATTAACCTACACAAGCTAAATGGAGTCAAAATTGCTGTCCCCGTGGCCAAGATGTCGATCGAAGATATTGAGTACGTCGAACGTATCACAGGGGCGTCCTTGGACGAAGACAAGCCCCTATCTGAAGTTAAGCGCGGATTGCCTTCAAAGAATAGTTCAAACCGAGAGTCTGCGTCTGGTAAAGTCGGTGCGTCTATCGAGCCGGCGAAGCCAGATTACGATTGGTTTCAATTCTTCCTGTCTTGCGATGTTGCTGTCGGCCTCTGTGAGCGATATGCTCAGGCTTTTGCTAAAGATTCCATGGATGAAAGCGTTCTGCCTGATGTGGACGCGAGTGTTCTCCGTAATCTCGGCCTCCGGGAAGGCGATATCATCAAGGTTACACGTTATTTAGATAAGAAGTATGGTCGCGATGGCAAGAAGAAAGGTGTTAGCTTCTCTGGGGACGATGACGATGGCTCTGGCGGTCTCTTCTCGGGGCCAGGTGGGACACTCCGGAATAATA
This sequence comes from Daldinia childiae, assembly GCF_008694065.1. Classification (NCBI taxonomy): domain Eukaryota; kingdom Fungi; phylum Ascomycota; class Sordariomycetes; order Xylariales; family Hypoxylaceae; genus Daldinia; species Daldinia childiae. The sequence continues at coordinate 2,834,170 of NW_022984645.1, read as the reverse complement.
CTCGAAAAGGTCGTCCCGCTCCTGCTGTTCAGACTAATGACAATATAGATCCCAAGGCGTTTTCTCAAAAAGATGGTGGTGCCCAAGATACAGAGTCGTCCTCTCCTGCTGCAACTCGCCCAAAGGCTACCGGTAAGAGTGGCGGCGGGTTCGACGACGACGCCTGGGACGTAAAGCCGGCCAAGCAGCAGCCTGAGCCCGAAGCGAAACCAGCTCCGACCCCCGAGCCAGCTCCAGCCGCGCCTGTTCAACCTCAACGACCACCAACGCAATCCATGCAAGATCTTTCGCTCCTATCGACTCCGCTAGAGCCGATCAAGGTACAGCCAACCGCATCCCCTACTATCACTCTGCCACCTCCTCAAGCCCAGCCGCAACCCCAGGTTCTGCCTCCACAGACGCAACCTCAGCAGCCGGGAGCAACACCGGCCTTCTTCACAGGCATCCCGCCACAGCAGACAGGTCTCCCGCAAGCGTCAGCTCAGCCCCTCAATCTTGGCCTTGGTAATAGGCAAAGGCCTACACCACCTCAAGTCACCGGCGCTCAAGGTGCTCTAATGCCGCCACCACCATCACGGCCATTATCGGCACCGCAGTCTGTGCAACCTAGCGGGTTTGCGCCACCTCCGTTACAACCCCAGATGACGGGCATCGCACCTCCAGGACAGAGTCTGAACGACCTCACCCAACAGCGAATGCAGCAGCAATATATGGGCTCCTTCCAACCCCAACCTACTGGTCAAGGTATGATGCCATTCAACACGGGTGTTAGTATGCCCGGCCAGTTTGGACCTGGCCAGTTTATGCAACCTCAAATGACTGGAGTGCCACAAGCACAGAGCCCATTTGCAGACCCTCGTCCTCAACAATTCTCTCCAATCCAAAACCAACCCACGGGCTTTCCCGGTGGTTTCCAGCCACAACAACAGTTCCCGCAACAGACTGGTGTAAACTCATATCTCCCCCCCGCGCTAGAGCCTCAGCGCACGGGTATGCCATCGTTACAACCGCAGCAGACCGGCTTTGGTGGTTTTGGTCAGGGCTTCAATCCTAGCTTAAATAACGCAGCGGCCCAACCTCAACAACCTCCCGCAGCTCCTCTTCTCCCCCAGCAGACAGGTCCTCCGCCCCCCGTGCGTTTCGGTGTTACAGATAAAATTGTCCCCCAGCCTACTGGACGCCGTGCGAACCTCGCCCAAGCGAGTAAGTGCTTTCTCCCTTTTATATGCATTAATCATTGCCAACTAACATCATACAGCTCCGCAGAACCCATTTGGCTTCTAGAAGCCGCCTGTACAGGGCGCTTTGGTCAAATAGCCGTGGTGTAGGGCTGATGATAACAATGGTAATTTATTCAGACACGGGTAGGCTTAATGTATTAGAGCATGAAACTGGTCTGGTCTAGTCGGGCCCTGAATAATAATCGCATATCGCGCCGTAAGAGCCTTGTCTAACATGTATTTATCTACTTCAAGCAGCTCAGAGGTGGAACATAATCTTGAGACTGGGGGGTCATCACAGAAAGGCGCTTTAAGATAATCAAGCAAGGGAGAGTGTCATGTATAGCAGAAGCGAAGCAGAGAGATAGAAGCTGAGGCGGGAATGGAAGTAGACATTGTTTGGACACGGTTTACTTATAAGACAGGAAGAAAGAATGTATGGCTTCTTCTCCATCCATATATTATATATACTTTTAACTACTACCCACCTGAGCCAGGAACACTGGAGGCCGTCTACTGCGTGAACGTCGAGCTGGGATAAGGTGTGTATATCTTGCGGGCTTAAGGGGGACAGCCAATCCTATATAAGAGGTAGAATATGGTAATTAAGTGGATTTACTTTCTTGTCTGATAATAATAATGTGGAAACTATACGGGCTAGTCGTATATAACTACCTGTTTAGTGAGGTTATTCCTTTGGTTGGCGGCGGATGCTATAGCAGCAGCAGCAGCAGCATTTGATGACGGGGTATATAAACCTACAAAACAAGAAGGATTATCACATACGACCATAGGATCTGGAAAACTCGGGGTCCCGTCCGCTCCCCCTTAGATAAGCCAGATACCGCCGGATTAGTAGTTGGGTCGGTGACGACCAGCGAATCCCCGGTGTTGTATGTTTTGTTTTTTGGTGTTTTTATTTTCAGTTACCTTGAGAGTTGGATATCGAATCTACCGGGGTTTTTTCTATCACATTAAACCTTTCTAGGCATGATATGGTTAACAATAATAGAACGTTGTCCTATATTATGGTGGCTAGTATAAGACATCCCTTTTGACGCTATTTTGTGGTGGTAATATCGGGATATTTTTAAACAGTATGGTGGTTTTTACGCAGTCAGACACACAGACTACTATAATCTAAGAAATCGTCAAATTGTTTCAATGACTTAGAATGATATTATTATTTGTAATTTTTCTCGTTTTTATTGATTAATAGTTTAACGAAATGGCATAAACCTCGTTCATTAAGCCTCTTATCCGTACGAATCCTTTGCAAGTTAGGACCAGATACTCGGTTCGGCTAAGCCCCTCTTCCTTCCATATTAACTTCTCCTTTGGAGGGATAATCCAAGTCTCTACATCTCAAACCCGGGGCTTCTACATTATCACCTAGTTGTAAAAAGGCCAAGAGATTGCTTCGGAGCTTTTAGGAGTTAATTATCGCGCCGAAGAACTCAATCGAGAAAATCGATGTTTCCCTACTGGGAATATTAGATTGGTGGGGGTTCATCTGCTTCTTCTCCATCGAGCAAAGTTCGCCGGCGCGGACGAGTCTTTAACTCGTCACTACCTGGTTGGGCGCCGGTAGTGACAGCTTTGCCTTCTATCGGCTTGTCATCGACCTTGGCTTCTTTTTCCTTGGGATCAAACCGCTTGCGGACGGCATCGATCATCTTGAAGAACCAATAGAAGTTCAACGAGTTCAAAGTTATGTTGCTGGCAGTGTATACCGCGGCAAGCCACAGTGGGATGCTATCTGGCTGAGATACAAATCGCATGGTATTCGTATACTGGGAAGGGAATGATGCCTCAAGAAGCTCGCCGGAAGTTAATGCTGTTAGAACGGTAGGCGTCGAGTTTACACCGGTCCATAAGTCACGGGCGACTAAGACAGATTGGTATGTGCCCCATACAAGACGGCAAGAGAAGAAGGTAGCAATAAGTATCAGGCCATTATAGAGTTGCGGCTTGGTTCCAGTCATACCCAGCTTGTCAAAGAACCAATGGATATTGAGGAAAGGCGAAGACAGCTCCCAGAGGATAAAGTTACTACTATAGTAGTTGAGGAACGGGCGCTGGTATAAAAGTTAGCTCTTCGAGCTTAAGTTCATAATTCAGACAATACCTACGAAGCCAAAAGAATAAACTGCCAAAGCACTAACAGCATGTGCGAGCATACCAAGACCAAATATTTCGAGATGGGCGACAGTGATAATGAGGTCATAGAGGAAATAACCCGCGGCGAGAGCTTGGATCATGGCTGCACCGCCAGTATATCCCCAGACACGCTCTTGCAAGTCCATATTCTTGCGCTCCTCGTCAACGAACATAACCCATAGTGCGAGGATATTGATGGTAGTGCTCTGCACAAACGACACGACGTGGACATCCCAGCTCAGCCTCTTGCTCCTGGAGAGGGCTGTATATTTGGTAGGGAAGATTCGGCTCGATAGGAAGGGCGAGACGACAGTGCCGATAAAGAAGTAGAGAGCGGCCATCAAGAGGACCTCGTGAATATGCAGAGGCAGCGTCGGCAACCCGAGGTAGTCAGCCCATGGTTGGACGGCCTTGCTGAGGGCGGGGATAGGAGGAATAGGGAAAGGATCCCTCATGTTGGATTTCTATCCTTGTCGTCGATACGATATGCGGGTTAAGGAAATCGAGCCACTATGGTATCTTAGTTGAAGAATAAAAATTATTAGATAGATGATGTCCTTATACAGGTCATAGAAGGGGGTATGTAAACCCGGGATGGGTGTAGGTAGACGAAGGTAATAGGTAAAAGGTAGGTAATAGTTGGATGATGGGGGTAGTAGATGGATATTATAAGTCGTGGATGACGAAAATAAATTAAATTAAAAAGTGCTAAGGCTGTGGAGGATTATTATGTCAGTCAGCTGGATCTATGTAGAAGTAAGACAAGAGCTGATGAATGACAAGACTTACCCTTCTTATCCTTAGGTAGACAGACTTAGACAGACAATAATCTACTTCTTAGGGGGTGCGTATGACAGGGCACACGTAGCGTTAACTACATGGCACCTGTGCAAGTGGCTAAGGTAGTGGTCACCAGGCGAGGATGGCACTGGACTTGTGAATACACTTGTGAATAGTTGTATTGATTGGTTTTTGGTGTCGGTTGCGAATTTAGGTTATTACATGCGTAGCATTTTGATGCATCTTGTGCATCTGTACATTTATGGATGTTCTATGTCAGGTAACTATATGGAAACTACCTTAGGTATGTATGGATGTATATACGGGGCTTCCTTCCTTTCAGCTGTGCCGGCCGGGCTCAACAAAAATCAAAACGGGTAATCGGCCACATGCAGATTTCGGGACCGTTGGGTACAGGTACAGGTACAGGTACAGGTAGTAGGTACATGATGCTACGTACCCCATACCCACAAATGCACAGTAGAGGTACTTGCCTTTATGTGAGTAGCCAAAGGAGCTTCTAAATTGATATTCATTTAAGAGCTAGCTTCTATAGTTTAGTCTTGGCATTTGTGGCTTAGGTATGCCGGGTCTATGTACCTTGCTCTTTTATGTACATTACAATGCAGGTACATGGAGCCTTTATAGAAAACAACATTCCGCCTAAGATCTTGACTACGAGTACCTAAACAGCACCAAGCTAATACCTATCATTTCTTAATATCTAAATCAACCTCCCAGCCCGCAAGTGGTCAACTGAACTACACCACTGGACAAAATGGCTGATTTGTTTCAAGAGTTATTAAACCCGCCTAGCTCAGCCGACCGTCGTTCAAATGACAAAACTCAGACTGATCCTGTTGCCCTCCAATATCTTTCCTCATTGGCTTCTATGCCCCTTTCTCAATTAGATGGCTTCGAACAGCAATCCTTAGCCCAATCTTCTCATTCACTACACCTCGCCTTGCAGGCCCTTTCTAAACGTTCTCATAAGTCTATCATCAACTCGGCAGCTAATCATGCACACCTTGGTACTACGCTTCCTACTCTAGCAGCCTCGGCCACTGACTTAACGGCCGCGATACCTAAGTTAGATAATGAAGCAGTTCGTTTTTCAACTACTTACCATAAGTCTGGAGACAATGAACTTCTTAATGCTCGGAAGCGAGCCCTGTTATTATCGAGAAATGTCGAACGATTAGTTGACGTGCTTGATCTCCCTACTTTACTCTCTACTGCCATCTCCACAGGCTCTTCTGCCCCGGCTGCAAATTATGCATCCGCGCTGGATCTTAACGGTCATATCCGTCGACTGCATGGCCTATACCCCGACTCACCTTTGGTGGCATCTGTTTCCACACAGGCCGATGAAGCTATGCAGGCCATGGCCAAAAACTTGATAATGGGCCTACGCACACCCGGTCTCAAGCTAGCATCTGCCTTGAGAACGGTCAGCTGGCTCCGAAGAGTCATACCGGATCTTGATACTACCGGCGCCACTGGAAATGGCGGAGGGCTAGGAGCTTTGTTCCTCGTATGCCGTCTGTCGACACTCATCAATATGCTAGCTGCCTTGGAGCCACTTCGTGAGCTAGCGGAACAGGAAAGGATACGGCAACAGCAAAACCCAACAGGGAGCGCCTGGTCTGGAGGACAGCAAACAGAGCGATACCTCAAGCGTTACATAGAGATATTCAGGGAACAAAGTTTTGCCATCATCTCAATGTTTAGGAGTATATTTCCTACGCACACAAATGAGACGCCGTCAAAAACAACCAATAATGACCCTCTACAGCCTGTACCATCCGCAGGATCAACATTCTTATTTCACCTTATCGAGATGTTAATGGAGACGCTCCGGATTTACCTACCAACTGTTAAAGACCAGCCGTCCCGTGACAGTTTATTAACACAAGTTCTTTACTGCGCCGGAAGTCTTGGGCGTCTTGGGGGAGACTTTGGGATCCTGCTAGCCACTATCGATGTCGGAGATGAAGCAGAAGATGAATGGGTCGAGGTAATTAAGCGTCACCGGCTCATGGCAGGTCGTCTAGAATCAATAGTCGGCGGTAAAGAGAAAGGGGCCGCAGAGCCCATCAAGACATAAATACCTAAGTTACTACCATTCCCATTGAGATTTGACGCCAACCCTAGTACTTCCGGTATAGATAACTACCTATACTATATACCCCGAGTTCCTCCATTTCCTGCATATTTAGTGTTGACTCACAAAAAGGATCTAGCCGGTCACGAGGCAAAGATATGGATTTCCTAAATAAGATAGCTAGGAAAGAATGCTCGTGGTTTAAATATACTTAAGCATTATGCACGCATAAAGGTATTTTATGCTTACATATAGCTCAAAAAATCCCTGTACCTTTGTTAAGTAATGCATGTACCTACCCACTTGCCTAAGCTCTCCTAGGTACAAAAGTATGACGTGAGGATTGGCGGGGCTCTCCTTTCAATCGAATTTTTGACGGTAAACTTGAAGTCCATGGAGCAAAAGCTACTAGCACCTTAATAAGCCTTTGACTCAAAGCTGCTATCTTTTGCATACGAAAACCAGCCCTGATCCCACTTATTTTATGCCATGCGGGCAATCGAAGGTCGGATCAAGAGGGAAGAGATATATAAGACTCCTAAGCAGATGGGCTCGCTATAAGTCGAATCCTCCATCTTGGGTAGGATTCATTCGCTCATTTGCTTCATTTGCCTTGTTTGCTTCGCAATGTCGCAGAAGACAGCAGCCGGAGGCAAGTCTTCGTCAAGTAAGCAAACATAATCTTAGTCTTGAGTTGTTATAAATGTCTACCTATCTATCTTGAATGAGGAAGCTGACGGTTCTTCCGGTATAGCCTTCCACTTTGGTGCTGGTCTCGGCTCTGGCACATTAAGCGCTGTACTTCTACAGCCGTTCGATCTTCTTAAGACACGCGTGCAACAGTCAGGTTCACACTCAATTAGAGCTGCTATAAGAGAGATTGCCAAGTCTCCAAATGCATTGACTGCCTTCTGGAGGGGCACGGTTCCGTCAGCCCTGCGGACGGGCGTCGGGTCGGCCATCTACTTTACCACCTTGAATATGATTCGGCAGCGTGCAACGACCTTTTCGTTCGCTACAGTTCCGGCCTTTGATAAGCATGGGTCTTCTTCTTCCCTGCCGAAACTTTCTAATACCGCAAACATGGTATCCGGAGCCGTCGCCCGAGCTTTTGCGGGCTTCATCCTCATGCCATTGACGGTTATCAAGGTACGCTACGAATCAAACTTGTATTCATACAAGTCGATCGCTGGCGCTGCCAGGGATATATACAAAACCGAGCGCATCCCAGGCTTCTTTGCTGGCTTTGGTGCTACTGCCCTTCGAGATGCCCCGTATGCTGGGCTCTACGTTCTTTCGTATGAACAATTCAAAAAGCGACTCAGTGCCTGGCTTTATGTAAGGCCGGCTATCACTCACGCGAAAGCCAGCCTAGGGATGGGGAGTTCTCTGTCTGCTATGATTAACTTCAGTTCCGGCGCGCTCGCTGGTGCAACGTGTTCCTTCATATCGAACCCGTTCGACGCCGTCAAGACGCGCATACAACTGCAACCCCGCCAATACCGTAACATGGTTCAAGCGTGCCGCAAGATGATCACGGAGGAAGGTGTACGGTCACTCTACGACGGACTTGCTCTGCGCATGACGCGCAAGGCGATAAGTTCCGCATTAGCTTGGATGGTATACGAAGAGTTGATTCGGAGAGCAGAGACTACGCTATATTCAAGAGATACGAAAGAGCATGTATAATTACCAAGCCGGCTACGTATAAAAAAAAGCTATATCCAAAATGAAGAAGAAAAAAAATATTAAATCCCCTCTCAAAAAACAGTTCTTATCGGAGATTTCTTTTGCTTGACATGACCGCTCTTTATTTAAAATTGGGTATATATTCTTATTCATGATCGTTTCTGCCTATCCCTGCCCCTGACACTTCCACCTCACCTCGACGTAGGAAAAAGGCGTAACTTCGTTTGTTGACTGCGAATCACAGCGACCGTCCCATCTTCTTCCGTATATGCGAAAGCTAGCTATACACTATGATGGCCGTCCGCCGGCTAGATACATGAGCAATGAAGGGGATCGGCTGCGTCGGCGCTCCTTCTTGCGAACCCATTCGAATTCAGGCTCGAGATGATGATGATGGTGATGTTTCTTGCCTTCTTCGATGCTCACTGCGGATTCTAATGTCAGTATATGTATTTTATCGATGATCCCACGATCCTAGGGAAATCCACAATTGTGGTTAGATAAGTATGAGATGAAATAACTTACTGATAAGCTTGCCAGAAGAGGTAGAGCTGGAACGCTTCTCTCGGATGATCTTGGTGTGTCTCCAGAGCATATCCTGCTCTGGCTCTGCCACCCATCGCTTGATCAAGATGTAATCGGGATCCTAGTTTGCGAGGTTAGGTCTAACATATTGACATGACACAACTGGGGGAAGGGGGTATCTATGCTACTTACGGGGTCAAGCTGAAAGTCGATGTTATAAGCCCTAAGGGTCTCAATCGAAAGATGTCGCCGAGCCATGCGTGTGTAAATCGGCCTATCCTCTTCTTTTTTCTCTTCCTTCTTTTCTTCCTTCTTCTCCTTCTCCTTCTCCTTCTCCTTCTTTTCCTTCTCGCGCTTGATCTTCTCGCCGGCGAGGATGGCGTTGATCTCTTTCTCGTCGAGCCCGGACCTGAGCAGGTGCTCTTGCATCTTGGTTTTGTACTCCTTCTCGCGCTGCTCGGCTTCTTGCTTCTCGCGGAGCTTGCGCTCGGCCTCCTCGCGCTTGTACTTGTCGATGATCTCCTTGGCTTCCTTGTCACGACGCCGCTTCTCCTCAAGCGCGGCTTCTTCAGCTTTCATGCGCTCAAGCTCGAGCTTCTGCTTTACGCGCCGCTCGTACTCGTCGTCTGCCTTGGCCTTGCGGATTGCGTCAAGCTCCTTCTTGGCATCTCGCAGGTCTCGTTCTTCTTGCATAGTCCGGTTTCGCCGCTGCTCTTCTTGCTCAATCTGCTTGGCCAACTTGATCTCTTGCAGCTCCTTGCGCGTACGCTCCAGCTCGTACTCTCGACGCTTATTCTCGATTTCTTTCTCATGTTCGCGGCGCCGCATCTCAATCTCTTTCTCATAGTCTACGCGCACATGCTCGAGCGCAAAGGCATCGCGCTCGCGTTGAAGCTCGAGTTCACGTTGGAGTTCAAGTTCACGTTCATGTTCACGTTCACGGGAGTGGCTGGATGAGACACGAGAGTGCGAGCGGTGGCGACGACGATGAGATCGGGATCGCTTGTACTCGTCCTCGGAATCGGAGTAGGATAGCGATTCCGAATCTGAGTTATTGTAAATGCGGTTGTTAATAATGACGGGAGGTGGCGCCGGCTGAGACACATTGCTCCCAGGAGAACCCGGACGACGATCCCGCGAAACAGAGCGCCTAGTAGTAACCAAGGTACGCTCATTTGTCGGGGTTAGAAACCGATCCTCAACTCGGGGACCAGTCTCGTAGAAGCGGGGCCGAGACCGGTTCGGAGCCTCAACATAATGCGCAAGCGTAGGGGGAGCCGGAGGGCGAGGAGAGGCTGAGGCATGCCGATGTCTCACACGAATATCGAGATCCGAGTCCTCATCGGAATAGGAATTGTATCTACTCATCTCGGATCGAGTTCAGTAGAGGGTATATAAGACGATATACAATAAAATATGGGTAAACGGCAAGTATGTCCAGTAGGACGTAGGTGAGAGAGGGGAATAAAAAAGGGAAAATGAGATAAGGGAGGGAGGTTTCGGGGAGATTCAAGTAAGAACTCAGTAAGAACCACCTTGGATGAGAACTACTTGGGTAAGAAGCAGCTGCTTATAATACGCTTATACCGAAGGCGGGGGAAGCGCTCTTCATTTATCGTTGTTAGAAAACGCAGGCGCGCGCACATGTTCTAATCCACCTTAACTGCTTAGTTATTACTATATTAGGTTATCTTCCAAGGTGCCCCAGGTCGTTCTTACCGATAGGTACTATTTCGACCAATAACGATACCCAATCAAGGTAGTACAACTTGTTACTTCCGTTGTATAACACAAAAGTATCTCTAATACAGCTATACGGCTATACGGCACTCATTACCAATAGATAGATACATGTTGGAGTTGTTACATCCTATCTCGGCCCTAATGTGCGGTACCTTTTCTAGAACAGTATATAGTGTACCTTTCGCCATTTACGAAGTACTTCTAGCGATCAATCCATCGTTGGGGGCCGAAACGGACTTGAGCGACAATTCGTGGATTTGAGGGCATTATAACGCTAACTACATAATAAGATGTTTTATACCTAGTCCCTTGTCCGAGGGGCTGAGAGTGGGGCTCACTTAGCAGTATACACACACACATATACAACTTTTGGAACTTCGTTTATACATACATAACAAGCATCCTATGCAGTTACTTGGGTATATATACCTATGTACCTTACTTGTCTCTGATTGTACCTATTAATAGATAGGGCTAGGAACGAGGTAGGTACCACGGAACTATGTATTTTTATAGTTGTTTCTTTTTGGGAAGGTTATGCGCTCGCTTGCCGTTTGTATACCTATGCAGAAATAGTATACATAACATCATTGATAGCATCAATAGCATTGATAGGTATTACAACATAGGTACTAATTTAAGACATTTTAAAACCCGAAAAGTTAGAAGTGTCAAGTACTTATTACACTACATGGAAGTAATCATTAAAGTGAGCCGCATAAAGGTAGGATTAGTGACTGAATTTAGTGGCGAACCACACATCCCGTACCATTACCATGCTGCCATGCCATCTTCCCTTTTTGTCTCCCAAGAAGTTTATGACTGTAGCCATGTTCCACAAGTAGCCGCTTTGTTATTCGGGTAGGATAGACAAAATAAGCACTGACGCATCACGAATCACTGGTGAACAGCCTCCTTAGCCGGGAGGTTCAAATTCGATCTAATGCCTAGGCAGCTAGATCACGGTTGATTGTTCACCTTCTAGAACTACTAATACACTGCACAACACCTCCGCTTCTTCCCCCCATTTGTTGCGCCAGCGTTCCGTGTCGCGTGATCGGCAGGCCTCCGTGTAGCCAGCGCAGCCAAAACTCCCTCCCTTCTGAACCGGATCCAGAATCTTTGCATTTTACTCTAAGACGCGCCCACACCGCCCCTTAGCATGCGGTCTATCTGGTCCTTACTATTCTTCTGCGAAACCTCGAGGTAGTGCAGCCTCTTGCCGAGCCCGTCTACCTCGCCTTCCACCTCCTTGATCTGGCCCTCTAGTTTGCCCTTCATATCGGCAACGGGCATGGCGACAAACCTGCGTTCCGGTTAGTGGTTACTCATCGGTATACCCGATACGGGTGGCGGGGGAAGAGAAGAGAAAAGCCTGACATCTTGCCGACGCCTTCGTAGACATTAGTGTCGGCTGGAAGCGAGGATATCTCGCTGCGCGTTAGCTGCGCCATTCGCAATTCCCGTTGCTTAGATACTTGTTGCGTTCTGACGAGGGATATCTGCTGCTGCGCTGCAATGGCCTGCGTCTCAACCTCTCGCAGCAACTATATATTGTAAGTTTTGTAAGTGGTTGTATAGTCTTGTCATGAATATTTAAATGACATACCTTCTGCAATGCCTCGTTTGAGATGGACATCCTCCCGCTATGAATTTGATTTTTATTTGTTTGCTTTCTCGTTTTCTTGGACTAATCTCGGCGCACCCTGAACTTGAGATGGACTGTGTATATTCTTTATCCTTTATATCGCGGTAGATGACTAGACAAATAGAATACCTATTAGATTTTTATCGGTTGCTTGCATTACCTAAGGTGCATGTATGGACGTTCCAATGGTAATGCAAGGCAAGAGAGGACTTTGATTGAGATGTCACTACATACAGTGTACCATAGGTACAGATACCTAAGTAGGTAGATATGTATATAAAGGGGTTAGAGCTAAATATGTAGGTTTGCGTGCGAATGGTGGGGTTATGTATGCAGTAACTACAGTGTGACATACGTAGGTACCTAGTTTCTAAGATAAAATTAAATGTACGGAAGTCGCCTTCAAAAGTTTTGTCCATACCAAACACCTGTCAGCCTTGGCCACAGCTGTCGAACAGCTGCTAAGTAGCTTGATCCACTTGGCACTCAAAAATCATGAAGTATATTGGAATCTACCATTTCTTATATAAATAACTACACGACCAAATATATTTTATAAAATATAGCCTTTGGATATATCGTAAATATAAAAGCTCAAATCTATTTCGGCATAAATCTTAACATTATATCTTACATATTTGAGGTTAAATAAATAGATGAAAATGAGGTATAAAAAGGAGTACATTTGGTATTACGGCAGACAGTTGTTGCCAAGACTTGCCAAGCTGACAAGGGCCGACCTATGGACAAAACCTTTGAAGGCGACTTCCGTACAGAACCCGATGTCGTACCTAAATTTCGTGGCCATATCACACTGTAACAGTTACAACCCGATAGAATTGACTTAACTTATTCTATTTATTCTATTAGGGTTCTAGCCTAGCCTGGAGCTATCAAGCTCCACATAGACGGGCTTTAGAGTATACCCTAAAGTAGACGTTCGTCTATATTTTGTAAGTCACCAAAACTGAACGCTCGATGTGATGCCTCTAATGTTCGTAATCGCCGAATGGATATGTCGTCTAATCTCTATTCGAGTACGCTTGTAATCACATCAAATATCGCTGCTATCTATCGCTGTCATCTATCGTTACCGTTTATCGCTAAGTAGCATATGTGGAGTATAGTGAGTTCTCGGGTGGGCGTGTGCAAGAGTATTAGGTATTTTGATCGTCTAGCAGGGCTGGCGTGCTCTCTATTGCTTTTTCTTATCCGTTACGTCCTCTAGGGCGACTACTTCTGGCATCCGGAAGATCGAGGGCCAGACAAGTTGAAATTTATCCTCATCACCGTCTAAACAGCGGTGGATCCAAATGCGCCAGACAATGTAGAAGTATGCTAATAAAGACAGTCATGTTAGTGGGGAACTAAGGTCATCATTTATACTTACCCATTATTCAGGATAGGGATTACACTTACCACCTATTCCAGTCACTATAGGAGAAGATATAGGATATTAGTAACTATCCCCTAGATAAAAGCATACGAGAAACAGGGGGTTTTCTAACTCAAATGCCACCAAGAATGACCTTCAAGGACGACTGCCCAGGGAAGCTGGAGTTGATGCCGCCATTTACGAATCGTATTGCAGTACATATTATCCAAGTTCCAGATAAGATAACCACCGAGGAATATGCTGAGCCCTAATGAAGAAACCGAATCGTTAACATGTAACATAACACGATTGCCAATCACGTTACTATCAATGGCTTACCTGTTGCAACCAAGACCCACATCTGTCTTATCATCTCATTGGTTGTCGGTAACCTCGGAGCGCGAGCTTCTCGTTTTCTACCTTCTTCTCTCGCCTTTAGGGCCGGCCGGAGTGTTCGCTCCATAATCCACATGTTAGAGAAGACCACCGTGGCGGTCAATACCGCATAGGCGTCTTGGTGGAATTGAGGATCCTTGGTTTTATAATATCTTGTCTAGCAATCCATTGTTAGCATGCCCAGCTGTTCCATGAACAGCGACAAGGGGCAAGACGAACAGTTATAAACCACGAAAGCCAGAGAAGGCCGGTACCAAGGAGGGAGGAAAAGCGAATAGATCTACCGTATGTAAACGTAGCGAAGCACATGAAACAGGTCGTATAAATCATGGCAAGTTCGTCCACTAGTTGCATAGGATCTATCAAGTGTTAGAGCGCCGTGATCTGGACGTTGAGAAACCTGCTCCATCAGTTGTCCGCTGGCTTACACTTAAGAGTAGCATGGAAAAAGGTAGACCCTAGGCCGACCACTATGTATCCAGCAAAAGTGACAACGAAAATCAGAGGGTGTGAATATTTTATGCACCCTCGGATGCCTTTGAGGCCTAGCCATACGAAGAGAGCATTGGTGAAGGTCTAAATGCAACATGCCGCACATAATAAATTAGTCTCCGAAACGATGCATTCTCCTCGTATATATCAAGCTCAAGGGGGTGAGGATTATGACATTAAAAAAAACCCCGAGAATTAAAAGGGAATAAATAAAGGGAAAAAGGAAGCCTACATTGCAGACTTCGGCACAATAGTAACTCATAACGTAGTCCTGAGATTTAGTGTTTAGTCTTATACTCTTTTGACCAGGAAGAGTATGTATATATTTCACTCACCTCCTCGCAAAAGTTCAATGTAGAAGTTTTCTCTCCCCAGAAACCATGCCGAGGTTCATGGTAAGGAAAGCTTAAGGCCTCGATGAGGCTCTGCACAGACATGTTTTCGAGGTAGGTAAATCAACTTATAGTTAACATAAGTGTCGTTGTTAGGGAACTAGTTCGTCTTATTATATGAACTTATGAATAAGTTGCTATAGTTAGAGATAGGTGGGCGTGTCTCCGTTGAGCTTGTCTGGGTAAGAATGAAGAGAAATATGGAATGGGTTGTGTAAGTTGCGTAGTGTTGAAGAAGTGTGTCTCCGGCACTCCGGTGAGAATCAAGGTAGTGTCGAACCGTTCTTACTACGTACCTACTTTGCATCTTACCTCTGAACCTTATATCCGTACTCTTATACTACACATGCTTTTTCTTACGTAGGTACTTACCTTTATAGTATAGCTTATTACCTATTACGGCAGATACAGGATTAATCTAGAAGAAAAAAACATGTGAGTATGTGCAAGTATACCTAACTTATTAAGGAAAAGCTTTTGGGGACCCCTAATTTAATAGGTAGGTACACAGTCGGTCTCGAAAAGTAATGGCGCAGTCTTGGCATTTTCTTCCAAAAACAACACCATATAATATATGTAAAGAAAAGCACAAAAGAAGATAATAAAAAATAGAAAAAAATACCTATTGACTTTTTGGCTTTTATTATTATTATAGGTATTTTTTATAATTTTATTGCTGTAAAAATGGTGGAATTATAAGTATATTAATATGGTATATTAAAACGTTATTAAAAATATATGTTTAAAGTTATATTTCTAACGCATTATTATCCTAATAAAAAAACTAAAATGATAAAAAGGTATAATGGCCTTTTTCAAATAAAACGATATATATTATAATTTTATTACTATTTATTTTGCTTGTATAACTGGTGATTCTTTAAGAAGGGTTAAATGCCAAGACCGCGCCATTACTTTTCGAGACAGGCTGGTACATAGTACAGATCAAGCAAGTGCATACCTTTAGAGGTACCTTAGGTAATCTAAGTACATGCATGTATGTAGTCTATATGCAAGTATCCAGACTCGATCAATTAAGATGATGATATGCAATATAGCGGATAACGTATCGGACTCTTTTTGATGACGCCTTGGGTGTTTTCTCTTAACAGAGCAATCCTCCAATTTAGTACCGGCTGACATCTTCTAGGCGTTTGAAACAAACAGCTCCCTTTGGTTGGTCTATTTCTAGTAATTCATGACTGCCAAGATTCACCCGCAGAATCCATCCGCATTAGTTAGAAACTCTTGCGCGAAAGCAGTGCCTCGTATTCTAATACGACAGCATATCCGGCAACTTATACGGACTGCCACCATCTTACGATCTGTCTAATTTATAGCTGTCTTCTGACGACAAGAAGAACCAAATGCAACCCCAATTGGAATTCTATAATTTCTACTCTTAGTAGATCGGTAGGACAGATCTAGGTTTCATCATATCGTCGCTGTGACACGTCAGCAATCAGCGCATAACGCTCTGTACAATGCGACGGCTTCCTTTCCGGGACTGCTTGGAAGAACGAACTACGTGCGACATAACCACTCGTTAAAGATTATCGCCCTAGTTACAGCGTAGGCCCGAGAGCCTCAGATATGTCAACTCCCCAGAAGTCGTCGAGATGGGGCTCCTTTTTGTCCCAGGCTGTCGCTGGCGTCGAGGCTCGCCTTGACAATATCCTTGCCGAAGAGGATGCGGCAAAGCAGTCATCACCGCAACGCCCGACCAGAACATCATCGACGTCTTCCGCTACTACAACCAGCGTTCCAGCTCGGTCTACTACGCCTTCACGATCCTCTAACGATCGACTGCAAGAACGGCTAGCTCGAGCTGTCGCCGCAAGGAATGCCGCCCAAAAAGCCGATGCCTTGCCTGCTAGATTAAGTTCTGAATCAGCTCCACCGACTCAGAGTCCCCGTACCAGCACCGATATTCCTTCCGCAACATCCACAGTACAGTCTCCACCAAATGCCGAGAAGACAGAAGACTTGAAGGATGATACAGTTAGCGAAGCTCCCGCTTGGTCTACACTTAGCGACGGGGCTTCTGTGAGTCTGCCGGCGCCAGCAGTTGATGGGCAAACTACGAAAGACGACTTGTATACCCTACCAAAACCTGATCGCGAAGTTCAGGATGATAAGCCCGAGCCACAGACAATCGAAGTTGAGGAAGAACCGTTGGAAACCGAAAACACCTCGGCGTCTGCGGCCTTATATGAGCAGCGCATTACCGACCTAGAAAAGACCTTAGAAGAGGCCAATATGCAACACCAGGAAGAACTCCACAGCCATGTTGAAAGGGTTGATGCTCTACAGGCTAAACTACAATATTTAGCCCGGCAAGCATCAGAGGCAGCAAGAACCGCTGCCGCTGCCGCGCCGGCGGGTAGCGCAGACAAAAACGATGCTGAGAAGGACCAGCAGATTGCTCAGTTGATGGAGGAAGGGCAAAAACTGGCAAATACGGAACAGAAACATAGAAGCATAATCAAAAAGTTAAGAGGCCAACTCGTCATGGTCGAGAAAGAGCTTAATGAACAGAAACTCTGGCGTCAGAAAATGGAGACAGAGCTCAGTGCTCTACGCAAAAAGCTGCACGATCAAGGTGATGTCGAGAAGGCGAATTCAGATTCACAAAAGCAAACAAGCCAACTGAGAAGAGATTTGGAAGTGCTCAAGGCTGAAATTTCTTTGAAAGATAGCACAATATCCGAACTTAAGGATCGGCTGCAGGAGGAATCCGACCGAGCTAAGACGTTGGCTTCCAAGGTGAACGATCAGCTACGAGAAGCGGGAAAGAAACATGTAAAAGAGCTAGAAGAAACGGTTGCGATGCTAGAGGTAGAGAAGAGTTTAATAGCCGACCGTGCGAAGTTACAAGCAACAGAACTACAAGAAAAGGCTGACAGGGCTGCGGAACGGTCTCGTGCCGTAGAGTTAGAACTCAAGAGCGAAGTCCAGATCCTCGAGAGTAAATTAGAAGCCCTTCGGATTCGAGCAGAAGAGGCTTCAACAGGCGCTATAGGGGATGCGCAGGCAAAGCTACTCCGCCAGATAGAGACTCTTCAGACGCAGTATTCTATTGCTAGTGAGAATTGGCAAGGGATAGAAGCATCTTTAATTGCAAAGACTGCGGCCTTGGAGAAGGAACGAGATGAAGCGTTACGGCGCGAGTCAGAAATGAGGCGGAAAGCCCGGGAGACGGTAGGTGGTTCGCACCCCCTGAATCAAATGCAATCACTAATGCTTAGGATCAGGCTTCTCGAGCCAGACATCAAGAAGAGGAGTTGGAAGAGGCGAGAAACCAACTACCCAGCGTGCAACAAGATTTGTCCTCGCACCGATCGGAAATTGAAGCCCTGCGCAAGCGGGCCGAAGAGGCGGAGGCTTCACTAGCTGAAGCGAAGTCTGATTTTGAACGGCAGCGGTTAGCATGGAAAGAAGAAAAAGCAGAGCGGACAGATTCAGACCGACGGAACTGGCTAGAAGATATACCAACTGCTGCCTTCCGTAATATTAGTCGTCCAGAATCTCCTCTATTAACAGCGCCGCAGAGAACATTTAGCGGTGAGTTCTTAGGGTTACAAAATTATCCAACAAGACTACGCAAGACATCGGCACCCTCTAGTAATGGCGACCCGAGTCCTGGTGATCGACCGGGATCGGCAAGGCGGCCATCAGGACAACCTCCTATGCGGTCACCTATGTTCCCCTTCTCCTCGGTACAGTCATCGGGGACACCGCCATCCCTATCCGGCGGCTTGGAGATATTGGCTTCTCCGTCAGCACATGCCATGGATAGGGATGATGTGTTTGAAAACGAAACACCTGCATCTCCTCACAACGTATTGCAGGATATGATGTCGGTATCTACTATGACAGCAGGGCCGTCTGTGCAACTAGTCGAGAGGATGAGTGCTGTAGTCCGTCGATTAGAGAGTGAAAAGGTAGCAGCTAAGGAAGAGCTTGCCAGGATTTCAAGCCAACGAGACGAGGCTCGCGGAGAGATCGTCGTCTTGATGAAGGAGATGGAGGCCGAAAAGGGGGCCAAGAAGAAAGTAGAAGAACTAGAGAAGGAGGTGGCACTTATCAACGAAAGGTACCAAACTACGTTAGAGATGCTCGGGGAAAAGAGCGAGCTGGTAGAGGAGTTGCGTGCAGATGTGGACGATGTCAAAGCCATGTATAGGGACCTCGTGGAACGCACAATTAAATAAGGAGGCAGTGATTCGTCTGGGCCTTATATTACGCCTGAATTGAATCTCTTGGGGTATAAGACATAGTAGAATACTATGAGTAGCGTGCTCGATCAATGACGAATAGTCAACACCCATATGAGCTAATTACAGGTCGATTCCCTCATTTTCTGCCCCCCGCTCAATGTATTTGCGAACCTCCTTGTCAGGTGCAAGATCTAACGCGAGATATCCGTCTGAATCTCGCTTGTCAAACTCGGCGCCAGCCTTAAGCAGGGCGACTGCGGTATCTCCTGTATCTTGTTAGACATGCCGCAGGTGTCTTATGGTTATAATTAATTATAGAACGAAACTAACCGTGACCTTCAGCAACCGCATGATGCAAAGCTGTGTACCCCGAATTATCAGTCGAATTGAGGGGGCTTTTATTTTGTAACAGCAAGTTAACCATGGGCACCGAGCCGACGGCTGCGGCTCGGTGAATCGGATACTGGCCGCGCTTGTCCCTGACTCGGGTGGAGGCCGGAGGCTTGTGATCTAGGAGCTTACGAGCTACCTCGAGATTGCTCTTAGAAGCAACAAAGTGAAGAGCTGTCTGTGATGGTATTAATAATTGGTCTATAAGTTCATGCTGACATCTTAGCTCTGTAACGTACCTGTCCATTATAGTCTACCGGAATTAGCTTTTGAAATATTGGATTTGGGCTGGTTAGGGGTAAGGCTTACTCTTCTGGTTTACATCGGCACCTCTTGAGAGGAGTAACTCGACTACTGCGTCGCCGTCTTTTACACTTGCAGCGATCATTAAGGGGGTCCAGCCACTAGCATCCTTAAGACGTTGTTAGTTGTATGAAACTGAAGCCTAAAGATGTGGTACGAGGCTAAGTAGGAAGTATATCTACCTCCGTGGCCAATAGGTACTCACTTCAACGTCCGGGTCGAAATCTTTCTGTTGAGCCAACATCAACACTATGGGTTGGTTGTTCGCAGATGCAGCCCAGTGTATAGGAAGGCGGCCGTCATCATCTTTGAGAAGGGATAGCTTTGGATCTGCCTATTGAGCTCCTTAGCTATACTAGACTCTCATTAAAATGGGTTAAATCCATGAGCTTACGTTTAGTAAAGACTCAACGACGGTGACTGTCAGATGCGGGTTTAAGTTAATAAATCAGCTTATAAAGAGACGAGGTGATATATAATATATAAGGGAAGCCTTACCTTTGCCCTCCCTTGCCGCAGCATGTATGGCGTATCTTGACTGGTCGGAAGCCATATCGTACACTGGGGATCACCTAGGATAAGTTTAGGTATAGATTATAATTATGACACGTTTACTAGAGAAAGTGTTTGTTAAGGAATATAAATACCTACCTCCTAGGTAAATATGGTTTCTCTTTGGTCCAGGCTCCTGAGGTACAGCGTCATTCACATCAAGCATCCGAAGTATCGAGGTACCTTTAGTAAAGTATAAGATAGGTAAAAGTGGATCTATATGTTACCTTAGGTACATAGTCTTATGCGGGACTTGACATATATTCAACTAATGAGTTATACGGTATACATCCAGTCTTATCGATAATGCTTGTTAACTTGTACCTGGCTTAGATCCAATAGTTACATCAATCTAAACATTTGTTTAACCATTTGCTTCAAACTTTTGCCATCATCTCTATTATCAACACTCTATAGTCAGCCAACACGATGGAGGTCGGCACCCCCGATCTCAAATCTCTTGTACTAGAGAATGCCCGACGCTCGAAATCTCTATTCGCAGACCCATTAGCCCGCGAGTCGGTGCGCAAGAAAGTCAAACTGACCGACGACGCGCTCGAACCCCAACGCGAGAAAGACGCTCTATCCCTCCGCATCCACGCCGAATACCAATATGTACGAGAACTACCTCCCGCTCTCGCCCAGAAGCAGGCGAGTGCCATGAGCTCCAGGAAGAAGGGCAAGAGGCCAGCTGTGAACGAACCCCCGGCCGCACCAGAAGACCAGAAGACACAGAAGCTGATCGAGGGCATCGCGCAATCCTCCTCGTCCAGTACAAACAATCTCCCTTCAAACTCCAACGCCCTAGTCCATCTGCAGCGACCTCCCGCTACCTTACCTGGTTCAAGCACCACCACATCCCAATCCCTAAGCGTCGCCCGAGCGCAGGCCACGCATCAAGCCAAGCCCGACTGGCATCCCCCATGGAAGCTCATGAGAGTAATTTCAGGCCATCTAGGTTGGGTGCGCGCCCTAGCCGTCGAGCCGCACAACCAATGGTTTGCTAGCGGTGCCGGCGATCGCACCATTAAGATCTGGGATTTAGCAACAGGGAACTTGAGGTTAACTCTAACAGGCCACATATCCACCGTGCGAGGCCTCGCCGTATCCCCTCGACATCCATACCTGTTCTCCTGTGGCGAGGATAAGATGGTAAAATGTTGGGATTTGGAAACAAACAAAGTGATTCGGCATTACCACGGCCATCTTAGTGGCGTGTATACCTTATCATTACATCCTACTCTCGATGTTCTAGTAACAGGTGGACGAGACGGCGTAGCCCGTGTCTGGGACATGCGCACACGTAGCAATATCCATGTGTTATCCGGACACAAGGGCACCGTAGCCGATCTCAAATGTCAAGAAGCTGACCCGCAAGTCATAACCGCGTCTCTCGACTCCACCGTGCGCCTCTGGGACCTTGCTGCAGGCAAGACCATGGGCGTCCTCACACACCACAAAAAGGGTGTCCGCGCATTAGCCCTCCACCCCAGCGAATTCACTTTTGCGACCGGCAGCACCGGCAGCATCAAACAATGGAAATGCCCCGAGGGCGCCTTCATGGGCAACTTCGACGGTCACAACGCCATCATCAACTCCCTCGCTGTTAACGAGGATGTCCTGTTCTCCGGCGGCGATAACGGTTCCATGAGCTTCTGGGACTGGAAAACCGGACACCGATTCCAGTCTTTGGATTCTATTGCCCAGCCGGGGTCCCTAGACGCCGAGGCGGGTATCATGAGCTCAACGTTCGACCGCACGGGACTGCGGCTTATTGTCGGTGAGGCAGATAAGACGATTAAAATATGGAAGCAGGATGAGAAGGCAACGCCGGAGACGCATCCGCTCGAGTGGAAACCTACGCTGGGGAGACAAAAGTATTAATTAATTAGTAGTCAAAAATTGCATAATTTGTATTTTATTGCTCGCACTTAGGAGTGTGTTTTAGTATAGACACTCCGCGCCACGAAGGACGGAAACAGATGATAACTATCAGGGGTATTAACGTCGTAAATCTTGTTTTTAGTACTATCTGTACATTAAAATGCTATACCCAGCGCCCGAATCTCAGGGTCGTCTCGAAATGCGAGCTTAATCTCTTCATCACCTACAGCAAGCCTGATCTTGCTTGGACGTTCTGCTCTCTGGCCTTCAAGAATGATGATTCCAGCTCCAGTGAGATCAACCGCAGCTGTACTAATGCCTGCCGGTCTAGGGAGCTTTTGCTCCTTCTTTCGTGTGTTCAAGTCCGCTTTGGAATCTCTATCCGTTGTATGTCTCAGTAAACCAACTCGACGGCTACCGGCATCTAATACCAGAGCCCGGTTCATCTCCTCCATCACATCGCCATAGGTACTATCAGGCAAACCCGTCCGTTCGTTCCTCACTAGTAGGGACACGAGAATTAACTTAGAAGCAAACGGGAGCGCTCGTAGGTATTGCTGCAAGGGACTTGTGGTCGCCTCGTTGATTGCTCGCTTAACTGTCGCTATCGTGACCTTACCCCGCGAGCTCTTTGTTCTGTCTGCTTCGCCCGTTTTTGCCTTTGCCCTCTTACTTGGAGTTCCCGGGTCAGGGTCCGAGCCCTTGACATCAGCTTCAGCTAGCTCAACAGCTCGCCGGCAGATATCGAGAGCGCGCCGCGCATCGCCACTCACAGCAGCGACTTTGCGGCTGGCGAACTGAACGGCATCTGGTTCGACAATGTTACCCGGAACACCCTCAAGCCGCGACTGGATGATCTTCATGAGTTGTTCGTGGTTGTAGCCTGGGAATGTGATACGTGTTAGGCCCAGACGACTGCTAATTTTGTTGCTAAGCGTTCTCTCCGGCAAGTCCATCGTGTTAGCCACTGCCAGTACAATAAGTCGCGAGTGTCTCAGCCCAGGCCAGTTGAAAAAGTTATACATGACGCTTTGGTTCTTAGTAACGAGTTGGTCGAGCTCGTCCATCAGGACAACACAGGGGACTCGTCGAGGGCTCGGGTTGTTAAACTCTCGCTCGAGGAGATCTAGTGCCTGGCTCGGGCTGACTCGCTGTCCCTTCAGAGCTTCCCAGAGGAGGGAGTACGATTGGTGCGGGTCGGTTATCTTCATACCATTGATTTCGACGAAGATAAAGTCGTCTAATTCGTCGGATCGCACCGCTTCGTCTAGCTTTGACACCACCTCTCGTACCGTAGCCGTCTTCCCCGTTCCTGGAGTTCCAGAGATATAGATACAAGCACCAGAGCCATCAGTAATAGCAGCCTCGAGATGCGAGTACACTAAAGAGAACTCAGATTCTCTGCAAGGTAAGCTAGTTGGTACCGATGCAACGTGTAATTGAGCCCTTGCAATCTGGAAAGGGGAAGACTGGTGGTGGCTTGGCGAAAGTATTCGGGTAGCAAGTGGAGTAAATTCCAATGCCTTTTTCACGACAACTCTAGTAGCCTAGGTCAATAACACATTATCCCAATTTCCAGGATATGATGGATTACGCATCCAAGTACCTACCTGCGGTTGGATGGTGTCATAACTTGTTTTGTTTTCTGCCTCTTTTTCGGCGTAGTGACCGGTCGAGGGGCGCCATCATCAGAAGGACAATCCTCATCTCGCTCTGGCTGGGTAGCCACATAGTCCGTTTCTCGGGTAGATATATCATGATTACGTCGCTTCCTTGTCGACCTCGTCCCGCTCCGTACCAATTCTAGAAGGTCATCCACATCTCCTTCCCTACCGGAATAGACGTCCTCCCATATAAATTCTTCTGTGTACGTCGCAGTCCTCGTATTACATCCTCTCTTGCAAATGAAGGTCTTGTTGTAGCCTGGTGAATTACGAGGGACCTTACCACTGGGATATTCCTCCTGAAACTTCTGTTGGGACATGACCACGGCTCTGCCGTTGATAGAAGCTAATGGATTAACATCAGTGGATGGTGTGATGTATAATTCATTCTAAGTTCAGTACAATTAGCAAGGGAAGAAGGGAAGCAGGGAGGCGTATAAATTAAAACAAAATACCAACCGGTAGGAAATCAGTTCTCTTCCGATCGCTATTTCGGATCTCTTTCTCAGTAGAAAACCATAGGAAATTAGCTGCCTTATCTCCATCCTCGTCGGCTTCACGGAATTCGGCAACTATAGCGACCCAGGCCTCATTGGAGCCATCAGCCTTTAATAGAACACAATCACCAACGTAGCATTCGAAAGTGCCCATGCGAGCACCCACTATGCCATGATGAGCATTCCTCTTCCTCTTAGTAGGCGACCCAGATGACTCGGCTTCCCGGTAAATCCACTCCCAGGGGTGATCATCAACACCTAACTCATCATCCGAGTCATCTCTGGCGACCCCCTTAATGACGTTGGAAGACCGGCGGACCATCGGGAATTACTAATTAAAATCAAAAGGGTGCAATGAGAATAAGTTATTACAATTCAAAATGAGGAAACGTTCTAGAAACCCTGCTTACTCAATCAAGTAATTGATTAATTGGTGGGCATTATAATAAAACAAGTGTCGGTAGGTGCACTTGTAAGTGGACAGCAGACGGCAGACAGCGGTAACTTGCAGATTAGACGCGGCTTTTCGTGTACGGCAGATTCGCGCAATCACGTGACATATTAGTACAATCAATTAACCCGATTAGGTATAGCTCTAGTATGCCGACAACATGGTAGAAATTATATGAATCCTCATTCATGAAATTGAAAATAATAGAAAATATCTATCTAGTTGATGTTTTTCTAATGTTTGCTCATACATAGGTATTATATAAACAAAATATGTGGTACAACGTAGCTCTTTGCCTTGTACACTACATGTACAGAGCGGATACTTGCATGTGCTACGGCGTCATGCAGTACGGGTACAAACTCAACTTACATGTACATTGTAATCAAGGTAGGCGCCGCCTACTCATAGAGCCCTAAGCAACCAAGGCAACTACGGCAACTACCGATTCCTACTACTTTATACGTCAACTACAATGTCGGCATTTCAAAAATACATATATAGTTGTCCGTCTTTAGATTCCATCGCCAAACTATTCTAACCAGTTTCCTCGAACTTGAAACCCACGACATATCTATAGAAGCTTTGTCTCATAATATTAATACAATTTCGACTTGACAGGTTTATGCCTTTGTGACTTTTCTTCATTTGATTCTAAAAACTTGATACTGGAACATACATCTATGCTGCAAGCTACAATGGAGTCCTTGATAGACATGTATGTGTCTTTCCTATCTTTCATAATTAGTCATCTTAAATCCACGAGCGAGAGACTAACTTGTGACTTGTCCTATCTTTAACAGTTCTGACTCGTCCAACAACGTTGATTGTGGCGGTGATCCGGCATATTCCTTAGACTTACTTCTTCAAGGATCAGACAACGAGGAAGCTGCACTCCAATACTTACCAGTTCTTCATCCTGGTGCCTACAATCCCTCGACCTACCAGCCCTCTGCCATGATTTATCCACTCAACGCAACTGGTAACACCTCGAAAATAGATGCCAACATCACTAAGATGGACGACACGCACGCAAACATCAGCACCCCCGACTCTCAGCCGGCACCTACTAAAACAACTACCCAGACAGACACGTCGAGTTTCGAAGAAGAACCCAAGCCGGTTATCAGCCTGCGCACTGCATCCAAAAGCGCGCATAGCATGGCTAATCCTACTGAGAAAGTGAAGGTTTGTAACTCCGCCGATAGCTTTCACTCGTATGAAAATAATAATAGCTAATACGGTCTTCCTTTTTTTAAAACGTCAGGTCAACTTCATCATTTCTCACACCCCGGAAGTAGCTTCGGGGGTAATCGAGGCCGTATACAAAGAACTGAGCCGAGCGAATGACAATCTTGAACTTCGCCAGACCCCCCAAGGCTCGTACATGAGAATCAACGGCCTTGCCAAGAACATCAAAGAGTACATCAACTTGGTACAGGATGTGGCTAAGGACTTGATCTCCAATGACTCCATCAAAGGATCTAATGTTTTCATGGAACCTCCGGTTGAAATCGATAGCACTACTCAGGTCCTTCTATACACCAACCCTGTATCGGGCGAAGTACGGCCAATGCTACAGCCAGGACAAGATGCTGTTGCCGGTCTGCAACTTCTAGAGACTCCTGAGCAGTATAAGGCGAAACTAACCGATTATCTCTACAAGTCGCTAATCAAAGCCGGCCGTCTCAAGTTGTCATTGACATTAAGAGTTTACTTAGGCCAATTCATATTGCGAAAGTACCCGAAGAGCAAAGAAGTGTATGGGTACAACGACTTTCATACCATCTTGAAGAATCCCCGAGCTTCTGGATGGCTAAAAAACTGGTGAGTACTTGGACCTTGAAGATTTATAAAGTTAGCCGGTGTCACTAACGATTGAATAGGATCGGTGACGAGACATTGGCTAAAAGAGTCCTAGGTTTTGTCAGGAACAGCACAAACGGTCCATTCAAACCTATTGGCAACCAGGCGGCCGTAGCAGCGGATGTTTTACCGCAATATTCTCTCGAGATGCGCTCTGAGGGGACCAAGTTTGATGTACCGATCAGAAAGAGAACTGGGGAGAGGTCAAGAGGTACGATCATTTGTCAGCTCTACCGCGTAACTTCAAGTAAACTTGATGCCAACCCTGCCGAGGCTAATATTTATAACTTGAGCCTTGGAAAGTAAGTCTACTACTAGATAATGAATTGGTATGACATACAACCTGACGCCGCTACCAGGAACCTCGACTGGCAATTGGAAGGCATCGAAAAAGACAAGGGCGCAAAGACATTCCCTGAAGTTACCCAGTACTTAAGATCCGCCAAAGCCGAACTATTAAACTCGGAGCGACCTCACGACCTTAACGTCTATCCAAGCGTCAAGCTGGAACCCTTCATCGCGGTGGAGAGTAAAATCAAGTATGTCGCGGTCAAGACAATCTATCAATTCAGATGGAAGGCCACAACGTACATTGTCGAGATCGCAGTCAACCACCGATGGGACAGCATCAATGCCATGAGAGCCAAGGCAGTGCCGAAGATCGAACTTGGAATCAGCATCTTTGGAGAAGACTGGGAAGAGGAAGATGATATGGTTGGCAACGTCTGGGGCGATGAGTTGGAGTATATACTTGAAGGTCCGCGAGGTGAAACGACGCCTAAGGGCCCTGATAGGGTTGACCATTTCCTACGGACAATTGGTAACATTCGTGATGCCCTAGAGCACCTCTTCTAGGGTTGCCATTTCAGGTTCGGACCATGAGTTATGATAGAAAGGATGTATCAAAACAGTCCCTACTTGTTGATAGTTTGGCGCTGGGGCTTTGATGCTTGTTAAGAGCTAAAATCCATCAAGGATATCTCACAGCTCTTGGCCGTTTACGATGGTGCTGTTTGCTGCGCTCCACCGACCATTTTTTGCCTCAAAACTAATAGTTTCGCGAGTTGTATTAGCTACTAAAACGGAGAGAAACCTCAGATTATGATGTATAGAGTTAATAATACCTTCTTCGACAACCCGTACGTTGTTAGTTTTGCCCTGCACAATTACTTCTAGATCCTTTATACTTGCTCCTAACTCGCCCACCTTGTTCTCGTAGAAATCTGCCGCCGATTTGATATCCTATACTCTCATGTCAACAAATTCGTAGTCCTAATGGCCATGCTACACGTGCTTCTTACCTTCTCGACGTAAAAGCCGGTGCCAATGTCGACGACGACGTGGGACGCGTCAGCGAGAGTCCCACGCACGTAGAGGGAGTTGGTAAGGGGGACGAGGATCGCATTGTTTTCTATAATTTCTTAGATTTTGAATTCAAATTCGCTTTATCATCATAGCTAGTCCAAGCCGAGCAATAGCAATAGCAATAGCAATAGCAATAGTAATGGTGACAGCGGACGTACCCCGTAGAGCGGGCGACTTATTTTTATCCTGGACGCAGCGTAGACATTCGCGAAACTTGGACTGAGCAGCGTGGAGCTGGGTAAAGGACGACGTCAGGTGCTCGAGTTCTTCGTCGAGTTGTTTCTTCACCTGGCTAAGCTGCTGGGCGCTCAGGGTGTCGAGGTTGACTGTTGGTTTAGAGATGGAGGGGTTAGTCAATCAATCAATCCTATATCTATCCATATCTACTTGGAATAGAATAAAATGAAGATATAGGAGTGGAAATTAACATACTTGTTTCGCCGTTACCGCTAGCCATTATATAGTCTATGGTCTGATATATCAATTGCCTTGCGGAAAATATAAAAATTATAGGTTTGGGTTGGTTGAATAGAGCTCAACTTTGTGTAAATTGAAGATGTGGTGGGGGGATGCTTCTATGTACTACTACAGTTGTACCATGTATACGGCAAGAAAAAATGGGGCGGCTTTTTCATATAACTACGTCCTATGTGTAGTTACCTAACTCCTAACTATGTGTTACAAAGTTAACTATTCAAGTTACAGCACTCGATTAACGCAGTTTCATTATAATCAAAGTTTCATATTTTTTTCTTCTATCGTCTCTTTTAATATATATTTGTAAATCGTGCAACTAGAATATCATAGTGCCAACTGACTTACACCAGGTAAACGTGAAGTTATATGATAGTAACAAATCGAACCCAGATTGCGCAGTAGTCCCCTTAGTTTGAAATAACTATCCGTTCTAGCTCCATATAGCTGGACGGTAAGTAAATATGTTCCTTTGTTTGTCTCTAGGTTTAACTTCCCATTAAAAACAATGAGTCTGGTAGGACTCGCCTTGAATGCATCCTAGCATATGCTATCTATTACGAAGAAAATATAGTCCTCTATCATCTGCAGAATCAGAAATGAACGCTCTCCTCCGCACCATTGGCAAGACCGTTAGTTTGCTTCTTTTGTTGTCGTATCTCCTGGATAACCTGGTCGAGGCAGCCAGTGCTCGCAGCCATAAAACCGAGGTACGTAGGCGACGGAGCGAGAACGCGAGATGTAAACTCGGGGTGAGCCTGGACTCCAACGAAAAAGGGATGATCCTTCAGTTCAACCACTTCCATACGCTTTCCTGATTCATCCTTGCCGATGAAGTTGAGCCCGGCCTTCTCGAGCTCCTCGATATAATCAGGGTTGACTTCGTAGCGGTGCCTGTGTCGCTCTTCCATAATGGTGGAGTCTCCGTACAAAGCCCGAAGTTTACTCCACTCACTCCCGGATTGGAAATGTGTTGCTTTTGTACCGAGTCGCATTGTGCCGCCCATTATTTCTTTTGACCCTTCTGGCATGAAGATGACAACACGGTGTTCGGCGTTGGCATCAAATTCTTCCGAGGTAGCACTCTTGTAACCACACAGATTCTGAGCAGCTTCTATAACGGCGACCTGCATTCCAAGGCAGATTCCCAGGTAAGGGATCTTGCATTCGCGTGCCCATTTTGCAGCCTTAACCATCCCTGCTACACCTCTACCACCAAACCCTCCCGGGCAGATGCCTATATTGAATTAGCCAGTAGCACGTTAAAGGCACCCGGAAATATTTAGATGGCTCAAGGCCTACTTTCCGAGCAGCCACTATATCAGGATAGATTGCGTTCTAGCTCCCTTGCAATGAGGATGACGAATATTAAATTACTTACAACCAGAAGCAACAGTAAGTTGTGACCAAGCCTTATGATATATGGTAGGATCGCTCTTCAAAGTAGCGTCTTCAAGGTGCTCTGCATCAATCCAGCATAAGTTTAGCTTGCGATTGCATCGCATTGCCGAATGTTCTAGAGCTTTGATCACAGAGAGGTAACCTAGACATGGTACGTTAGTTTTCGCTATTCTAGGGATAATATACATCTTGACATAAACGACACCTGTGATTCAGTAGACAAAGTTATAAATGAATTGGCGATACTTACTATCAGGAAGTGCGATATATTTACCAACCAAAGCAATTATTACCGGCTCCAGGTATGGCTTTGTCACGACAGTCTTCTTCCACAATTTCCATAAGTCTTCGCCTTTGCTGACCAAGGTCGGAGGGATCGATAATTGGTCTAACATCAAGGCTTCGCGTAGACGGTGAAGTAAACCCTGGTCTTCGAGGAGCAGTGGTACTTGGTAAATAGTCTCGATATCCCGAACGGTAACAACCTGCTTGAATTCAACTTGACAGCTTCGGGCGATCTTTTGGGTCGTAGCTTCGTCGAGAGCGCGCTCGCAGCGGCAGGCAATCTGCAGGTGCTCTTAGTTGACAATATCACGCAATACCCCATTTTGGTACTAACTAGGTCTGGTATTAAACCGGCGCTTCGCATCTGTTTGATAGCATGCTGTGTAGGCTTGGTCTTCTCCTCGCCGTGGATAATGGGCACGTAAGAGACATGTATGTTGACCAAGTTTCCTTTGCCAACCTTATATCTGAATTGAGTTAATGCTTCGACGAAGGGCATACTCTCAATATCGCCAACAGTGCCACCCTATTATGAGCCAATTAGATCTGTAAAGTCAAAGCCGATTGCACAGCTAAATGATAATAACTGCAGTGTAAAAACGTACTAATTCAACTATAAACCAATATCAATTAGCGCCTGAAAATTCGCTAGGGACCATGAATACATACTGATACAGACATCGGGCTCTTCGCTACTATCGTCGACAGGTATCCTCGCTACCCGCTGGATCCAGTCCTGAATGGCATCTGTGATGTGAGGTACAACCTGGACTGTGCGACCTATGTAGTCGCCCTTCCGTTCCCGTTCGATGACGGCCCTTCAGGGGAGTTAGTGTAAGGCAAAACTAAAATAAAATAGCAGGCCAGCGTGACGAACTTGTAGATCTTGCCGGTTGTGATGTTGTTCTCGTTGGTGAGGTTAAGGTTCAAATAACGCTCATAGTTTCCGAGATCAAGATCGGATTCGCCTCCGTCCTAGTTCCTATTAGCATGCCAGTAACGATACAACACTGAGAGTCAGATTTCACCTTCAGAACAAAGCACTCCCCGTGCCTTCAAAATTAGATTACTGTCAGTATTGCAATACATTTATCGCCTCAGGTATCTCACCTACTCGAGTGGACCTAATGTACCAGCGTCTACATTCAAATAAGGGTCGATTTTAATTGCCTAAGCCACAATCCCTAATTAGCATATGATCGTTAAATGACACGGAAAAGTGCATGCTCATAGTTCATACCGTAACCTTAAGACCTGTCGTCTTAAGTAGGAGCCCAGACGAGGAAGCTTATAAAAGTTAGCAGAGACAGAATTATAAATGATTCATTTCTCGCTGCTATACCTATTATGCCTATCAAATAATCAAGTTAGCAGCTGAAGCCGACTTTAGTTTATTTTGTCATCATTGTCGTAGTAATTAAGCCAGTTATTAGGGCAACTCAAAACAGATGATTCGGGAGAAATTGTAAACAAGAATGAAAAGGGTAATACCTTTGCCAATGCCGCTGATGACACCGCCGCTAACTAACACGTACTTCATCTTGCTAACTTGCCGCGAAAGCTTGGAAAACGTAGACGTAGACGTATGAAACCGGCGTCAATTCAGGAAGGGCTACCTATTACTAGGCTTGGATAATATACCTAATAGGAGGAAAGGGAACTGTTAGGAATAAATATAAAAAATATAATTATTTGGAAGTTTTGCGGCAAGTCTGACTCTGCAGCAGGCAGAATAATGATACTAAAAAAAAAAGTTTATCTGACTTACTACTAAACAAGCTTTCTGACAAGTACCCCTCTATCGATAAGGTGACTTTAATTCTTTTTTATTCACGTTAGGCAGGCGGTAAAAGATTGACGTGGGTGAATAGGTGAATACTGGTACGTACCTGATGGAGGGGCATGGTAGACCCTGGCTTCTCTCTTCTTGGTGGGGTGAGGGGAGGAGGGGTGTTCCTAAGTCGCGAAGCAATTAATTCGTAGTATCAAATGTGACTCAGGCTCACACCAGCTTCATATAGCATCCAACAACCATAAATTTTCACACTTTTTACTACCCAAACGCAACGCATGAAATCGAATGAGCACTAATTCTCAAGTTGAGCATGGCATCCTCAACAACGAGTACCCCGTCGGGGGATCTCGCCTCCCGCATTCTTCAGTCCCTCGACCAAACCTCGCCGCTCCTCTCGTCCGAAGCCTTTCCGGATGCCAGCTTCGTCGAAGTAAAGGCTGCTCTAGACCGATTGGCCTCTCGTGATATGGTGACCTACGATACGATAGAACGAGAAGAAGCTATATTAGAGCCTGAGGGTGAGCAGATTGCTGCCAATGGTAGTCATGAAGCTCGCGTATTCGATGCCTTGCGCTCAGCCATCGACGGCCTAACCGTGCAGGACCTAGAGAAGGTTATTGGCGACAAGAGTGTTGTTAAGATTGGCCAGGGCAAGGCGTTCAAGGAGAAGTGGATATCGAAGACGAAGGGTAGGTGTACAGACACCATTCCTACTAAGCTGATGCGGCTAACAAACTGGTACAAATGCAGATGGCAAGTTCAAGGCTATGCAAGAATCTATACAAGATGTTACCAAGGAGCAAATGTTAACCATTAAGGCGACACGAACATACCCTGACGCTAAACTACTTGCCGATTTGAAGAAGCGAAAACTTATCAAGATGCAAAAGATTATTAGCTTCAAAATTCATAAGGGCACCAAGTTCGCCCTGAAGATCCCTGAAGAGGCAACGGACTTAACTGCCGACATGATAAGTACGGGGTCGTGGAAGACTGCTACATTCAAGCCGTACAACTTCAAAGCTTCAGGAGCAGACCAACGGTCAGGTGCATTGCATCCACTCAGCAAAGTTCGTGCCGAGTTCAGGCAGATTTTCTTTGAGATGGGGTTCGAGGAGATGCCCACCGATAAGTACGTATTTCCAATGGTAGAAGATTCGTCCAAGCTAATATAGGCTTCCTCTTCAGGTTTGTCGAGTCTGGTTTCTGGAATTTCGATGCCCTTTATGTGCCACAGCAACACCCAGCGCGTGACTTACAAGACACCGTATGCAACCACCTTCTTTTCCGCCATCATATATTGGAGGATATTTATGATATGCTTTAGACCTCCTCTCTCCACCATTAATAGCTCCTAACATTTTGCTGGTATAGTTCTATATTTCCGATCCTGCGGTGGCTGATAAGCCTCGAGAAACATCGCCTGATGACAAGAAAGACTACAACGCCTACTGGGAGAATGTGAAGGCGGTTCACCAAGTATGTGTCCTCTATATAACATCAGCTGGACCCTCTAAACATTCGGGAGATTGCTAATTTACGGGACATAGGATGGCAAATATGGTTCAATCGGCTACCGATATCCTTGGTCGGGGGACGAGTCACTACGATTGGTGCTACGTACTCACACGACAGCTATCAGCGCAAATATGCTTCATAAACTGGCAGCCAGAAAAGGCCCAGATGGTCGCCCACCTCCAGCACGCTATTTCTCCATAGATAGAGTGTTCCGAAATGAGAGTGTTGACGCAACACATCTTGCAGAGTTCCATCAGGTCGAGGGTGTCATCGCTGACGCAAATTTGACTCTTGGTGGCCTCATGGAGGTGAGCGTCTATACTTACTAACTATAACAACAAAGCGAACCTATCACTGACTGTATTTAGTTTATGGATATCTTCTTTGGCAAGATGGGTATCACTGATCTCAAGTATAAGCCAGCCTATAACCCTTGTACGTACTCTTCCTCCAGGTCTACTCTGTCCCTATTTTTTTTAATAAGACCGTGGATGTCATTCCGGGATTTCCAATAGCTTAGGTATATATCTACGTTTTGCTAATATTTACTTAGATACCGAACCTAGCATGGAAATCTTCTCCTATCGTACGTGTCTCGCCGCAAAGGCGCATTATCTTTTAATCCCTTTCAACTAGATACTAATATGTTATAATAGATAAGGGCCTAGGCAAACTTATTGAAATAGGGAATAGCGGAATGTTCCGGCCCGAAATGCTCGAAGCTATGGGATTCCCGTACGTATAATATCCTCTACTTGTTTTGCTATTCTCTGGAACTTCCTTCTTTAAACGATAAAATTCTTACTTTGATTATAGCCCGGATACACGCGTGTACGGCTGGGGTCTATCTTTGGAAAGGCCTACCATGATCAAATATGGAATCTCCAATATTCGCGAACTTCTAGGCCACAAGGTAGATCTGAAGTTCGTCCAGAGTAGTCCCGCTGTACGTTTAGATAAGGATTAGAAGGAAAAGTTGCGTCTTTTCCCGATAGAAAGAAGCCTACCAAGAGCAGAACCAATAATATCCACTATCTAATGTCTCGATAAACTTCATAGTATACAGTGGTACCTTTCCTGGACCAGAATAGGATATGCTCCCAAAGGGGATATCTTCTTTAGGTAAACTTCTTAATGTAAATATAACAGACATGTGGGAGTTAAATCCACCGGTAACTGCACATGGGCAGTCAAAGGGTTCATGATCGATATAGAAGCCGCCTATACTGCTCACGTGCATAATTTTTTTTACATCGCTATGGTTACATTTATGTCACGCTTACAATGGTCTACTAGTTCAGATTTTGTGAAGTGCCAAAAAGGGGATAATAAGGTGGCCCATATCTTACAATAAGAAAGCTCCGATATGTAGGTAATTTGTATTCAGCGCTGTTTGAGTGTTACTACATTGTTGACTAAGCTCCTGGCATTGGCTGGTGGTGCTTAGATATAGATTCTGGCGTCTTGTCTGAAATACAATATTGGTCAGGAGGGTCAATATAGGTGGAGAAAATGGGTACTGTTTCTGTATGCTCTGGTGGCGCTATGTATAAACAAAACTGTTCTCTTTATAAACTTGTTAAGACAGGTACGGCATGTTAACTTCTTAATTGCTTCATCCATGCACGCAGCTTCCTTCCACAAGACTCAGGGCTAAGGTTACATAAGATAAAGGTGAATATAGCACAAATGCAAGCTTTATTGTATAAGTTAGAATAAGCGCCGCCTATTGTACCGCTGGCGGCTTGATAAGATTTTCACTGGCAGATTTTAAAATTGCTTTTGTGGCCTTGGAAATGAAGAGGTAGTGTGTATTTAAATGATTTGGGTTCGTGGCGAAAATTTAATTTCTAAAAGCTGTTCCCGCAACAAGCTGGGTTATATGGGATTTTATCTAAATGATTTTCAAGCCTACCTTAGGCCCAGCTAGCTCAATGGTAGAGCACTGGACTTCTATTTTCAAACGTTATCCAGAGGCTGTGGGTTCGAGCCCCACGTTGGGCTTGTCACTAATTTTTTCATACGTGTTTAACATAATTTTTTGAAATTCGGAAATTATTAAAAATTTTATATTAAATAACTATAAACTTTCGTTAAAATATTTCATTAGTAAATTTTACTTTTTTATTTTTATATAATTAATTATATTTATAATATAAAAATTGTTTTTAAAAATTTTTATTTATAAATTAATTTTTATTAATTTAATAAATTTTAATAACGATTATTAACCGTAATAATAAATGTATTTTTTTATAAATTATTTAAACATATTTATTTTATTTTAAATATATAAGTTATAATATTAAAATTTATATTAAAATAAATTAAAACTTTTATATTTACGATATATATAAAAGTTATATTTTTTTAAAATATATTTGGTTATAATGTCATTTATATAAAAAATGATAAATTTTAATATATTTAATAAAAAATAAAACAATTTTTTTAATTAAAATAAATTAATTAATTAATAAATAATTAATCGAAAATTAATTATTATTATTTTTTATTAATAATTTTTTAATAAAAAAAAGTAATATTATTATTATATTATTATTATTTATTATAATTTATTTATATTATATTAATTGTAAAGATTATTTGTAATTAATTTATATATTAAATTTATTATAATAATAATATTTTTATTTAATTAATTTTTAGTTTATAATTTAATTATTACATAATATTTATATAAATATAAATTTTTTAAGTTTTTTAACGTATAGTTTTTTTAATATTTAAATTAAAATAGTTAATATTATTTTTTTATATTATTATTTTTATTTTTATTAATTATAAAAGTATAAATTTATAGTTTTTAATAAATTAATAAATATAATAATAATTTATTTTTATTTATATATTTTATTAAATTTATTTATTATTTTTATAATTTTAATTAAACGGTTAATAAGTTTTTATTATATAATTTTATAATTTATTAAAACTTTATTTAACTTATTAATTTTTAATTATTTAAATTATTTTTTAAAATTTTAATAATTAAATTTTTTATTATAATAATATTTTATTATTAATATTTTCTATATTATTATATATATAATTAAAGTTTTTAAAAGTTTAATATTTATATATGGTTTTATTAAAATAATAAAACTTAAACCAATTACCATAATTTTTTATTATTATATATTTTTATTTATAAAATAAATATATTTTATATGTTTTTTAAAACATATTATAAAGTTATTTTTAATTTTTTAAACTTAATAATTTTATAAATTTATAGTATTTTTTCTTTAAAAATTTAATAAATCCATTAATTAAATTTTTTTCTTATTAATATATTATATTATAATATAATTGGTTTTTATTTTTTATTTTATATAATAATAATTTTTTTATATATATTATTTTTAATAATTTAATATTAATTTTTTAATTAATTAATTAATTATTATTATATTATAATATAATAATATAATTAATTTTTTAAATATATATTTTAATTTTTTTAAAAAATTATAAATTTACATTATATTAACGGTAATAATAACGAATATAATATATTTAAATTTTGTTAAATTTTTAATAATAACTGTTTATAATTTAAATAATTATAACATAAATATTTTAATTATAAAAAATATATAATTAATAATTAAATTTTTAATAATTAAATTTAAAATATAGTTAAAGTTTACCGCGTTATATAACCCGATTTTATTAAATTTATAATATAAATAATTCTTATTAAATATATAATATTATATATAATATTTTATTATATTACGTAAATATTTTATTATTTTTTTAATTTTTATTATATATTTTATTATAAAATTATTTATAAATTATATTTAAATTAATATAATAAAATTAATATTAAATTTTAATAAATAAATTAAAAAATTTACTTTATTTATTAAAAATATATATTTAAATATTTTATTTATATTTATATAATTATTTATATTATAAAAAATTATATTTTTTTATATTTTTAAATTAAAAGGTATTTTACTTTATTTTTATTTTTTTAATGTTATATTTTAAAAGGTTTTTTTAATATATTATTTTTAATTAAAGTAAAGATTATTAATAAAAATAAATTTTATAATTTTTATTTTTAAAAATTAATTAATATTATTTAAATTAATAATAAAAACGTTTTTTTATATATTATTTACTAATATCTTTAATTATTTAAAGTTAAATTTAAATAATAAAAAATTATTAATATAAAAAACTATTACATTTTCCGGTTTTTTATTAATATAAATAACATTATTTATTTTTATTAATATATATCTTAACTTTTTCAATATTATTTAAACTTTTTATTACTATATAATATTAAACTACTTTAATTTATATAATAAATTTATTATTTTAATAATTTTTAATTTATTAAAACTATATATTTTTTTAAAAATACATTTTTTTTTATAAAAATATTATTTTTTAAATTTTTATTAAAATATATTATTATAAAATTAATTTATATAATATATTAATTTAAAATTATAATTAACGCCATTAATATTTTTTATAAAACCGTTTTAACTATTATAATTTTTATTTTATTATAATTTATTCGTCGGAAACATTTTTTACGTTTAAACTTTTAAAAATTATTATGGGAAACTAATAAAAAAATGATAAATAATTAATAAATAATTAATAAAAAATTAATAAATAATTTTTTAATAAATGATAAAAGATTAATAAATTAGTAAAAATAATTGGCTAAAATTTATTAAAACATTTAAATATTTCTAATAAATTTTACCGTATAAGCTTATAAATATGTAAAAACGCTTGCGCGAGTTTACAAGTACATGCGTTTCCTTAAATTTTATTTTTATATAATATAAAATTTTATATATAAATATATATTTTAAATTTATTTAATAATTATATATAATTATATATAATAACATAAAATTAAATATATTTTATTATAATCTTTTTTTATAAATAATTTTAAATTATTTATTTTATTTTTTTTTATTTTATTTTTTTAATATAAATTTATTATTATTTATTTAAAATATTTATATTATTTTATAAAGTTAATAAAATATTTTTAAATAAAGTTATTTATTTATATTTTTTTATATTGTTTTAAAAGATTATTTATAAATTTTTTATTATAAGTAATAAAATTAATGTATTAATTTTTAAAATTAAAATAATTGTTTAACTTATTTTTTTAATTAAAAATTATTATAAAAAATGATTTATTTTATTTAATATTTTATAAACGTAAAAATTTAATATAAATTTTTTAATATATTTATATTTATACTTAATGTGACTTTTTTATTAATAATATTTTTATTAATAATATTATTATTTTTATTTTTTATATTAATTTTAAATATTTTAATAATTTTTTTATAACGTAAATATTTTTTAAATTAAATGTTTTATTATTTTTAATATATTTATAAAAGAATATATATAATATAATAAAATTTTTCTTTTTTTTAAATATTTATATTATAAAATTATATTTTGTTTAATAACTTTAAAATATAATCTTTATATTTTTTTTAATTTTTTTAGCTATTATGGTTTGGTAATTTAAATTAATTAATATAATATAATAATTTTTAAAGATTTAAAAATAAATCTTATAAAATTTATAATTTTTTTAAAATTTTAAATATAATTTATATTTTTTTAATTTAATACTTTGATTTTATTAATAATATATAATTTTAAAAATAAATAAATATTTTTATTCTAATATATATAGTTTAAATTTTATTTTATAATTAATAATTTTTTTTTACTATTTTATTTTAATAGTAAATTCATTAATAATTTATTTTATATTTTTTAAATTAAAATGGTATAATTTTTAATATTAAAGGATTAATTTATCTTTTATTTTATTTAATAATTTAAATAATATTTTATAAATTCATATAATTTTTTCCAATTTTTTATTATTAATTTTTATATTTATCTTTAATTTATATTTTTTTAATAAAGTCTTTATTATTTTATATTTATTATTATAAAAATTATTTTATTTTAATTTTAAATATATTAATTATTTATTTATATTTTTATTTAATATAATAATTTTTTTAAAGATTTTTAAATAAGAAATTTTAAATATAAAAAATATATTATAATATTATTTTTACAAATTTTTTTAAAGGTTATTTGTTAAAGATATTTTTTATATTTAACCTTTTAAAAATTATTATAAAAACTTAATAAAAATTTAATAAAAACTTAATAAATAATTAATAAATAATTAATAAATAATTAATAAGTAAATATTGAATAAATGTTAAATAAATGTTTAATAAATGATAAAAAATTAATAACAATTTCTAAAAAATTTTACCGTGTAAGTTTACGAACATATGAAAATGCTTGCATAAGTTTACAAATACATATGTTTTCTTAAATTTTAATTTATATAATATAATTTTTATTTTTATAATAAATATTAGTTTAATTTTTATAAATACAATATATTTTTTATTAAAAATACTAATTATTATATTAAATATAAAATTATTTATATTATTTATAATATATATATTAACATTTATATTAAAAAAATAATAATTAAAATATATATATTAACATTTATATTTAAAAAATAATAATTAAAATATATAAAATAATAATAATAAAATTAAAATATAATATTTAATAAATATAATAAGTTATTTATTTATATAATTATTAATTTTATTTTTAAAATAAAATTTAATTATTTTGGTTTATAGTTAAAATTTCTTTTAAAATATTAAACGTTTTATTTTTTAATTAAAAAATTTATAATATTAATATTTATATATTAATTTATTTTAATTAACAATTATAAAATATAAATTATTTAATTATTTTAATTATTATTTTAATTATTACTTTAATTGTTACTTTTACCTTTTTTTTTAATAATTTGTTTAAATATAACCATATTTACCATATTTATAATAAAAAAGGTTTTTTTAATAATTTTAAATAAATTTACTTTTAAAATATTTAAATTTTTAGTTTTTATTTTTATTATTTTTTTAAAAATTATAAAATAAATTATTTATTAATTTAATTTTTTTATAATTATAAAACTTATTAATAAAATTATTTATATAATTAAAAAATTTTTAAATTATTTTTACTTAATTTTTTACCTTTTTATTATAGTTAAATAAATATATTATAATTTATTATTTATTATTAAAAAATAGTTTAAATTTCTATATTATTTATATAATTTATTTTTATTTAAAATTATATTAAATAAAATCTTTACCGTCATATTTTTTATTTATAAATTTATATTATAATTTTTTTAATAAACCTTAACAATTAAAGCGTAAATGTTACCTAATAATTTTAAGGTTTTTATATTTTTTGATATTTAAAATTTAATTAAAAAAATTATATTTATATATTTTTATAATAATTTTAAATATTTTTAATTTATTTTTAAATATAATTTTTAGTTCTTTATAATATTTAATTTTTTTAAAAATTAATATAATAGTTTTTTTATATATTTACTAATTGGTTTAATTTTTTAAATAATTTTTCTATTAATAAAAAAATTAAAACATTTTTATTATAAAATTGTATTAATAGTAATAAATATTAATATTTTATATTGTTTTTTAATTTTTAATTTCTTTATTTAAATTTAATAATTAATTAAATAATAATAATTTTATTAATTTTATTAATTTTATTAATTTTATTAATTTTATTAATTTTATTAATTTTATTAATTTTATTAATTTTATTAAATTTAATAAGTTTAAATTATTATTTATAATAATTAAATTATTAAAAGTTGATTTTTTTAGAACTTAGTTTTAATTTTTTATTATTACGTCAAATTAAATTTTATATAAACGTTTAAAAGTATTTTTTTTAAATTAATATATAATAGATTTATTATTTTTAATAAAAATTATTTCATTTTTTTATTTTATATTTAGTTTTAATATTTATATAAAAAAGTTTATTTTATAATTTTTAGTAATGTTATATTTCTTAAGTTATTTAAATTAATTTTAAATATTAATTAAATTAAATTAATAAATTTAATGAAAAATAGGTTTAATATAAATAATTAATTATATTTTTTCGATATAAATGGCATTTATTACGTTATTATTACTTATATTAAAAGCGTTTAAAATATATTTATACAATTTTTATTATTTTACTATATTATTTATTAATTTCGATTTATTTATTCGTTAAAAACATTTTTTACGTTTAAATTTTTAAATTTATTATAGGAAACTAATAAAAAATAATAAATAATTGATAAATAATTGATAAAAAATTAATAAATAATAAAAAATTAATAAATTAATAAAGAAAAAAATAATTAATTAAAATTTATTATAATACTTAATTTATTAAAATATTTAATTTATTAAAATATTTAAATATTTTTAACAAATTTTACCGTACGAGCTTACAAACACGTGAAAATGCT
Source organism: Daldinia childiae (assembly GCF_008694065.1). Lineage (NCBI taxonomy): Eukaryota > Fungi > Ascomycota > Sordariomycetes > Xylariales > Hypoxylaceae > Daldinia > Daldinia childiae. The sequence goes on along the minus strand of NW_022984645.1, from coordinate 2,792,529 downwards.
TGCATAAGTTTACAAATACATACTTTTTTTAAAATTTTAATAATATTTATATAATATTTTTAAAAAATTTAGTATTTTATTAATAAAATAATTTTCTTTTCATTTATTTTATTTTTAAACTTATAATTTTTTTATTAATAATTTAATTTTTAATTTAATCTTAATTAATTAATTATAAAATATTTAATTAATTTCCTTTATTTATTAATTTAATTTTACAAATTAAATTTTATTTATTTTTACTATTTTTTAATAAATATTATTTATTAGATTATTTTTATTTAATTTTTAAAATTTTATACCTTTTAATTTAATTACAAAATTTATCCGTTGGAGACATTTTTTACGCTTAAACTTTTAAAAATTATTATAAAAAACTGATAAATAATTGATAAATAATTAATAAATAATTAATAAATAATTGATAAATAATTGATAAATAATTAATAAATAATTAATAAATAATTGATAAATAATTGATAAATAATTGATAAATAATTAATAAATAAATGTTCAATAAATGATAAGAAATTGATAAGAATTTCTGATAGATTCTACCGTACGAGCCTACGAGCACGTAAAAACGCTTGCGCGAGCTTGCGAGTGCATGCGTTTTCCTAAATTTTATATTTTATTTAACATATAAAACTTTTTTTAAAAAAAAAAAATTTATTATTATTAATATACTTTTGTTTTATTATCGGAAGTTATTAATACACTTAATATATTTAAATATATTAACTTTTATAATTTAATTAATTTAACATTTTAAAATATAATATTTATATTATTAATTTTATTTTAATTAAAACTTTTTAATAATATATATTTTAATTAAATATATACGTTATTTTAAAAAATATTTAAATATATAAATATTTAATTTAATATAAATACAACCGTATAAAAAGATATTACATAATCTTTCCAAAAGTTTCCATTAATATTACCACCATATATATTTAAATAACTTTATATTAAAATTTTATAATTATTTAAATAATATTTACATTATTAAAAAGCTTTAATTAAAGTAAAATTAACAATATAAATTATATAAATAAAATTATTAAATTTAATAAATTATAAAAGTTAATGTATTTAATAAAATTTTAAAATAAAACTTTACAAAAGGTTTTTTGCGGTTACATTTACATTTAGTTAAATATATGTTTATATATTTAAATAATTTTTAAAATAATATATGTATTTAATTAAAAAATATATTATTAAAAAACTTTAATTAAAACAAAAATACTAATATAAATTATATACATTAATTTGCGAAATTAAATAAGTTATAAAAATTAAAAAGTTAAAATATAATATAATTAATTTAATTAAAAAGAATTGGTAAAAATATACCTATTATATAAAATATACCAATAAACCTTTAATAGTATAATAACAATATATTAATAGCAATAATTCTAAAAAAAAGTTTATAATAATTTAATTAATATTTAATTTTCTTAATAATAATAAAATATTATTATAAAAAAATGTAAAAAGATAATAATATTTATATATATTATTATATATATAGTTAAAATTTTGTAAAATTTAATATTTATATATGGTTTTATTAATATAATAAAATTTAAATTAATTATTATAATTTTTTTAACTATTGTTATTAATATACCCTTGTTTTATTATTAAAGGTTTATTAATATATTTTATATAACAAGTATATCCCCATCAATTTTTTCAATTAAATTAATTATATTATATTTTTACTTTTTAACCTTTATAATTTAATTAATTTAATCACTTAATATATAAAAATTACATCGTTATTTTTATTTTAATTAAAATTTTTTAATAATATAAGTTTTAATTAAATATATACATTATTTTAAATATTATTTAAATATATATTAAATATAAATATAACCGCATAAAAGATATTACGTAATCTTTTTAAAAAGTACTATTACCATTACTTATATATACTCGAATAATTTCATATTAAAAACCTATACCAAATTAATATTTATATTATTAAAAAATTTTAATTAAAATAAAAATAATAATATAAATTTTATATATTAAAATATTATATTAAATAAATTATAAAAATTAATATATTTAATAAAGTTTTAAAATAAAACTTTATAAAAGACTTTTTTTCAATTACATTAATATTTAATTAAATATATATATAAATATATATTTAAATAACTTTTAATATAAAATATATATTTAATTAAAACATATATTATTAAAAACTTTTAATTAAAATAAAAATAATAATATAAATTTTATATATTAAAATATAAAATTAAATAAATTATAATAATTAATATAATAAAAATTAAAAATAAATAAAATATATTTAAATATATTAAGTGTACCAATAAGCCCCAATAACAAAACAAGGGTATATTAATAACAATAATCATTTTTTTATTATTACATATTTTTATTTATAAAATAAATATATCCCACAATTATTAATAATAATAAAAATATTATTATTTAAATTAAATAATATATTATTTTAATTTTTAAATTTTTTTTAAAAATTATATAATCATTTTTTATTAATATATTAAAAATTTTATATTAATAATTTTATTTATTTATTTTAATATTTAAAATTAAAATAATAAAATATATTAATTATTAATATTTTAATAATATTTATAAATAATTTATTTAAATTAATAATTAATTTTTATTAATATATATAATTTTAAAAACTTTTTTATTAAAACGTAATTAAAAATACCATTATAATTTTTAAATTTTTATTTATTGTAAAAATTAATAATATATATTTAATAAAATTTATTTATTATATTATTAAATTATTTATATAAATTTATTTTTATTAAAATATTAATAATTTTTTTAAAATTAAATTATTATTATAATTTAATAATAAACAACATTAGTCGGGCAATAAAAAGCGTATTAAATAAACAATATGTTAAATTATTATATATTATTAAATATTTGTTTTACCATATAAAATCACTATTAAATATTTATATTATTAAAATAGTTTTAATTACTTATATTTTTAAAAATATAAACCTTTTTATTAACGTAAAATCTTATATTACCTAATAATATTTTTATTTTTATTTTAATATTATATTTTAATTAATATTTTATTTAATTTAATTTAAATTAATAATAATATAACGTTTTATATAATAATTTTACATATTTAATTATATGTATTTATTTCGATATAAAAAGGTTAAAATAAAAATTTATAAATAATAAATAATTTTTAATATATATATATAAAATTAATAAATTATAATTAATAAAATTAATTAATTAAAAACATATATTTTAAATAAATTAAATAAATTAAATAAATTAAATAAATTAAATAAATTAAATAAATTAAATAAATTAAATAAATTAAATAAATTAAAAGGTTTTATTAAATTTGATAAAATTATTATAAAAAATATATATATAATAAGGTAAATTTATATAAAAATATATATAATATTTATATAATATTTATTAATTTTACTATTATACAATTATATTTAATATATTACCCATTTAATATGCCTTTTATTGTTTAATTAATGTTGTTTTTAATAATTATCATAATATCATTTTAATATTAATATAAATTTTTATTTTTTTATTTAATTAAATTTTATATTTTTTTTAATTTAAATTTTATTATTTAATAAATATAATTATATAATAAGTTTAATATTATTATTGTATAATATTTTTAATAATTAAATAATTAAAATTAAAAATCAAAAATATATAATATTTTTAAATGATTAAAATATAAACTATTGTTATTAATACATCTTTGTTTTATTATTAAAGCTTATTGGTATACTTAATACATCAAAGTACATTTCACCCATTTTTAACTATTAACATATTAACCATCATAATTTATTTAATTTTATAATATAATATATAAGATTTATATTATTAATTTTACTTTAATTAAAGTTTTTTAATAATATAAATTTTAAATGAATATATATAATATTTTAAAAATTATTTAAATATATATATATATATTTAAATATAAATTTAACCGTAAAAAAAGCTTTTATAAAACTTTATTTAAAATTTTATCGAATATATTAACCTTTATAATTTAATTAATTTAACAACTTAATTTATATAATTTATATTAATATTTTCGCTTTAATTAAAGTTTTTTAATGATATAAGTATTAGTTTAATGTAACGTTTAAATATAAAGTTATTTGAGTATGTATGTTAATAGTAATGGTTTTTAAAAAAATTATGTAATGTTTTACAGTTTGGTTATATTATGTTAAATTAAATATATATTTAAATAATTTTTAATAAAATATGTATATTTTCTTAAAACTTATATTATTAAATAATTTTAATTAAAACGAAGATATTAATATAAATTATATAAATTAAATTGTTGGATTAAATAAATTATAAAAATTAATATGAAAGTTAATAAATAAAATATGGTTTAATTAATTTAATTAAAAAAATTAATAAGGATGTATTTGTTATATAAAGTATACCAATAAACCTCCGATAATAAAATCAAGGTGTATTAATAATAATAGTTAAAATATAATGTTAATATATATAAATTAATTAAATATTAATTATTATTTACGTTATAAAATATAAATAAAATATTTAAAATTAGCGTAAAAAATAAAAATAATAACATTATTAACAAAAATATTAAAAATAATTTTTTTTAAATTAAATATAAACGTAAATATTTAAAAAAAAATTATATTAAAATTTTACGTTTATAAAATATTAAATAAAAAAAAAATTCTTTTATAATAATTTTTAATTAAAAAAATAAATTAAATAATTATTTTAATTTTAAAAATTAATATATTAACATTATCATGTATAAAAAATAATTATAAATAATTTTTTTTTAAAAAAATATAAATAAATAATGTTACTAAAAAATATTTTATAAATTTTAAAAAATAATAGAAAATGATTTAAATAAATAATAATAAATTTATATTAAAAATGGTAAAAATAAATTTTAAATAAATTTTAAATAAATTTATTTAATAAATTTATTTCATAAATTATAATAAAATATAAATTATAATAAAATGAAAATTATAATAATTAAGATAAATTTATAAAAAATAATAACAATATTAATTATAATTTTAAATTAATATATTATATAAATTTATTTTATTAAAATATATTTTAATAAAAAATTAAATTTTTTTTAAATATATATTTAAATAAAAAAAATAGATATAATTTTAATAAATTAAAAATGATTAAGTTAATAAATCTATTAAATAAATTAAAATAGTTTATTATTATATAATAAAAAAATTTAAATAATATTAAAAAAGTTAAAATATATATTAATAAAAATAAATAATGTTATTTATATTAATGAAAAATAAAAAACGTAATGATTTTTTATATTATATTATTAATTTTGTATTATTTAAATTTAATTTTAAATAATTAAAAATATTAATTAATGATATTTAAAAAAAGGTTTTTATTATTAATTAAAATAACGTTTATTAATTTTTAAAAATAAAAATTATAACATTTATTTTTATTGGTAACGATTATTTTAATTAAAAATAATATATTAATTTTTTTAAAAAATATAACGTTAAAAAAATGAAAAAAATAATAATATTTTTTAATTTAAAAATATAAAAAAAGTAATTTCTTATAATATAAATAATTATATAAATATAAGTAAAATATTTATACATATATTTTTAATAAATAAAGTAAATTTTTTAATTTATTTAATAAAGTTTAATATTAATTTTATTATGTTAATTTAAATATAACTTATAAGTAATTTTATAGTAAAATATATAATAACAATTAAAAAAATAATAAATTATTTACGTAATATATTAAAATAATATATATAATATTACGTATTTAATAAAAATTACTTATATTATCAATTTAATAAAATTAAATTATGTAACATAATAAATATTAATTATATTTTAAATTTAATTATTAGAAAATTAATTATTAATTATATATTTTTTATAATTTAAATATTAATATTATAATTATTTAAATTATAAATAATTATTGTTAAAAGTTTAAAAAAATTGAAATATATTATATTTATTATTATTATTGTTAATGTAACGTAAATTTATAATTGTTTTAAAAAAATTTAAATATATATCCGAAAAAATAATTATATTATTATATAATAATATAATAATAATTAAATAATTAAAAAAATTAATAATAAATTATTAAAAACCGTATATATAAAAAGATTGGTATTATATAAAATAAAAAATGAAAATTAATTATATTATAATATAATATATTAATAGAAAAATTTAATTAATAAATTTATTAAATATTGAAATAAAAAAAAATATTATAAATTTAAAATTTTTTTATCTTTTTTTTTTTTTTTGGTTTTTTAATTTTGGCTTAACATCATAAATTTTCTAATATTTTAGCCTTTTATATTTTTAAGAAAATATTAAAAAATTTATAATATTAAATTCTTATATATAAAAAAAAAAAAAAAAACCAAAAAAATTTTTTTTTACAAAAAGTATATTTTTTAAAATATATAATTTATTTATTATTTTTAAAATTATATAAGTTAATTTTTTAATAAATAATTTATTATAAATAAAGAAAAAAAAAATTTATTAAAAATATTTAATTTATATATAATAAAAAAAATGTAATAATAAATAAACGTTTTATAAAAATAAATGTTTTATAATAAACTTAATTTTTATTAAATATATATTAAATATTTAAATTATTTTAAAATTTTACTTTTTTAATATTATTAAAAAAATTTTTTATTATATTATTAATAAACTTTTTTTTATTTTTTAAATTATTATTATTATTATAAATATTATTTATTAAAATTATAATAAAATAATTTAATAAAAAAATTAAAAATTTATTATTTAAATAAATTTTTTTATAATTTTTTAAAATATTATTATTATAATTTTTATTTAATTTTTTTTATTATTATTTTAATATAATTATTGCTATTAATACACCCTTGTTTTATTATCGGAGGTTTATTGGTACACTTTGTACAACAGGTACATCCCCACCATTTTAATTATTTTTTTAATTAAATTAATTATATTACAACTTTAACTTTTTAACTTTTATAACTTATTTAATTTTATACAAAAATATATAAAATTCATATCGTTTTTTTCGCTTCAATTAAAGCTTTTTAATAATATAAGTTTCAATTAAATATATACGTTATTTTAAAAGTTATTTAAATATGTATTAAATGTAAATGTAATTACGTAAAAAGATATTACATGGTTTCCTTAAAAACCACCACCATTATAACCATTATATATACTCGAATAACTTCATATTAAAAGCTTATATTTAGTTGATATTCATATTATTAAAAGGTTTTAATTAAGGCGAAATTAATAATATAAATTATATAAGTTAAATTGTTAAATTAAATAAATTATAAAAATTGGTATATTTAATAAAGTTTTATAAAAAGTTTTTTTACGGTTATATTTTTATATTTAATTAAATATTTAATTAAATATATACATAAATTTAAATAACTTTTAAAATAACATATGTATTTAATTGAAATTTATATTATTAAAAAGTTTTAATTAAAGTAAAAAAAACGATATAAATGTTATATATTTTTATATAAAATTAAATAAGTTATAAAGGTTAATATAATAAAAGTTAAAAATGGGTAAAATATATTTTAATGTATTAAATATATTAATAAACTTCGATAATAAAATGAGGGTGTATTAATAATAATAATTTTTTTTATATTATTTTTTTATAATTAATAAAATAAAATTAATTATAAAAATTTTTTATATAATTATTATAATTAATAAAAAATATAATATTTTTAATAATATTTAAAATATTTTTATTTTTTTTTATTAAAATAAAATTAATAAAATATTGGTAATTTTAAAAAGTAACATTAATTAAACAGTAAAAGTCATATTAAATGGGTAATATGTTAAGCTGGTATATATCGTTAAATATTTATTTTACCATATAAAATCATTATTATAAACTTATATTATTAAAATAGTTTTAATTACTTATATTTTTAAAAATATAAACCTTTTTATTGGTTTAAAATTTTATACCGTTTGGCAATATTTTTATCTTTATTTTAATACCATATTTTATTTAATATTTCATTTAATTTAATTTAATCAATTCAATTAATTTAACAATAATGTAAGGTTTTATATAATAATTTTACTTGGTTGTATACATTTGCCAGGTATTATCATCTGGTCGTATGCGTTTGTTTCGATAAAAAAGGCTAAAAATGATGATCTTTAATATAATATGAGGTTGGTTAAAAGAGGTTAATTGAAAGGCCAATGAAAAAGCTATGGCTGATAAGGCTGGCCAATTAAAAGCGTGCATCTTAAGTAGTTTAAGTAGATTAAAAGGTTTTATTAAATTTGGCGGGATTATCATAAAAGATACATGCGTAATAAAGTAAGTTTATATAAAAATATATGTAATATTTATACAATATTTATTAATCCCGTTATTATGTAATTATACCTAATATATTACTTATTTAATACGTTTTTTATTACTTAATTAATATTATTTATTTTAAATATATATTAAATAATATATTTATATATTTTAATAATTATTATTATTAATATACTTTCGTTTTATTATTAAAAATTTATTAATATATTTTATATAATAAATACATTTTTACTAATTTTTTTAATTAAATTAATTATATTATATTTTTACTTTTTAATTTTTATAACTTAATTAATTTAATCATTTAATATATAAAAATTACATTATTATTTTTATTTTAATTAAAGTTTTTTAATAATATAAATATATATTAAATATAAATATAACCGCGTAAAAAAATATTATTTATTTTAACGAGTTTAAATTAAAAATTTAAAAATGGTTTAAAAGGAAGTACTTTTTTTAACCACATTTTTCTTTAACTAATCACATTTTAACATACCTTTTTAAAACATTTTTAAATTTTTAATTTAAAAAGATTTTAAATATTTTTTATTTAAACAATTATATTAATAATTAAATCAATTGAAAATATAATAAATAAAGTTTTTATATAAAAAATAAATATTAATTTAATTATTTAAATAAATTATTATATATAAAACGTACGCATTTTAAGTTAAAATTAATTATAACACCGGTTGTATATAATAATTACAATAAATATATTAAAACTTATAACATTATAATATAATGTTATATAAATATGTAAAAAAAACGAAAAGGTAGCGAAAGCAAAGGATTAACTTTAAATTATTAAAATAAAAGGTATTTTAAACGTGGTTATAAGTGGTTGTAAGTGGTTGTAAATATAAGTGCGTAGGTGTAAACGCGTAAATATAACGTTTTAAAGTTATTACATATTTTTAAACGTTGAGGCCTGCGATATTATAACGCAATGTTATATAAATATGTAAAAAAAACGAGAAAATAACAAAAGTAAAAGATTAACCTTAAGTGATTAAAATATAAAATATTTTAAATATTGTTATTGTTTATTATATTATTATTAATATAGTTTTATTAAAAGTTTAAATTTGTGCCGGTTTATTTTATAATATATAAAATTATTTAAGATTAAAATTTAAAAAACGCCTCTTTTATAACCCATAGATATAAACATACGGACCAAAGGTGTTATGGCGCTTGTGGCGCCAATGAACGGGGGAAGCAAAGGCGGGCGAAACCCGCCGCTTTTTAAATCTTTAATTTTAACACATTAAAATAAATTATATGGTTTTTTTAAAAAATACCATTATTATTACTTATATATACTTAAATAATTTTATATTAAAAGTTTATATTAAGTTAATATTTATATTATTAAAAAATTTTAATTAAAATAAAAATAATAATATAAATTTTATATATTAAAATATTATATTAAATAAATTATAAAAATTAATATATTTAATAAAGTTTTAAAATAAAATTTTATAAAAAACTTTTTTACAATTATATTAACATTTAATTAAATATATATATAAATATATATTTAAATAACTTTTAATATAAAATATATGTTTAATTAAAATATATATTATTAAAAACTTTTAATTAAAACAAAAATAATAATATAAATTTTATATATTAAAATGCAAAATTAAATAAGTTATAATGGTTAATATAATAGAAATTAAAAATAAATAAGATATAATTAAATATATTAAATGAACTAATAAGCCTCGATAATAAAACGAAGGTGTATTAATAATAATAATTATTTTAATTATTAAATTATTTTTTTTAAATATATATTTTTTAACCTTATAATTATTAAAATAAAATAAATAAATACAAATTTAAGTTAAATATTATATAATATATAAAAATATTTATTATATTAAAATTTTAATTTTTATTATTTAACTTTAATATAAAAAGTATTAAATATATATATAATTAATTTATATATTTTATTAAATTAATATTTTAAAATAAACGTTATATTTTTTAAATTTTAGATTTTATAAACATTTAAATAAAATAAAATAATATTTACTATATTTTAAACATTAATTATAATTTTTTTTAAAATAATATTTTTTTATTATATTATTATTAAATTAATTATTTATAAAAATAAAAATTTAATAGTTTTATTTAATATTATTATAAATAAGTATTATATAATAAAATTTATTTTAAACAAATATTTTATTATAAAAAATGTTAAAAAATATTATACATAAATAAAAAAAATTTAATTAAATATTATAACTTTTTAATTAAAAAAAAGTATATTATTATGTAAAAATTTTTAATAATAAAAATTAAGTATAATAAAATATAATAATTTTTTATTAATAATAAAAATAAAGTTATAAAAGTAATATATTTTAATAGGAAGTATTTTGTTATTAAAAATAATTATTATTAATAATTTTTTAAAATAAATATAAAATAAATAAAGTTGATTTATTTTTAGTTAAATTTAAATATTATTAAATATAATATAATAAATTATTTAAATGATATTATATTTAATATTATTATTAAAAACGAAAAAAATAAATAATAATATATATTTAAAGTTATAATAAAAGTAGTAAATTTTAATAAAAAAAGAAATGTTTAATTAAAAAAATAATATTATTATTTAATAAAGTAATTTAATATAAATAATTATTATTATAATTAAAAAAGTTACAAAATAAAAAGAAATTAAATTTAATTATATTAATATTTAAAAATAAAAGATATTTATTTAAATAAAAATTATTTTAAATTATAATTATTTTTAATTAATTAAAGTTAAAATTATTTAAATATTTATTTAAATTAAATTAGTAAAAATATTATTTAATATTATAAAATTAATTATTAATAAAATATATTAATTTTATAAAAATTTATTTTTAATGTTATTTATAATTATTAATTTTTATTTATATAATTAATAAAAGTTTATAATAAAAGATTTAATTTTAATTAAATAATTTATTAAATATTAATTTTTTAAAAATAAATATATAAAAAATTATTATATATAATAAATTTAATATACATTTAAATTTTAAAATATTATAAATAATTTTATTTAATATTATATTTTAAAATTTATATATAATAATTATATAATTTATATAAAATAAAAATTATTTTTTAAAGTAGGTGATATTATAAATATTAAATTTTTAATAAATATATTATAAAGAAATAATAAGTTTTTTATTTATATTTTAAATTTTTTTGTTAAATAATAATTTAAATAAAAGGTTTTTATATTTATTTTATATAATTATTATAATTTTTAAAAGATTATTTAATATATTTAAATTTAGGGTTTATAAAATATTATATATAATATTTTAAACGTTATTTATAAGGTTAATTTTATTTTAAAAATTTTACGTTAATCCGTTGGAAACATTTTTTACGTTTAAACTTTTGGAAATTATTATAGGAAATTAATAAATAATTGATAAATAATTAATAAATAATTAATAAATAATTAATAAATTAATAAAGAAAATGATTAACTAAAATTTATTAAGACATTTAAATATCTTTAATAGATTTTACCGTGTAAGCTTATAAATACGTGAAAACACTTGCGCAAGCTTGCGAGTGCATGCGTTTTCTTAAATTTTATAATTTAATATTTAATATATATTGGAAAAAATTTAAAAAAGTTTTTAATTAAATATAATTTTATTATATTAATATTATAATTATTATATTTAATATAAATATTAATAATTATTTTATTTAAATTTAATATATATTTATAATTAAATATATTTATTTAAACTTTTATTAAATAAATTTAAATAATATAAATAAAATTATTAACTTTTTTTATTAAAAATTTTATAGTATATTTTGATATAAGTAATTATTAAAATAATATAAATACCTTTAATATATATAATTATAATAAAATTTTATAAAAATATATTTATTTATTTCTAATTTATCATTAAATTATTATTAAAAATATAAAATAATTAGAAAATTAATAAACAATTTATTTAAATATTTTATTTTTATTTAAATTATTATTGATATAATAAAATAATTTATTTAAAATAAAAGGAAATTAAAAGAAATTATTTATTAAAATTATATTAATTTTATTAAAATATTAATTATTATAATTTCAAAATATTTCTTATAATTGCTTATTAATAAATTTTAATATTTATAATTTTATTATATTTTTCTTATTAATAATAAAGTAATAAATATCTGTAAAAAGATATTATAATATACTTAATGTTAAAGAAATTTTATTTAATAATTTATATTTATTATTTATAAAGATATAATAAAAGGCGTATATAATTTAATTTTTTATTTAATTTATTATTATATTGGTAGAAATTAATTTTATAATAAAAGATTATTTATTTTATATAATAATTTAACAATATAAAAATAATAATTTAATTATATAATTTTCTTTAATTCTTTTACCACCATTAATTTAAATATAAAAAAAAGGTAATATTACATAATTTTATTTTATTTATAATAATTTAAAATTATATTATATATTAATTATTATTATAGATTTAATATATCCTATATTTTTAATATTATTTCTTTAATATTATAATTATTTAAATAAATATATTATAATTTTTTTTAATAATTTTTATTTTTAAATTTAAAATAATAATATTAGTTAATATATTATAACCAATTATAATTAATATTTAAATTTTAATAATTTAAAAATTTTATTAATTTTTATTTTATATTTATTTAAAGGATTAAATAGGTTAATTTATATTATTCTTTTAATGTAATATTATTTACATTATTTTTAATTAAAATAATTTTTTATTTTTTTATAAATTCTTCTTTTTTTTGTCTTTATATAATTTATTATAATAATTATTAAAATAATTATAACAATTAAAATAAAATTTTAAAATTTCTTTATAAATATAAAATTATTATTTATTAAAATATAAGAATTTGGTATAATTTTAATATAAATGGTTTAATATTAATTTTATTTAGTAAAAATATTTATATTATTGTTAATTGTATTTTCTTTTATAATAAAGATTAAATAGGAATATTTGAAATTTTATAAAAGATTATTACGTATATTATTTTTTAATATTATAAAACAAAAAATTCTAATATTTAAAAAAATAATAATAAAATTTTTTTTTATATTTTTAAAATAAGTTAAATATTTTTTATATATATTAAAATTTTTAATATTATTTTTAACCTTAATATAAAATAAATAAATATAATTATTTAATTTTTAATAATTAACGTTTTCAATTATATAATTATTTTTTTATAAAAGAAAATTTAGGAAATAATGGTATATTTTTTACGCCAAATAATTATATTTCTTTATTAATTTATTTATTAATTTAAAAATAAATAATAATATTAAATTATTATTTATAATATAAAAAAAGATATTTTTAATAATTTTTATATATATTATAAAAATAACTTTTTTTTATTATAATATTTAATAATATAATTAATAATAATTTAAATATTAATATATAAAGAAATATTAATATTAATAAATTAATAAAAAAAATTATTTAATTATATTAGTTTAATAATAGATTATTTTTTTAATTTAAAAAACTATTAATTTTTAAATTTCTTTTTTCTATTTTAAATTTTTTTTTTAATTTATGAAAAAATTAGAAATAATATTTAAATTAAAAATCTAATTTATCTTTTTTTTTAATTTTTTATATTTTTTTACATTTATTTAAAAATAATATTATAAAATATAATAATAATATTAATAATAGTTTATAATATTATTTAACCATTTTTAAATAATATTAATTTTTAAAAGATTTATATTTAATAAATTTTTATTTTTTTTATATCTAATAATTTTAAGTTTAAAATTCTCAATTAAAATATAATAACCCTAAAATTTTATAAAGTGTTTATATAATTCTTTAATATTTATATCCAAAATAAAAACCTTATTAAACCAATATAACTTATAATTATAGAAATTACTATAATATTATTATTTATATTAATATTAAAAATCTTTTAAATTATACTTCTTTTTTAAAATAATATTATAAAATTTAAAATATTTAAAGTTAAAATATTAAATAATAATATAAAAATTTTCCTTTAATAATTTATATAATAAAATTATTTTAAATAATTTATCCAATAATTTCTAATAATTAAATTTAAATATATAATAATAAAAATTTTATTAATAAAAATTAATTAAATTAAACGTAATAAATGTTAAAAAAGTTTTAAAATTATATAGAAATATTTTAAATTTATAATATTTATAATATTAAAACAATTAGATTCTTTTTAAACTAATTATATATTAAAAGATTTAATTTAATATAAATTATACCTTAAATATTTCTAAATTTTCTTAACGCCTATTTAAAAACTTTTTTTATAATAAATATAATATTTTATCTTTATTTATAAATATAATATATATTATTATTATAAATTTACTATTATATTAATATATTAAAAATAATATAATAAAAATTATAATAATAAATAAAATAGTTATTATTTTATTTTATTATATATTAAATATAATTTTAATAATTAATTTTATATTTATAAGGTTTAATAAAATTAACTATATTTTTTAAATAAAAAATTAAATAAACAAAATATAACAAAATTTAAACTTAATTAAATTTATTAAAAAATATTATTTAAAAAAAAAGTATATAAAATTAATAAATATTTCAAAAATTACGCAATTTTAAAAATAACCACTTTTTATTATTGAAATTACTATATTTAATATAACCATAAAATTAATTTATTTTTAATTAATTAATTAATATATTTAAAATTGCAATTTTATTTAAAATCCTTACATTTTTATTTAATTTTTCTTTAATTAAATTAATATTAATAATAATACCACCAAAATTAATGATCTTATAAATAATTAAATTATTAAAAATATTATTATTTTTTAATAATTAATTAACATTTTCCTTATTTAACATAAACTCTTAATATCTTAAATAATTAATAATTAAAAATTATAATTATATTTTTACCAACGCCTTTTAAACGTAAAAATAATAATAAAATTATTACTTTATTTTTACAATTTATTCTTCGCTTAATAATTAAAATATTATAATATTAAAATTTTTAAAAAATAAAAGAAATTTAATATAAACCTTACCTATATCCCGTAAAAAATAAATAATATACCTATAATATTTATATTATTACTTTTAAACCTAAAATTATATCGTTAATTTTTCTAAATATATAACAAATATACCAAATAATATACCATACAAACATTCACATTAATAAAAATCTTTACAATTAATATTTTCTTAAAAAATTTTAAAATAAATAAATAATTAAAAATATTACTAAAATTAAATTTATTATTAAAAAAAAATAACTTATTATCCCCTTTTTTATCATATTTCATATAATATACTTTATAAATTTTATTAACTTTTAAAATAATATTAAACCATTTTTTTTATAATAAAAATAAACCTATATATTTTTATCCGTTAAAACTTAATTAAACTTTTTTTTTAAAATAATTTAATTAAAATTTAAAAAATTTTCTTAATCATTTTTGTTATATAAAATAAATAAATTATTAAATAAAAAAAAGTAAATAATTAATTTTATCTATAAAATTAACCAATTAAATTATATATTAAACATTATTTTTATTATTTTAATTTATTAATAATAAATAATAATAAATTATTTTTATAAAAACATTTTTACTACCTTAATTTATTAATAATAAATAATAATAAACTATTTATATAAAATTATCTTTACCGTTTTAACTTATTAATAACAACCAATAAAAAACTATTTATATAAAATCATTTTTACTACTTTAACTTATTAATAATAGGTAATAAAAAATTATTTATATAAAATTATTTTTATTACTTTAATTTATTAATAATAATTAATTTAAAACTATTTCTACAAAATTATTTTTACTATTTTGGTTTATTAATAAAAAATAATAAAAAATTATTTATATAAAATTATTTTTACTATTTTAATTTATTAATAAAAATTATATTTTTATAAAAATACCTTCGCTATTTTAATTTATTAATATTAATTAATAAAAAACTATATTTATAAAGGCATTTATAAGGCCTTCTTTCCTTATAATTTTTATATAATATAACTGGTTTAACCTTAATTTTTAAATTATTTTAAAATTAATTTTTAAAATTTAATTAATAATATTTAATTAAATCTTTTAAATAAGAAATTTATAAAAGGTTTTTACCACCACATTTTTTTACATAATAATAACATTAAATATTATTAAATTTTTAATAAATAACGTTTATTATAAACAAATTAACTAACATATACCTACTTTAAAAATACCTTTTTTGAAATATTAAATAAATAATATTATATTAAAGTATAATTAAAATTATAATTATAATAATTAAAAATTTTTAAAAAAATTTAATATTAATATAATTAATAAAATATATTTATAAAATTTACTAATTATTTCTTAATACTATAACAGTTAAAATATATTATAATTTAATAATTAATTTAATAAAAAAAAATTAATTAATATTTTTTTTATAATAATAATTATTACAAACCTTTATTTTTATATTAAAATTTATAATATTTTTTATTAATATTTTATATTAATAAAAAAGTTTATAATAAAATTATAATAATAATATTTTAATAAATCTTAACCAATTATTTTTTTTATTAATTTATCAATTTTTTATCATTTATTAAAAAATTATTTATTAATTTTTTATCAATTATTTATCATTTTTTTATCAATTTCTTATAATAATTTCGAAAAATTTAAATATAAAAAATATTTCTAATAAATAAAATCATTAAATTTAAAAGATTAAAAATAATTTTATAATATATTTAAAAAATATATAAAATATATTTACTTTATAAATAAAAATACATAATAATAAAAAAATTATAATAATTAATTTAAATTTTATTATATTAATGAAACCATATATAAATACTAAACTTTTATAAACTTTAATTATATACATAATAATATATATAAACATTATCATATTTTCGCATTTCTTTATTATTTTATTATAAATTTATTTTTTGTCGAAAACATTTTTTACGTTGAAACTTTTAGAAATTATTATGGGAAATTAATAAGGAAATGATAAGTAATTGATAAATAATTGATAAAAGTTTCTGACGGATTTTACCATGCAAGCTTGCAAATGCATGCGTTTTCTTAAATTTTAATATAATTAAAGTAAAAAATACAATTATATAATATAATAGGTATATTTTTAATCAGTTTAAATTTATTTAAAAAATGTATAAATTAAATGGGTTTTTTAATAATTAAGCTTTTTTAATAAGCTATTTACGGTATTTAAATATAATATATTTACTTTTTATAAATTATTTATTAAAGGTTTAAAGTTAAAAATATTTTAACCGTTTTAATAATAAATAAACAAAAAATAAAACCATAATAAAATATTATAATAATAATAAAAGTATGGTATTAATAGCTTATAAACTTTTTAATAAAAATGAAATTATTAAATACAAAAATGATTAATTTATAAAAACTTAATATATTTGGGAAAAAAAACAAAATCTTTTTTAATTAAATTAAACTAATTAATTAATAAAAAATTAATTGAAAATTAATTATTATTATTTTCTACCATATTTTGTAATTTTTAAATGCCAAATCAATTAAGTTGTTTAATAATTCTTTAACAATTATAATTAAAATTAATAAATGTTTAATATAAACATTACTTTTAAAAGCGATTTTCGGATTATTTACGATGTTATAAATAGCTTTAATAAACTTATTATTATTATATTTAACTTTATATTTTTATTTAATTTTTTATTAAATTATTGGTTTATTATAAATCTTTTATATACATTATATTGAAATTTATTTAATAATTTAAAAGAATTTGTTAAAATAATTTAATTAAATTTTTAATATAAATAAATTGATACAATATATGTAAAATTTTTTTAACGTTTAATTTTATAATATTAATATTATTATTTAAATATAATTTTCCAACGTAAATATTATAAATAAAAATATTAATAATTATTGGTAATAAATTTAAAAATAATAATTAAATAATTATATATTTATTTAAACATTAATTTTCAAATTTAAATAAAAAGAAATATTTTATTTTATTTATATAAATTAAATTAAAACATATTATATTATTAATTATTTTTAATTTATATTTTAACATATTACAATGTAAAAAAAATATTTTTTTATATTTTATATTATTTACAATATATTAATTGTATATTTTTTATAATAATTAAAATATTAATTTATATATTAAAAATATTAGAAAAAGCTTATATTTAATAAAATTTTAAATAATAAAATATAAATTTAATGTTTATATAATAACAAAAAAATCACTTTTTTACACGTTAAAAAAAACACATTTATATATAAATAAAACATGTTATTAACATGTTTTTTTAAATTATTTCTTTTTTTTTAAATATCATTATTTTAATAATTTAAAGATTTTGTTATAATAATATTAATGGTTGTATAATGATTAAAAAAAGGTCACGTTTTTTACGTTAAAAAAAGTACATATACATATATAAATAAAACATGTTTTTGGTATAACTATTTTTTCAAATAAATTTTTTTTTAATATTATTAATATATTTGTTTTAATTAATTGTTATTTTATTAATTCTTATTTTGTTTATTTATTTTATTTTATATATATATTTAATAATATTAATTAATGTTACTAAGTAATTAATAATATAAATTAATAAAATTAAAAAAGTTATTGTTATAATAATTTCAAAGATTTTATTATAATAATATATGCGATAATAACAATATATTTTTTATTAAAATGTTTTTTTTTATAATAAAATATTAATTTACATTATTATGCAATTTTTTAAAGTTTTTATTATTATATTATAATTTGACTTTATTATTATTATAATTTTATTTGTCATAATATTTATAATAATTTTATTTGTTATAATTTTATAATATTCTAAAAAACGTACGTAAAAGGTTTAATATAAACGTAAGTTTATTTTATAAATAACGATTTAATTTGATAAAAAGATATAAATAAATTATATAAATTATTTAAATATATTTTTGGTTAAAATATAGGTTTTGAAAAATAATTTAAACATTTTATATGTTAATAAATTTCGAAAATATTAATATAAACCTATTAAATATTTATATATTTTAAAAAATATTAAATAAATATCAGGAATAATTTAAAAAATTCATAATAAATAATTTTGTTTTTATATTAAAATTATTGTATATAAAATTATAATTCATATTAATATAAAAAATATTTACGTAAAAAAGTATAATGTTAATTATATAAAAGTTTAATAAATTAAAAAAATCGAAGCAAAAATGGTTAATTGTGTTAATGTAAAAAATTTTAATGTATAGTATTAAAAAAGTTTTTACTTAAATACACGCATATTTATGTATATTATAATGTTAATATAATAATTATTAGTAATTTATAATTTTTAAATATTATTATATTTAATTATATATATAA
This sequence comes from Daldinia childiae, assembly GCF_008694065.1. NCBI lineage: Eukaryota > Fungi > Ascomycota > Sordariomycetes > Xylariales > Hypoxylaceae > Daldinia > Daldinia childiae. The sequence continues at coordinate 2,772,415 of NW_022984645.1, read as the reverse complement.
AATATGTTTATAATTAAAGTATTATTTTAGTTAAATCATTACTTATATATTAATTATATGCATTATTTATTTTATATGTAATATTACTTTTTTTTTCTTTTTTTTTTGTTGATTTTAAATATTTTATTGATGTTTTAATAAATAAGACTTTTATTATATTAATTATTATTTTTATTATATTATACTTGTTTTTAACTTTAAACTTAAATATTTTTAAAAATATTAAACTATTTATAATAATTAATTTATTTTTAATTAAAAAAATTAAGGTAATTTTTAAATATTAAATAACGTAAATTACTAATTAATAGTTTATATAAAATAACGGCCTATAATTTTATATTTTTTTAACTAAATTATTTATTTTATAATAATAATATTTAAAATTAATGAAAATTAAACTATTACTATTAATATACTTTCATTTTGTTATTAAAACTAATTAATATATTTAATAAATTTAAATATATTTTACTTATTTTTAATTTCTATTAAATTAACTTTTATAACTTATTTAATATTATATTTTAATATATAAAATTTATATTGTTATTTTTATTTCAATTAAAAGTTTCTAAAAATATATGTTTTAATTTAATGTATAAGTTATTTAAAAAATTATTTAAATATAAATATAATTATAAAAAAGTCTTATATTAAAACTTTATTAAAATATTAACTTTTATCATTTATTTAAGTTAACTATTTAATTTATATAATTTTTATTTTTATTTTCGCTTTAATTAAACCTTTTTAATAATAAAAATCTTAATTTAATCTAAGTTTTTATAATGATATTATTTGAATATATATGGTGGTAATGGTGGCTTTTAAAAGATTGCGTGATATTTTTTCGTGTAATTAAATTTGTGTTTAATTAAATAATATATATTTAAATAACTTTTAAAATAATGTATATATTTAGTTAATATTTATATTATTAAAAAGATTTAATTACAACAAAAATAAAAATATAAATCTTATATATTAATTTAGTAAATTAAATAAATTATAAAAGTTAATAAATTAACATATCGTATTTTTATGTAATTTAATTAAAAAAAACTGGTAAAAATATACCAATTATATAAAATATACCAATAAACCCTTAATAATAAAACGAAAGTATATTAATAACAATAGTTAAAAATTAAATTAATTTTTATGATTAAAAGTTTTTAAATTATTTTAATAAATTTATATATTATAATTTATATTATTATAAATGTTATATCGTTATTAACTTTATTATTATTTTATTATAAAATTCTTTTAAATAATCATAATATTATTTTTTACATTTATACCTTTTTAAAAAACTTATAATATATATTTTCTTTAAATAAATAAAAAAGATTTATAATTCTTTATTTTTTATCTATTAATATTTAAAAATATATATATATAATTTATTTTTTAAAAATTTAAATTTATTTTTTTAATGAAACCATTTTGGATAATAATTTATAGGTAATTTCATTTAATTTATAAATAGTTTTTAAAATCTTAATTAATAAATTAAATTAATAAATAAATATTTTATTATATACAAAAATAAATTTAAACATAATTTTGTTAATATTTTTTTAATATTTTTAATATTTAAAATAGGTTATATAATTTAAGGATTAATGTAAAATATATATATATATATAATTTTAATAATATTAAATTATAAAATAATTTAATTAAAATTTTAAAAAAAATCAAAATTATAAAACTTATTTATATATATATATTTTAATGAAAATACTATTATAAATTTATTAAAAAATTAAAAAAGAAATTTTAATATAAATTAAAACATATAAAATAAATAAATAAATATATAAAGGTTTATAATTATTAATATTAAAAAGTATTTAACGTTTTTTATATAACATTTTATATAGTTTTTAAAATGTATTACCGTTTTTAATTAATTTTATTTATTATTTTTAAATAATTTAATAATATAATTAAATAAAAATTTAGTATTATAATATTATAAAATAAAGTATATTTTATTTATTATAATATAGAAAATAATATAGCTTAATTTTAAAAAGTGATTAATTAAATAATTATAAATTAATGTTTATTTAAAAGTATAATTTAATAAAATTTTAATATTAATTAAAGTTTATAATAATTATTTTTATAATAATTATATTTATTATAAATTTTATTTTATTAAAATTATATATATTTTATAATAAAATATTTTTCTTTTTTATTATCCGTTAAAAACATTTTTTACGTTTAAATGTTTAAAAATTATTATGGAATATTAATAAAAAAACGATAAATAATTAATAAATAATTTTTTAGTAAATGATAAAAAATTAATAAATTAATAAAAAAAATAATTAGTTAAGATTTATTACGATATTTAATTTAAATATTTCCGATAAATTTTATTATATAAGTTTATAAATATGTGAAAACGTTTACGTAAGTTTGTAAATGTATTATTTTAATATGTTAAAACTAAAATTTAAAGAGCGGGCTTTGTTTATATTTGTTTTTTTCTTTTTATTGGCGCTATAAACGCCACGAAACTTTTAATTCGTGTGTTTGTATTTGTGGGGTGTAAAAAAGGCGTTTTTCGAATTTTAATCTTAGTTACCATTGAATATTTTAGTTATAACCGATATATATTAAAACTTTTAATAAAATTTTTAATAAAATTATATCGATAATGATATGATAAATAATAATAACGTTTAAAATATTTTTTATTTTAATTATTTACGGTTAATTTTTTATTTTTAATATTTTATTATTTTTTTTATATGTTTATAAAATATTACGTTATAATATTATAAGTTTTAACGTTTAAATATATGATAGTTTTAAAACGGTATATTTATACGTTTATATTTACACATTTATATTTATAATTATTTATAATTACGTTTAAAGTATTTTTTATTTTTTAATTTAAAGTTATTTATTTAATTGTTTGGATTTTTTAACTTTTTTTATATATTTATACGATATTACGTTATAATATTGTACGTTTTAATGTTTAAATAACTTTAAAATGTTATATTTACGCGTTTATATTTATATGTTTATATTTGTAACCACGTTTAAAATATCTTTTATTTTAATTATTTAAAGTTAATTTTTTGTTTTTATTATTTTTTCGTTTTTTTACATATTTATATAATATTACGTTATAATGTTACAAATTTTAATATTTATTATAATATTTATTATAATATTTATTATAATATTTATTATAATATTTATTATAATATTTATTATAATATTTATTATAATATTTATTATAATATTTATTATAATATTTATTATAATATTTATTATAATTAACGGTATAATCGGCGTTATAATTAATATTATAGTTAATTTTAATTTAAAACGCGTATGTTTTATATATAATAACTTATTTAAATAATTAAATTAACATTTATTTTTTATATAAAATTTTTATTTATTTGTTTTTAATTAATTTAATTATTATTATATAACCGTTTAAAAAGAAAATGTTTAAAAGTATTTTAAATTAAAAATTGAAAAATATTTTTAAAAAGGTATATTAAAGTATGATTGGTTGGTAAAAAATGTGGTTAAAAAAGGTATTTCTTTTTTTATTTTAACGAGTTTAAATTAAAAATTTAAAATGGTTCGAAAAAAATACCTTTTTTAACCACACTTTTTTTTAATTAATTACATTTTAACATACTTTTTTTAAAACCTTTTTAAATTTTTAGTTTAAAAAGATTTTAAACATTTTCTTTTTATTTAATATAATAATAATTAAATTAATTAAAAATATTATTTTTAATTTAATTATTTAAATAAGTTATTATATATAAAACGTATGTATTTTAAGTTAAAATTAATTATAACACCAATTGTAACGTTGGTTACAACGCCGGTCGTAACGTAATAACCGTAATAAACGTTAAAACCTATAACATTATAACGTAATATCGTATAAATATAAAATTTAAGAAAACGCATGCACTTGCAAGCTTGCGCAAGCGTTTTCACGTGCTTACAACACGGTAGAATCCGTTGGAAACATTTAAATATCTTATTAAATATCTTAATAAATCTTAGCTAATCATTTTCTTTATTAACTTATCAATTTTTTATCATTTATTAAAAAATTATTTATCAATTATTTATCAATTACTTATCAATTACTTATTAATTTCCCATAATAATTTCCAAAAGTTTGAGCGTAAAAAATGTCTCCGACGGATAAAAAAAATTAAAAGGTCCGAGTAATTAAATAAATAATATTAAATTAAAAAATAAAAGGTATTTTAAACGTGGTTATAAATAATTGTAAATGGTTATAAATATAAATATATAAATGTAAATAAATAAATGTAAATAAATAAATATAACGTTTTAAAGTTATTATATATTTTTAAACGTTAAAATTTACAATATTATAATATAATGTTATATAAATATATAAAAAAAATAAAAAAATAATAAAAGTAAAAAATTAATCTTAAATAATTAAAATAAAAAGTATTTTAAATATTATTATTATTTATTATTAAACGCAAATAAAATCTTTGATTGATTATCTTAAACTAAAGTTTTATTTGTTTTTATATATACCAATTAAACCTTTTATTTTTACGGGATAAAAGGCTTTTAACTAAATACAACTATTTGTTACTTATTATATTTAACTTATTTTATTTCATTTTACAATTATATTAATATTAATATAATTTTATTAAAAATTTAAATATATATTAAATATAATTAAAATATTAAATAATAATTAAAATTAAAATTTAAGAAACGTTTTTTTTAAAACTTATAAATATAAATATATAAACTAAAAGTTTTATAACGTTTATAACGTTAATAAAAAAAAGCGGAGGTAAATAAAACCTTGCCATTTTTTAAATTTTAATTTTAATATATTAAGATAATTCCTTTTAAACCATTTTTAAATTTTTAATCTAAAGTTATTTAAAATAATAAATGTATATATTTTTTTAATCTAATTAATTTAAATTAAAAATTTAAAATGGTTTAAAAAGAAATATTTTTTAACCATATCTTTTTTTAATTAATTATATCTTGATATATCTTTTAAACTATTTTTAAATCTTTAATTTAAAGTAATTTAAATATTTTTTATTTAAACGGCTATATAATAATAATAATTAAATTAATTAAAAATATAATAAATAAAATTTTTATATAAAAAATAAATATTAATTTAATTATTTAAATAAGTTATTATATATAAAACATACGCGTTTTAAGTTAATATTAGCTATAATATTGGTTGTATGTAATAATTGTAATAAATACATTAAAGTTTATAATATTATAACGAAATATTTTATAAATATATAAAAAAGGTTAAAAAGTTTAAATAATTAAATAAATAGTTTTAGATTAAAAAATAAAAAGTATTTTAAACGTGGTTATAAATATAAACGTATAAATATAACGTTTTAAAGCTATTTAAACGTTAAAATTTACGATATTATAACGTAATATTATATAAATATATAAAAAAAACGAAAAAATAGCAAAAATAAAAAATTAACCTTAAATAATTAAAATAAAAGTATTTTAAATATAATTGTAAGTAATTGTAAGTAATTATAAATAGTTATAAATAGTTATAAGTATAAACGCGTAGGTATAAACGTGTAAATATAACATTTTAAAACTATTATATATTTAAACGTTAAAATTTACAATATTATAACATAATATTATATAAACATATAAAAAAAATAAAAAAGTAACGAAAATAAAAAATTAACTTTAAATAATTAAAATAAAAAGTATTTTAAATGTTACTATTATTTATTATATTATTGTAAATATAGTTTTATTAAAAGTTTAATTAAAAATTTAAATAAATAACGTATGTTAGTTTGTTTTAAAATGTGTAAAATTAGTTAAAATTAAAATTTAAAAAACGTTTTCTTTATAATTTATAAATATAAATATAAAAATTAAAAATTTCGTGGCGTTTATAACGTTAATAAAAAGAAAAAAACAAATGTAAATAAAACCCACTTTTTAAATTTTAGTTTTAACATATTAAAATAAATGTTTTTTTAAATTTTATTAATAATTAATTTATATTAATTATAATAAATATAAAATTTTTTATAAATTTTATTAATAATTAATTTAATATTTTAAATATATTTTAAATTTAAATTATTAATATGTAAAATTTATAATTTAATTTTTTTAATAAATGTTTTATTATATTTTTATAATAATATATTAATTGTTTTTTTAATATAAAAAAATAAAAAAAAAATTTAAAGATTTAATTTAAAAATATATTAAATAATAATATTTTTTTTATATTAAATTAACTTTTATTAAAATTTTATAATATTTTTATATTATTAATAATTATATATTATATTGTATAATATTTTAAAAAATTATTGTTATTAATACATTTTCGTTTTGTTATTGGAGTTTATTTGTACATTTAATACATTAAAATATATTTTACTTATTTTCAACTCCTATTATATTAACCTTCATAACCTATCCAGTTTAAACATTTAAGATATACGATTTATATTAATATTTTCGCTTTAATTAAACCTTTTTAATGATATATGTCTCGATTTGATGCATGTTTTATTTCGAAAGTTATTTGAATATATGTACGTATTTGATTTAATGTAAATGCGACCGCAAAAAAGCCTTTTATAAAGTTTTATTTTAAAGTTTTATTAAATATATTAACCCCCATAACTTATTTAATCTCGTAACTTAATATATAATATTTATATTGCTATTTTTACTTTAATTAAAACCTTTTAATAATATAAATATTAACTTGGTGTAAGTTTTTACTATGAAATTATTTAAATATATGTAATGGTAATAATAGTGGTTTTTAAAAATACCATATAATATTTTTTACGCGGTTATATTTACATTAAATTAAATATATATTCAAATGATTTTTAAAAAAATGTATGTATTTAATTAAAATTTATATTGTTAGAAACTTTTAATTAAAACAAATATAATAATATAAATCTTATATGTTAAAATATTATGTTAAATAAGTTATAAAAGTTAAAAAGTTAAAATGTAATATAATTAATTTAATTGAAAATATTAATAAAGATGTATTTATTATATAAAATGTACTAATAAACCTTCGATAATAAAATGAAAATATATCAATAATAATAGTTTTTTTAAAAAAAATATTATAAATATATATAATATGTTTTATATTAAAATTTTTATTACATTTTATAACGTTAAACGTTAGATTTTATCATAATTTTTTTAATAGTTAGAACATTATAAATTAATTAAATAATTAATTGTTAAAATTAAAAAGTAACAATTTAAATATTTTTAAGTTTTTAATTTATATAAATTGTTAATTAATGATTTGAGTTATTTATATCTTTTTTTTTTATAAAAATTCTTTATATTTTTTAAAAGTTTTTTTTTACTAAATAATAACTTTAATATTTAATAATTTATAAAATAATAAACATAAAATTTAAGTTATAATTTAAAATATAAAATTAATTTAATATAAAAATAATTTAATATAAAAATAATTTAATATAAAAATAATTTAATATAAAAATAATTTAATATAAAAATAATTTAATATATTAATTATAAAAAATAAATTTAAAGTTTTTTAATTATTATTAAATGGTTTAAATATAATATTAACGGATTTTTTAAAGTAATATATAAAATAAAAAAAATTAATAAATAAAAAGTTATAATTTTTCTTTTTAAATAGTTTTATTATTTATATTAATAAATAATATATTAAAATAAATTTTTATATTTACTATTAATTAATAAAATTAAACTTATTATAATATTTTTTTGATATAAATTTTTAATAAAATATATATTTTAATAATTATAAATTATTTTTAAAAAGTTTAAAATAGGAAAAATAATTATGTAAGTAAAATATTTAATATTTTCGAAAATAAGTTTTAATTTATTAAAAATATATATTATACGATTAAAATTTAATAAAATTAATTTTATATTATTCTTTTAATTACTTTTTTCTTTTATAATATATTTTAATATTAACATTTTACAAATATATATTTAATTATAAAATAATATTTTAATATAAAATAAAATAAAATATAATATCACAAAAATGAAATAGTTATTATTTTTTATAATATTAAAATTAAAAGAAAATAATACATTATTATAATTATTTATAAAATATACCGTAATGTTTTACAATTATAAATTTTTTTATTTATTTTGTTATTTTAATTTAAAAATTTGGTAATAAATATTAATATTTATTAATATTTATAAACTTTTTAAAAATTACACTAATATAATATTAATTATAAATGTAATTATTAAATATAAAAAAAAATATTAAATTATTAAATATTTAAAAAAAAATAGAAAAATGTTAAAATATAATAAAAGGAAAATAAAGGTTAAATAAAAGAAAATTATTTAATTTTTTTTAGTTAAATGTAAAAGTATTAACAAATTTAATTTAAAAACTTTTAATGAATTTATTAAAAAAAAGCCCAATAATTAATATATAATTATAATTCATTTTTATTGGTAAGCGCAACCTACCATAGCTAATTATTAGCTTATGTAATTAGCTTTAAGCCTAATTATAAATATAATAACAAACCTCCGGTTTGTTAGTATATTTATTTTAAAAAAATCAATTTATTATAACTTTATCAAAAAATGGCCTACCATTTATAATTAATTATGTTAACATTAATTTAATTTATATGGAATGAAATAAAATCAATTAAATATAAAAAGTAATAAATAATTATATTTAATTAAAAAGCTTTTATTTCGTAAAAATAAAAAGTTTAACTGATATAAATAAAAACAAATTAAACATTAGTTTTAAAATACTCAATTAAAAATCATATTACTTTTAATTTATAATTGTTTATTTATAACAAATAAAATAATAAATTTAATGTTAATATTATTTTTATTTTTATATATTAATTAAAAATAAAAATAATATAAGGTTTTTATAAATAAAAATTTAAAATATTAATAATATAAAATGTATTTACCTTATAAATACAAGTATATGATAATAAAAGAATTATGATAGTTGGTTTAAATTTTATTATATTAATAAAATTATATATAAGTACCAAATCTTTATAAATTTTAATTATATATATAATAATATATATAAATATTATTATATTTTTATATTTTTTTATAATAATATTTTTTATTGTTAATAAAATTGGATATTAATTAAATTATTATAAATATTTTTTTATTTATTAAAAAAGTTTTATATATTAAATAAAATATATAAATTTTAATAATTAAATTAAAAGGTATAAAATTTTAAAAATTAAGTAAAAATAATTTAATAAATAATAATTATTAAAAAATAATAAAAGTAAATAAAATTTGGTTTATAAGATTAAATTGATAAATAAAAAGAAATAATTAAACGTTTTATAAAAGATTAATTAAAATTAAGTTAAAAATTAAATCGTTAATAAAAAAAAAATTATAAACTTAAAGATAAAATAAGTAAAAAAAGTTATTATTTTAATGGTAAATATATTAATTAATAAGATAATAAATTTTTTAAAAAAGTTAAATTGGAAAATAATATAAAAATATTAATAAAAATAAATTGAAATTAATAAATAATGTAATAAAATAATAAAAATTATATAAATATATTTTTAAAATAGGTAATAATAATATAATAAATATTATTGATTTTAAAAATATATAATTAATTATTTGTATTAAATTTATTCTTTATTAAATTTATTCTTAATTAAATTTAATAATTTAGTTTAGTTAATATTTAAAATTAAGTTGAATAACTTAATAAATATGGCGTTATTAAAAATTATAAAATAAATCTTTTTTTTATAAATATTAAAGTTAAATATAAAATAAAATGAAATAAAATAATTTTTATTAAAAATAATAAATTTATTATATATTAAATTAAAAAAAATGATTTTTAATATTTATATAAAATCTAGTTAAACGTAATAATAAAAAGATAAAAAAAGAATTTATAAAAAAAATGATTTTTAATAATTTAGTTATTATAAATAATAATTTAAAGTTATTAAATTTATTATATTTATTAAAATTATTAAAGTTGTTAAAATTGATAAAATTAATAAAATTAATAAAATTAATAAAATTAATAAAATTAATAAAATTAATAAAATTAATAAATATATAAAAAAATTTAAATATTATAAAGAAATAAAAATTATATTTATAAATAAATTAAAAATATTTAAAATTATTATAAAAATATATAAACGTAATTTCTTTAATTTAATGTTAAATATTAAGAAAAATATAAAAATTTTAAAATTATTAAATAAAATTTATTAAAGAAAGTTATAATATAAATTTATAAATAAAAAATATAATAATAAAAATCTTATTTCATATAACTTTCAATGGAAATAAATTATATAAATAATATAAAAATTAAAATTATTTTTAAATAATAAATAATAAATTATAGTATTTTTAATGAATTATAATAAAAAAGTAAAAAATTGGATGAAAATAATTTAAAAATTTATCTAATCATATAAATTTTATAATTATAAAAAAAATAAATTAATAAATAATTTATTTTATAATTTTTAAAGAAAAAATTTATATTTTATAATTATTAATTAGAATAGATTAATGTATGAATATTGGAAATAATATATATATTATTAAAATAAATATTAATAATATAAATTCCTTAATTAAAAAATATAATATTTAATATTTTAAAAAAAGATTTTAAATATAAATTAAAATAATTAAATTTTATTTTGAAAGCAAAATTAATAATTATATAAATAAATAATTTATTATATTTATTAAATATTATATTTTAATTTTATTATTATTATTTTATATATTTTAATTAATTTCTTTTCAATATGAGAATTAATATATATATTATAAATAATATAAATAATTTTATATTTAATATAATAATTAATATCTTCAATAAAAAATATACTATATTTATAGAAATCAAATTAATATCTATTATAAAAATAGAAATTATATTATGCAAATTATATAAATTTAAAAAGAAAGTTTATTGAAATAGTATTATAATATGTCTTTTATATTTAAAAATTTTTATTTAAAATTGTTTAAAAAAAATTATTATATTAAACAGAAAAATAAATAAATAATTAATATATTTAAAATCTTAATAAAATAATTTTTATAATAAAAAACGTAAAATAATAAAGTTTTTTGTTATAAAAATATAATAAATTTAAACTTTAAATTTTAGCATAGTTTTATTAATAAAGATATAAATTAGAAATAAATATAAATATTAATAATAAAAGATTAGAAAATTTTTATAAATTTATAAAATATTATTAAAATTATTAAATAAAATAAAAAATAAATTAATCTTTTAATATTAGAAATTATACCATTTTAATATAAAAGAAATAAAAAAAATTATTAATAAAAAAATTATTAAAAAATTATTTGATTTTATATATAATTAAATAAAAATTATAAAAATATTTTTTTAAAAATCTCAAAAATAAATAAACCATATTAATAAGATTATATAATATAATCTTAATATTTTATAACCTATTTTTATTAAAAATAATAAATATTTTATAATAATTATAAATAATAAGAATATAAAATAATAATTTATAATATATAAACTAAAAAATAAAATTTTTAAAATTTTTATAAAATATTTTATTTAATTATATAAAATATTTTAAATCTTATTTAATCTATTTAATAATTTTAAAAAATAAATCAAATTTTTTTAAATTAATAATAAATCAAAATTTAAAATAAATTATTTAAAAATCTTTTATTAAAAAAAAAGAATCAAATTAATTTAATTTTTATTTTATAATTAATATTAAAATAAAATAATAAAAAAGAATATACATTTTTTATAAAATAAAATTAAGGTTATATATATTATAATAAAAGTATTTATTTATTTTTAAAATTATATATTATTAATAATTATATATATTATTTTTAGGATTAAGGTATTAAATTAAGAAGGTATTATATTTATAAAAAAATATAAATTACATTTAAAATTTAAAAAGGATTATAAATCTTATAATATTTATTTTTCAATTTTTAAAAATTATTATACCTAATAAAAATATATAAAATATATTTATTATAATAAAAGGTAGGTTTTTTATATATTAAATATTTTAAATATTTATATAAATTATCTTGTTAATAAAATATTATATAATAATTTATTTTATTAATAATTTATTAATTAATATTAATTTTATATTTAAAATTTATATAAAATTAAAATTAAAATTTTATAAATTATAAAATCTTTTAAAATTATCTTTTTTAATATCATAATTATGGCAGAAAATATTTAAAATTACCTTATTAAGATTTATTTTAATAAATTAAATAGTTTTACGTTTATTTAAACTTTTATTAAAATCTTTTAAAAAAGATTTAAAAATAATAATAATCCAATCCTATTTAAGTTAAAATAAGATAATAAAAATATTAATTGTTTAAAAGTTATATTTCAAATTTATTTCAAATATTTATAGTTATTTCAGAAATTTTACGGTATGGTTAATTTTAATTATATATATAAAACTAATTAATTTTATATATTATTAATAAATATTATTGTAATAATTAATATTAGTTTTATATTTAACGTTGTTTTTGTAATAATATTTAATAAATTATAAAAAATCTTTAATTCGGTAATAAAGAATTTTATTTTTAATAACTAAAAAGTTAATGTTTTAAATTATATTATATTAAATTTTTAAAAAAATTTAAAACCGTTTTTAACTTAATATCTTTTAATTTTTAATAATTAATTTATATTTTTTATATTAATAAAAATGTTATATTTTAATTAAAAAAAAAGTAATAACTAATACCAAATAATAACAATAATAAAACTAATAAATTTATTACTTTAATAATTAATAATAAAAATCCTTATATTAGTATTAATAATACGTTTTTAAATGTAGAAAAAATTACTATTTTAAATTAAAAAAATCGTTTATAATTTTGTAAACTTAATAACTAAATATATAAAAAACCTTAATTTGTTTAATACGTTATTTACTAAAATCTTTTATATTTATTATAATTTTTTATTATTATAATTTTTTATAACTTATTTATATATAAAAGTTAATTTTAAAACTACTTAAAGTTATATAAAAAATAAATTCGATAATAATTATTAACCAACAATATTTTATATTTAAATTAAATATTTCTTTTATTAAGTTTAATAAATAAATTATTATATTTTTTGTTATAAAATATTTAATATAAAAACCATATATCTTATTAAATCTAATAATAATAATATTAAATAATTATTTAAATTAATAAAAGAAATTAACCTTATAAAACTTTATATAACATTTTAACAAATAATATGCCATTAACTTTTTTAATATAATAAAATAATAATTTAAAAAATATTAAAATTAGGTAATACCGTTTAAAAATTAAATAAATAGGTGATATATTATTAACTTATACAAAAAAAATGTTTAATTTAATATTATTGTACTATTAAAAAATTTATACGTATTTATTATAATTAAATAATCCAATCTCTTTTTATTTACTTTTTTACAACTACTTTATTATTTATTTTTATAAATTATTTTATTATTATAAGATTTACGTTCGGATTAAATTAATGAATAAAAATCGTAAAATTAAAAATATTTTTCATTAAAAAATAAACTTTCTTTATTATATAAAAACTAATTTAATTAATATTTAACTTATATTTAAAAATATAATTAATAATTAATAAAATTTTAAGCTTAATTAATTTTATTATTAAAAATACGTAATCTTTACGTTATAATACTTTATGCTCAGTTTATAAATGCTTTAATTTTTTTTAGAAAAACTATTACTTTTAACAATTTTTAAATATATTAATAATAAAAAATAATTTTAATACTATCCACAAATCACTACACTAAAACCCCTTACAATAAAAAACTATTAATAATATTAATATTAATAAAAATAATTAAGAAAAAGTTATACAAAAAATTATAAATTAAATACAGCAATAAACACCATTAAAACGTAACAAAAAAAAAACCTTATAAAAAGTTTTTTAATAAAAATATAAATTAAAATTAGGTATAATTAAAACAATTTCGAAATAAGTTTTGTAAACTAAACCCTTAAATTAAAATAAAGGCTAAGTAATAGCTATAAAATAAAAATAATTAAGAAAAATATTTATAATCATTTTAAAATATAAATAATAAAAAAATAATAAAATATATTTATTTTATATAAATTTTAATATTTATATGACATCGTAGTTTTGTTGTTAAATATTTAAACTAAAATATTCAAAAATAAAAATTTTTTAAATTATTTTTAATTTAATATAAGTAAATTATTAAACCAATTATATTATATAATTAGTTTAAAATAATTAAATATAAAGTATATATATTTACACATAAATTATATAGCAATTAAAATGCTTTTAATTAATATTTTTAATATATAAAAAAAGTATAAAAAATTATTAATAAAATTATATATTGGGGTATATATTTGGAATTTACACTACTTTAATTGTAGCTATTGCCTAAATAAGGCCCCCTTTTATTGCCAATTTAATATTATTCTTTAAAAAATATTATTAAATCTTTATTAAATTATATATAAAAATATTTACATTATAAAAAAATAATTAGAATACTTAAAATTAACGTAAAGAATAAAGATAATATTATTATTAATAAAAATATTATTGATAAAAAAGGAGGCCAAATTAGATATAAATATGGATATTTTAAAAAATTTATGTTAAATTTTTACATTTATAAAATATTAAAGAAAATGAATAAATTAAATAATTATTCTAATTTTAAAAATTAATATATTAATATTATTATTTATAATAAAAAAGAATTTATAACCAATTTCTTAGAAAAATATAAAAAAATATAAATAAACAATTTTATTTAAAAATATTTTATTAATTATATAAAATAATATAAAATATTTTAAATAAATAATAATAAATCCATATTAAAAAAGGTAAAGGTAGATTTTAAATAAGACAAATAATTTAAAATTATTTATAAAGAAATTTAAGAAAATTTATAATAAAGTACGTTTAATTTTATATTATTATATAAAATTATATATAATTATTAAATAAATTTTAAATAAATATTAAAGAAGAAGTTTTTATTTAATAAATTATTAAATAAATTTAAAGTATATATTTATATATATGGTTTTATATAATAGAAAGGTATGAATTATAATAAAATAAAGGTTATAATAGTTAAAATAATCTTATAAAGGATATTAATGGCGTTAATTATAATTTTGAATTAATATATTATATAAATTAATTTTACAATAATATATTTTAATAGAAATTTAAAAAATAATATTCCTATAAAATTTTTCTTGTTTTTAAAAGAATATTTTAATATATATTTAAATAAAAAAATAAGTATAGTTATAATAAATTAAAAATTATTAAATTGATAAATTTATTATATAAATTAAAATAATCTAATATTATATAATAAAAAAAAGGTTTAAATAATATTAAATAAATTAAGATATATATTAATAAAAATAAATAATATTATTTATATTAGTAAAAAAAAAATATAATAATTTTTTATATTAATAATTTTTCATTATATAAATTTAATTTTAGATAATTAAAAATATTAATAAATAACGTTTAAAAAAGTGTTTTTATTATTAATTTAAATAATATTAATTAATTTTTAAAAATAAAAATTATAAGATTTATTTTTATTAATAATGTTTATTTTAATTAAAAATAATATATTAAAAAAATCTTTTGAAATATAACGTTAAAAAATAAAAAAAAAGTATAATATCCTTTAATTTGAAAATATAAAAAAATATAATTTTTTAAAATATAAATAATTATATAAATATAAATGAAATATTTAAATATATATTTTTAATAAATAAAATAAATTTTTTAACTTATTTAATAAAATCTAATATTAATTTTATTATATTAATTTAGGTATAATTTATAAATAATTTTATAATAAAATATATAATAAAAATTAAAAAGTAATAAAATATTTATATAATATAAAAAAATAATAAATATAATATTATATATTTAATAAAAATTATTTATATTATAAATTTAATAAAATTAAGTTATATAATATAATGAGTGTCAATTATACCTTAAATGTAACCATTAAAAAATTAATTACTAATTATATATTCTTTATAATCAAAATATATATATTATAATTATTTAAATTATAAATAATTATTGTTAAAGTTTTTAAAAATTTAAATATATTATGTTTACTATTGTTACTGTTAATATAGCATAAATTTGTAATTTCTTAAAGATATTAAAATATATAATCAAAAAATTGGTTATATTATTATATTATTATATAATAATAATTAATTAATTAAAAAAATTAATAATAAATTATTAAAAATGATATATATAACAAAATTATTATTATATAAAATAAAAGGTAAAAATTAACTGTATTATAATATATGATATATTAATAAAAAAATCTAATTAATAAATTTATTAAATTTTTAAATAAAAGAAATTATAAATTTAACAAATTAAAAATAATCTTATAATATGTTTTAAAAAGTGTATAAAATATATTTACCTTGTAAATAAAAATATATAATAATAAAAAAATTACAAGAATTAATTTAAGTTCCACTATATTAATAAAGCCATATATAAATACCAAACTTTTATAAACCTTAATTATATACATAATAACATATACAAACATCATCACATTTTCATATTCTTTTAATTAAATTTAATTAAATTAAATAAAGTTATAAAATAAGGTTTAAAATAAAATGTTAAATAAAAATATTGTTAAACAAACGGTATAAAATTTAACCGATAAAAAAGGGCATATTTAAATTAAAAAACGTTATAAAAATTATAATATATAAGAAAATACCAATAAAATTGTATGGTGGGGTATGTACTTGTGGTTTACCCCATATAAGTTATGGTTATTGTTTAAATAAAGCGTTTTTTATTACCGATTTAATGTTACATGTTATTTTTTATAAATAAATTAAAAATATTAATAAAACCTTTAATTTAAAAACTATTATTAAATTTTTACCAAATTATATATAAAAATATTTACGTTAAAAAAGTAAAAATAAGTTTTAAATAAAATAAATGGTTTAAAATTATTTATAAAAAAAATTAAAAAATTTTATAATAAAATTATATATAATTATTAAATAAATTTAAAATATAAATTATAATAAAATAAAAGTTATAATATTTAAAACGGTTTTATAAAAATATTATTAATATTAATTATAATTTTCAATTAATATATTATATAAATTAATTTTATAATAATATATTTTAATAAAAATTTAAAAATAAATTATTATTATTAATATACTTTTGTTTTATTATTAAAGGTTTATTAATACATTTTATATAATTAATATATTTTTATTTATTCTTTTAATTTAATTAATTATATTACATTTTAATTTATTAACTTTTATAATTTATTTAATTTAATATTTTAATAAGTAACACTAGTCGGGCAATAAAAATCGTATTAAATGGACAATATACCAAACTGTTATATATTATTAAATACTTGCTTTACCATGAAAAATCATTACTAAACATTTATATTATTAAAATAATTTTAACCATTTATATTTTCAAAAATATAAACCTTTCTATTAATTTAAAATCTTATACCGCCCATTAATATTTTTATTTTTATTTTAATATTATATTTTATTTAATATTTTATTTAATTTAATTTAAATTAATAATAATATAAGGCCTTATATAATAATTTTATATATTTAATTATATATATTTACTAAATATTATCCGGTTATATACGTTTATTTCGATATAAAAAAGCTAAAAATAAAGTTTATAAACAATAAATAATCTTTAATATATATATATAAAGCTAATAAGTTATGGTTAATAAAATTAATTAATTAAAAACATATATCTTAAATAAATTAAATAAATTAAGAAAATTTATTAAATTTGGTAAAATTATTATAAAAGATATATACGTAATAAAATAAATTATTTCATATATACCAACTTTATTATTATATAATTATACCTAATATATTGCTTATTTAATACGCCTTTTACTACCCAATTAATGTTGTTCATTTTAATATGTAAAATTTATATTGTTAATTTTATATTAATTAAAGTTTTTTAACCATATAAGTATTAACTTGGTATACGTTTTTAATATAAAGTTATTTTAATATGTAAAAGTAGTGGTAATAATGGTTTTTAAGGAAACCACGTGATATTTTTTCGCGCGGTTGTATTTGTAATAAATTAAATATATATTTATATAACTTTTAAAATAAAACATGTATTAAATTAAAACTCATATTATTAAAGAATTATTATTAAAGCGAAAATAACAATATAAACTTTAAATATTAACTTATAAAATTAAATAAATTATAAAAATTAATATATTTAATGAAATTTTAAAATAAAGTTTTATAAAAGGGGTTTTTACGGTTATATTTATATTTAATTAAATAAATATATATAAATAATTTCGAAAATACCGCATGTATTTAATTAAAATTTATATTATTAAAAAGCTTTAATTAAAACAAAAATAATAATGTAAATTTTATATAATAAATTACAAGATTAAATATGTTATAATTATTGAAATAATAAAGGTAAAGTATATTAAAATGTATTAAATATACTAATAAATTCCGATAGTAAAACGAAGCTATATTAATAATAATAATTAAAAAAGTTATTTTAGTATGTTAAGATTAAAATTTAAGGAGCGGCGGGCTTTGCTTGCTTTTGCCTTTTGCCATAAACGCCATAAAACCTTTGGTCCGTATGTTTGTATTTATGAGGCGTAAGGGAGGCGTTTTTTAAATTTTAGTTTTAAATAATTTCGTATAATGTAAGGCGAATTGGTACTTATTTAAATTTTTAATAAAACTTTTAATAAAGCTATATTAACGACGATATAATAGGTAATAATAACGTTTAAAATACTTTTTATTTTAATTATTTAAAGTTAATTTTTTACTTTTGCTACTTTTTTATTTCTTTTATATGTTTATATAATATCGCGTTATAATATTATAAACTTCGATATTTAAATAACTTTAAAACGTTATATTTACGCGTTTATACCTATTATTACCACTTATAACCACTTATAATTACGTTTAAAATACCTTTTATTTTAATTATTTAAAGTTAATTTTTTGTTTTTGTTATTTTTTTATTTTTTTTTATATTTATACAATATTACGTTATAATATTACAAGTTTTAACGTTTAAAAATATGTAATAACTTTAAAACGTTATATTTATGCGTTTATATTTACGCGTTTATATTTACGCGTTTATACTTATAACTATTTATAACTACGTTTAAAATACCTTTTATTTTTTAATTTAAAGTTATATATTTAATTACTCAAACTTTTTAACCTTTTTTATATAATTATACGATATCGCGTTATAATATTATAAACTTTAACATTTATTATAATATTTATTACAGTTATTATTTACAACCAATATTGCAATTGGTGTTATAATTAATACTATAATTAATTTCGATCCAAAACGTATACGTTTTAAATATAATAACTTATTTAAATAATTAAATTAATATTTATTTTATATAAAAATTTTATTTATTATATTTTCAATTAAATTAATTATTATGTGGCCGTTTAAATAAAAAATGTTTAAATTTACTTTAAATTAAAAATTTAAAAATGGTTTAAAAGGATATACCAAAGTATAATTAATTAGGAAAAAATGTGGCTAGGAAAGATACTTCCCTTTAAACCATTTTAAATTTCTAATCTAAAGTTATTAAAATAATTAAAAAAAAATATTATTAAAAAACTTTTTTTTTAAAAAGAAATATTTTAACATATATATAAATAAAAAAATAAATATAGTTTTAATAAATTAAAAATTATTAAATTAATAAATTTATTATATAAATTAATATAATTTAATATTATATAATAAAAAAATTAAATAATATTAAAAAATTAAAATATATATTTATAAAAATAAATAATTTTATTTATATTAATAAAAAACATATATTATAAAAATTATAAAAATATTAACATATTTTATAATATAATAAACATTAATTATATTTTAAACCTAATTATTAATAAATTAATTACCAATTATAAATTCTTTATAATTAAAATATTTATATAATAATTATTTAAATTATAAATAATTATTGTTAAAAATTTAAAAAAATTTAAATATATTATATTCACTACTATTACTATTAATATAATATAAATTTGTAATTTTTTAAAAAAATCAAAATATATATTTAAAAAATTAATTATATTATTAAATAATAATATAATAATAATTAATTAATTAATAAATTAATAATAAATTGCTACAAATAATATATATAAAAAAATATTATTATATAAAATAAAAGATTAAAGTTAATCATATTATAATATAATATATTAATAAAAAAATTTAATAAATAAATTTATTAAACATTTAAATAAAAAAATTATTATAAATTTATAAAATTATAAAATTTTAAAGATTAAAAATAACCTTATAATATATCCCAAAAAGCATATAAAATATATTAATTTTATAAATAAAAATGGATAATAATAAAAAAGTTATAATAATTAGTCCAAATTTTACTATATTAATAAACCAATATATAAATACTAAACTTTTATAAACCTTAACTATACACATAATAATATACATAAATATTATTACATTTTTACATTCTTTTAAATATATTGTTTATATTTAAAATATAAATGAAAAAAATATTTAAATTTTTATTTTAAAATTAAAATTAGATAAAAAATATTTTTCAAACGTTATATAATTTTTAATATAAAAAAAAATAACTATGCTATTTTTAATAATACTTTATAATTTAAAAAATTAAAAAATATTTATTAATTAATATTTAATATTAATAAAATATAAAAATAATAATTTAAAATCTTATTATAATATATATATATAATATAAAACTTTTATATAAAAGATAATATATATATTTATTTAAAAATAATATGATCTTTAATTAATTATTTTAAATTAAAGTTTTATTTCTTTTTATGTATTTTAATGAAGCTTTTTATTTTTATTTTATAAAAATCTTTTAATTAAATATAATTATTTATTATTTATTATATTTGGTTTATTTTATTTTATTTTATATTTTGTTTTAAATAAATAAATATATTAAAATCTGTTAATTTTAATAAATTATATATTTTTTCGAATTTATTTTTATTTAATAACTTTATAAATATATTTATAAAAATTTTAATTTTTTCTATATATTATAATTTAATATATATTTATATTAATGGTTTATTTTCAATTAAAATATTAAATATAAATATATTTATTTTTTTCGTTAATTATTATATTATTTATTTATTTCATGGCATTATTATTATTTTTTAATATTATAATAGGTTTTATAAATATGTTTTTAAAATTTTATAGAAAAATATGATATTGAAAATGATTATTAATAGATTTATTTAATCTTATAAATTTTATTTTTAATATATTCATAAATAATAAATTATAATGTAAATAATTATAATATTAACGTTGTTACTATAAAAAAACTATTTTTATTATTAATTTATTAATGTTTATATTTTTTAAAAATAATATGATTTTTGATAAAATATTTTAAAACTAATATTTTATTTGTTTTTATGTATACTAATTAAATTTTATATTTTTACGAAATAAAATGTTTTTAATGAAATACAATTTTTTATTATTTATTATATTTAATTTAGTCCATTTTATTTTATAATTTTAAATAAATTAATTTGAATTTTTTTAAATAATTTAAAAATATTATAATATTAATATAAATAATTTTTCCTTAATTTTTTATATTAAATTTTTTTTTATTATTTTTTTTTATATATTTAATAACTTTTTTTATTTTTAAAAAATATTTAAACGTTAAATGTATTATATATTTTACTTATATATATATAATAAAATTTAAATTTGATTTTATAATTTATATTAAAAAATAATTCTTTAATTAATAATATATATTTATATATCTTTTATTTATTTGTTTAATTTTTACGTTTTATTATTTTATTTAATATTATTAAATTAAATATTAAAATCCAAGAAAATACACGTACTTGTAAGCTTGCGCAAACGTTTTCATGTGTTTATAAATTTTTGTAATAAAATTTATTAAAAATATCTTAATAAATCTTAACCAATTATTTTCTTTATTAAATTATTAATTTCTTATTATTTATAAAAGAATTATTTATTAATTATTTATCATTTTTTTATTTATTTTCTATAATAATTTTAAAAGTTGAAGTGTAAAAAATGTTTTTAATAAATAATAATAAGTTTAAATATTATTATTTTTAATTTGTTAAAAATATTTTTTATATTTAAATTTATAGAATAAAATAGAAAGAGCTAGATATAATAAATAATAAATAATTGTATTTAATTAAAGGCTTTTTATTGTATAAAGATGAAAGGCCTAATTGGTATATATAAATATAATTAAAACCTTAGTTTAGGATAATTAATTAAATATTTATTTTATTTTTATAATAATTTTATATTATATATAAAAATTATATCATTTTTTAATTTATTTATAAAATTTAAGGTTAAAATCTTATAAAATATAAAATAATTAAATATTTTTAATATATTATAAAAAATTATAGAATTATAAAATTATAAAAATATTATATAAGATAATAATTAATAATTAAATTGTTAAGATGTTAAATAAATTTATTAATATTATAAAAAATTTGGTAAAAAAAAAGAAAAATATAAAATATTAATTTAATAATTTTATTATTTAAATAAAAGAAAATAAATTAAATTATAAAAAAAATTTAGAAATTATAAAAAACTAATTTGGTTAAATATTAGTTAAGTTAAAAAATAATAAATAAAATTTTATTAAATTAGAAAAAAAAACCTTAAAAAAAATTAATTTAATATAATATTTAAAATAAATCTTAAAAATAATTATATGTAAAAAAATATATTTTATTTTATAAATTTTTATTTTAAATATTATTTTAAAATAAAAAAATAAAAAAAAATTAATAAATATAAAAAGTAAAATAGTGTTTAAAAATAATATTTTTAATATAGGAAATATTAACCTTTTTAAATTTATATAATAAATTAATAAAAAAAGTTTAATATTTAACGTAAATTTAATAAAGAAGGAAAATATAAAAATAAAACTTTATTAAAATTAATTTAATTTTATTTTAAATAAAAAAAATTATTTAAAAAATATTTTTAATTGGTTGGTATATTAAAATATTTTAATATTAATTTTAGAATTTATTGGATATAAAAAAAATATAAATTTATTATATATAAATAAATTTAAAATAGTTTTAGTTATTATAAGAATAAATAAGAAAAAATTATTAAATTTGGTTATAAAAATATAAGATAAAATAGAAATATTAAATATATTTGTTAAATTTTAGGTATTAATAGGTAAGATATATTAAAAAAAATTTTAAAAAGATTTTATAAAAATAAAATATAATAATAAAAATTTATTTATATTTATTTTTAAATAAAAATTATAAGTAAAGTAATATAAAAATATTAGATTATTTATTAAATAAAAATAATTAATTATTATATTTTATATTATATATAAATAACATGTTTTTAAATGGGTAAAATTATTTATTAAGTTTAGTAAAAACCTTAATATAATTATTGATATTTTAATAAAAAAATTTAATAATAATTTTAAAAATAAAATTAAAACCAAAAATTTAACTAATATTTATAATATATAAAAAAAAGGATATGGTAGAAATTATAGTGGTTGCAGTAGAGGTAGTAAATAAGGTAGTAATAATAATAATAACGGTATTATTAATAATAAATTAAATTAAAATAATAAATTTAAACCGTTTTATTATAATTATAAATAATATAGATATTTTATAAAAAATTATTTAAAATTAAAAAAAATAATAATAATAACCAAAGTAATTAAAACCAAAAATTATATAATTAAAATTTAATAAAAGAATAATTTTATATTATAAAACCAAAACTGTTAAAAAAACTATTTTATAAATTATATATTACCTCCTTTTTAATTTATATATAATTTAATAAAATAAAAAAATTAATTAAATATTATAAAGAAATAATATAATATAAAATAAATTTGATAACCATATTTGAAATAATTAATAAAAATATTTGATTATTTAAAACAATTAAGATTTAAAATAATCTTATAATATATAAAAATTTTTTTATATATTATTTATAAATATTTTTAATTAAGGTAAATAAAAAGATAAAATTACTATTTAATATAAACTCCAATATCCATATTATTAATAATAATTATAATTATAATATAGGAATAATTATAAATATATATAAATTTAATTTTATTATTAGAACGAAAATTAGATAAATAATAATAAAAAAAAATAAGAAAAATGCAATATAAGATTATAAATAATATTTATAATTATTTTATTATTATATTAAATTATATTTTATATATAAAAATATTTTTTATTAAAAATTTTTTAAAAAAATTATTTTATTATTATAAAGAATATATAAAAAAAAAATAAATTAAAGATTTAATAAATAAATTTATAATAACTTTTAATATAAAATTTTTTTTTTATTATAATAATGCGGTATAGTCAAATCGGTAGTATTAGCCTTATAAAAACCTATAAATAATTAATAAAAATTAAAAAATAATAAATAAAACATTTATTAATAATATAATAATTATAATAAATAAAATTATAAAAAAATTTATTTTATAATATTAGAAATTATATTACTTTAACATATAACAATTAATTTAAATAATATAAAAAATAATTAATATTAATTTTTAATTTTTATAAATAAATATACTACTTTATTTTATATATAATTAAGTAAAAATATAAAAAATAAGATTAGTAAACCCTTAAAAAAATAAATATATAAACTAAATATTTTAATACAATTTAAAAACCATAAATCCAAAATTAATAAAAAAATATCAATATTTTTCTATAATTATAAAAAATAAAAACCAATATAAAAAATATAAAATATATAAATAAAAAAGTAATATTTAATAAGCCTTAGAATCTATAATTAAAAAAATTTAATAAACCTTTATATTATTACTTTTTAATAAAAATAGCAAAAATTAAAAAGTTATAACTATTAAATTAAATAAAAAACGTAAATGTAATATAAATTAATTTAAAACATTTTATTAAAAAAAAAGTATTAATTTTATTACATTTATCCTTTAAAATCAATATTAAAATAAAATATTTAAAAAATATATTTAAAAGTTATAAATTATAATAAAAGTTACATTTATTTAAATAAAAATACTTTTATATTTTTGGCTTTAAATTATATAAAATATTATTTATATATTAAATTATTTAAAGATATTAATAAATAATAATTATATAATTATTAAATATTATTTTAACAGTTTAAATTTAAGTAAAGATTATAAACCTAATATAATAAATATAAAAATTATAAGATTTAAATATATTATATATATTAATAAAAACTAATAAATTAAATTTAAAAAATTAAAAGTTAAAAATGTTAAAAATATTTTAATAAAATATATAAAAAAATATAATTATTTTATATAATTATTAAAAAATAGTTAATTATTTAAAATTTTTTATATTATATTTTATAAAAATATAAACAATTTAAATAATATATCTGATTTGAAAAATATTATACAATTATTCCTAAAATATATATAAAAACGTTTATACTATAAAATTAAAATTAAAAATTATATATATAATAAATATTTTAATATAATAAATAAAAATATTATAAATTTAAAAACCGAAATAATTAAACATAAAAAAAGATAACTTAAAAAAAAAGGTATTTGATATATATTATAATATAACTTTAAAAAATTATAATTAGATTTTTAAAATATTAACAGTTTATTTCTAAAAAAGATTAAATAATAAAATAAATAATCTTTTTAATATAATATATAATTATATATCTTTATATATATAAAAAGAATTTATAAAAAATATTTATAATTATATAAATTTAAATTTAAATAATAAATATTAGTAATATAAATTTAATATAATATTAGATTATTATAAAATATTTTTTATTTTATGTGATATAAACCTAATAATATAAAAAGTTATAGAAGGTAAAAAATAGGATAAATAATTAAAAACCATTTTTATTAAAATATGTAAAAATTTAAAATATAATATATTTAAGTTTATAAATAAAAATAAAATTATTTATAATAATTTTATTAATATAAAATAAATATTAAAAAAGAAATTCTTATTTATTAAAAAATTATATAAATTTAAAGTATATATTATTATAAAAAATTTTATCTAATAAAAAGGTATTAATTATAATAAGATTAAAATAATAACAGCCAAAATAATTTCTTAATAAATTCTTATAATATTTGCAGTAATATAAAAATGGCTTATAATTTAAATTAATTTTGTGGCAATATATCTAAATAATAATTTAATAAAAAAACTATTTATATATTAATTTTACTTTCTTTTAAAATATTTTTAGAAATTTCTTAATAAAATAAAAAAATTTATTATTAAATTAATAAATCTCTTATATAAATTAAAATAAATAGAAGTAACCTGGTAAATAAAAGCCAAATAATTACTAAAAAAATAGGAATTTTAACCATTAATATTAAATAATGCAGTATATATTAATAAGAAACTAAGTATTATTATTATTTTATACGTAAACAATTTTATATTTTTTGGAATATAAAAAGCCTAAATAAAAAAAATTAAATATAATTTAAAGAAAGAAATATTAATTACCGATCTAAAAAACGTAGACCAGTTCCTAAAAATATAAATTAAACAATCCAGCCTAACGGAAAAAATATATATTAATTAAAAGAAATATATTAAAAAAACATTAAAAAAATCTAAAATAGTAGATTTTAAAACCGTTATTACGCCATTTAACCCAACAATATTAAACCAAATAATAAAATATAAAAACTAAGTAAATAAATAGGAAATATATAAATATATATTATTAATTAAAAGATTTAATTTCCTAATATAAATTATAAAACCAAACCTAAATTTTACTACATTTATTTAAATAAAATATATAATAAATTTATTATTTAAATATTTTATAAAAATAAAAAAGATTATTAAATATTTAAAAAAAATAATAAAAAAACAAATTTAATATAAGAAATTAGAAAAAGATTATTTATATTAATATTATAATAATTTTAAATTATTTAAAACAATTAATACCAATTTATTTAAAAATATAAAAATTAATAAATTAATAATAAAAATGGTTTTCTTTATAATAAAAGGGCTAATATTATAATTATTTAAATTATAATTTATTATTTATAAAAATATATTAAGAATAAAATTTATAAAATTAAATAAATACGTTAACAATATTTTTTAAATATAAAACTTTTTTATAAAATTTAGAAAAATATTTAAAAAATTTATTATAATATTTAAAAATAATAATAATACCATAAAATAGGTAATTAATATAATAATTAATAAAAAAAATAAACATATTTATATTTAATATTTTTACTTAAAATAAAAAATTAATATAAAATATATTAAATTATAATATATATAAAAAATTAAGAATTTTATAAACGTATTTATAAAACTATTAAATAAAAATAATTTTAAAAAAAACATATAATTTATTAAAATTAAAAGATTTTTAATATATTTATTTAATTAAAAAAATATAAAATAAAATAGAAAGAATTAAATATAATAAATAATAAATAATTATATCTAATTAAAGGCCTTTTATTTTATAAAGATAAAAGGCCTAATTAATATATATAAAAATAGTTAAAACCCTAGTTTAAAATAATTAATTAAATATTTATTTTATTTTCAAAACTTTTAAAAATTATTATAAAAAACCATTAAATAATTAATAAATATATAATAAGAAATTATTAAAAAATTAATAAATTAATTAAAAATTAAATATTTTTAATACTTTTTATTATTTAATTTTAGAAATATATAAAAGTTTTTGCGTAAGTTTATAAATATACACGTTTTTTTTTGATTTTATATTTTTTTAATTAATATATATATTTTTTATTAAATTAAATTATTTAATTTATTTTAATATATTAAAATTAAAATTTGAGGAACGGTAAAGCTTTATTTGCTTTTGCCTTCTTTTTATTGGCGCCATAAACGCCATAAAACTTTTAATTTATATATTTATATTTATATATTTAAAAAAAACATTTTTTAAATTTTAATCTTAATTATTATTTAATATTTTAATTATATTTAATATATATTTAATAGAATTATATTAATGATAATATAATAAGTAATAATAATATATAAAATATATTTTATTTTAATTATTTAAAGTTAATTTTTTACTTTTATTAATTTTTTATTTTTTTTATATATTTATATAATATTATATTATAATATTGTAAATTTTAACGTTTAAAAAGTTATTTATGTATTTATATTTATGAATTTATATTTATAATTATTTATAATTACATTTAAAATATTTTTTATTTTTTTATTTAAAAGAATTTATTTAATTACTTGGACTTTTTAACTTTTTTCGTATTTTTATACAATATTGCGTTATAATATTATAAGTTTTAACGTTTATTACGGCTATTGCGTTAATTATAATTAATATTATAGTTAGTTTTAATTTGAAATTTGTACGTTTTATTTAATAATTTATTTAAATGATTAAATTAATACTTGCTTTTTATATAAAGATTTTATTTATTATAAACGCGTGAAAATTAATGTTTTTAATTGATATTTTTAATTGATTTAATTATTGTTAACGTAAATCACTAGTCAACGGCCCACACAAGTCAACGGCCCAACCAAAATATAACCAAAAATCAACATTTTTAAAAATCTATAACTTTACCAACTTTTGGTCAAACTTTCCCAAATTTTAATATGTATTATATAACTATAAAATTAATATATAAAGAAATTGAAAAAAATATTGTTACACTATAATATAAGTTATAAAATTTTGGGACATTTTTAGATTTACTTTTGTATTTTTCATTTTTAATTAATTAAAAAAATAGTATAAAAATAAAGTAAAATATTATTATTATTAAGATTTAAATATATACCTAAATTTAAAATCCGAATTTTAATAGGATTTTTTTTAAGTAAAGTGCACGGTTACGCACAGACGTATTTTGTATGTATTTTCGTTGGGCCGTTGACTTGTGTGGGCCGCTGACTAGTGATTTACGTTATTTTAAATGAAAGGAAAATGTTTAAAATCCCTTTAAATTATATTTAACGTAGATTTTTAAAGATTAATATTTTGTTTTTAATTTATATATTTTCTTGTTAATAATCATTTAACTTTTATTTATTAAATTATTTTTATTTATTCGAATTTATATAAAAGATTTATTAATTTAATAATAAATCTTTTTATAAAATTATATTTTTTACTTTATTAAAAAACCTTTAAAATATTTTTAAAAAGATAAAATTAATATGAAATTTAAGAAAATGTATATATTTATAAGTTTACGTAAACATTTTTACGTATTTGTAAGCTTATACGGTAAAATTTATTACAAATATTTAATTTATTATTTATTTATTTATTTATTAATTAATGATTAATTAATTTATTATAATTATTTATTATAATTTTTAAAAGTTTAAACGTAAAAAATGTCGTTAATAAACAAACTTTAATTATATATATAATAATATATATAAACATCATTATATTTTTACATTTTTTTATTATTATTATTTTAATTTTATTATAATTAATATTTTTTATTTAATAAATTTTTTTGCAATAATATATATTTTAAATTTGTATAATGTTTTAATAAATAAATTCTTTTTAATATTTATTTTATATTAATAAAATTATTATAAATAAATTTATTTTTATTTATAAATTTAAATATATTACATTTTAAATTTTTATATATTTTAATAAAAATGACTTTTAATTATTTATTTTACTTTTTATTTTTAACTGTTTTTTATATTATTTAGTTTATATTATATAAAATAAGGAATATTTTATAATTATTTGTTGTTACTTTTAAAGTAAAATGATAAACAAAAAAACATTTTCTTATTAAAACTATTTTAAATAAGTTAAATTAATGTAGGTTTATTTTACTAAAGTTTACGACTTTAATAAATGTACTTATTATTTATAAAACCGTATAATATATTTTTATAAAGTTATATTATAATACAAAATTATTTAAAAGTATAAAAAGTAATTAATTATATATATTATAATATTATGAAATTCGATTTATTTTAATAATTAAAAGTCATTTTTACTTTTTAAACTTTTTTCAAATCAGCGGTTTTAACATATAATGTTAATTATTCATTATTTTTTTAAATTTGATTTTTTTAAACTTTTTTATTATTTTAATTTTTTTAAAACTATTAGGGGCTTATTAATACACTTTATATAACCGGTACATCCCCACCAAATTTTTCAATTAAATTAAATAAATATGTTATATTTTAATTTATTAATTTTTATAATTTATTTAATTTATTAAATTAACACATAAAATTTATATTTTTGTTTTTACTTTAATTAAATTTTTTTAATGATATAAATATTAATTAAATATATATTAATCAATTAAATATAAATGCAACCGCGTAAAAAGATATTACGTAATCTTTTAAAACCTATTATTACCATTATATATATTTAAATAATTTTATTATAAAAATTTACACTAAATTAAAATTTATATTTGTGGAATGAAATAGAGTGAGTTAAACATAATAAGTAATAGATAGTTGTATCCAGTTAAAAGCCTTTTATCCCGTAGGGATAAAAGGCTTGACTGGTATATTTAAAGACAAATAAAACCCTAGTTTAAAATAATCAATCAAGGATTTTATTTGCTTTTAATATTATTAAAAATTTTTAATTAAAGTAAAAATAAAAATATAAATTATATAAATTAAATAATAAAAATAAATAAATTATAAAAGTTAATGTATTTAATAAAGTTTTAATATAAAGTTTTTTTACAATTATATTTATATTTTATTAAATATATATAATATATATATATATATATTTATATTTAAATAATTTTAAAATAATTTATATATTTAATTAAAATTTATATTTTTAAAAACTTTTAATTAAAATAAAAATAATAATATAAATTTTATATATAAAGATATAAAATTAAATAAATTATAAAAATTAATTTAATAGGAATTAAAAATAAATAAAATATATTTAAATATATTAAATATATTAATAAGTTATAATAGTAAAATAAAAATATATTAATAACAATAGTTTTTTTTAATTATAATAATTTTATTAATTTAATAAAAAAATTTTATAAATTTATTTTTTTGATTTTTATTATTGTTTATAATATATTATATTTAATTTTATTATTTTTTTAAAAAATATTTATAAAGATTTAATTATTTTATATATTTTTTATATTTTTTTAATAAAAATTTAATAATAATTATTAATTATTATAATTTTTATTTTTATATATTATATTTAAAAGTTTTTTTAGTTGATTTAATTAATTAATTATTTATATTAAATTTTAATATATTAATTTTAAATATTATTAAAAAAATTTAAAATGTTTATAATAATATTAATTAAAATTTAAAATATAATAATTAGGTTTAATTATTTAAAAATTAATTTTTTAAATAATTTTGCAATTTATATTATTAAGAAATTTATTGCGGTAAAATTGGTAAATTTAAATTTAATATTATTTAATATTAAAATTTAAGAAAATGCATGTATTTATAAGCTCGTGTAAATGTTTTTACGTATTTGTAAATTTACACGGTAAAATCTATCGAAAATATTTAAATATCTTAATAAATTTTAGTTAATTATTTTTTTATTAATTTATTAATTTTTTATTATTTATTAAAAAATTATTTATTAATTATTTATTAATTATTTATTAATTTTTTATTAATTTTTTATAATAATTTTTAAAAGTTTAAACGTAAAAAATGTTTCTAACGGATTAATATTTACTATTTTAAAAACTATTAAATAAAATATTTTATAAAAAAAATAATATAAATATTTATTAATTTTCGAAATTTTAATATATTTATAAATATTACATTAATTTAAATTTATAATTTAAAATTATTAATTATATATATTTTTAATATAATATTAAATAATTTAATTATTTTAAAATATTATTATAAATATTTTCTAAATTTAAAATAAATTATTATTATTGATACACTTTGTTTTTATTATTGAAGGCTTATTAATACACTTTATATAATGGGTATATCCCTACCAATTTTTTTAATTTAATTAATTATATTATATTTTAACTTATTAACTTTTATAATTTATTAAATTTTATAATGAAATATATATAATTTATATTATTATTTTCGTTTTAATTAGAGTTTTTTAATAATATAAATCTTGAATAAATATATATGGTATTTTAAAAATTATTTAAAAATATATATATATTTAAATATAAATGCAATCGCAAAAAAGCCTCCCGCAAAACCTTATTTCAAATTTTATTAAATATATTAACCTTTATAACTTATTTAATATAATAAATTAATATATATAATTTATATTATTATTTTTGTTTTAATTAAAACTTTTTAATAATATAAACATTAATTTAATAAAGGTTTTTTATATAAAATTATTTAAATATATATAATAATGATGGCTTTTAAGGATATTACGTAATATCTTTTTACCCAATTACATTTATATTAAATTAAATATATATTTAAATAACTTTTAAAATAATACATACATCCCATTAAAATATATATCATTAAAAAATTATAATTAAAACGAAAATAACAATATAAATTATATATATTAATTTATTATATTAAATAAATTATAAAGGTTAATGCATTATATTATATTAAGATTTAAAAATAGGTGGAATATATTTAAATATATTAGGTATACCAATAAGCTTTAATAACAAAACAAAAATATACTAATAATAATAATCTTTTTTTTAATAAAATAAATTTTTATATAATAAAAATTAATATTCTTTTTTTTATTAAAAATATAAATTATTTAAAAATTTATTTTAATAATATTATTAATTAATTAATTAAAAAAATAATATAATAATAAAAATTATATAAAAATAAAAATATTTATAATTTTATTTAAAAAATATTATTTTTTTATTAAAATAAAATTATATTATTTAATAATAAATTTTATAATTTTTTTAATAAAATAAAATATAAAATAAATATTAAAAAATTAAAAGAAATTAATAAACTTTATTATTATTATTAAATTAAAAGTAAAATATTATAATGTTTTAAATTTATATTAAGAGATTTTAATATAAATTTTAATTATAAAATAATTATTAATATTATATATTTTAATAAAAATTTAATTTTTTATTTAAATAATATAATAATAAATTTTTAAATAGTTTAATTTATATAATTTATTTTTATTAAAAAAATTTAAAAAATATTAAAATAATATTAGTTTAATATTTATTTTAATTTATTTAAAACTATTGTTATTAATACACTTTTGTTTTATTATTAAAGGTTAAATAATATATTTTTATTAATTATTTAATTTAAATCAATTAAATTATATTTTATTTATTAATTTTTATTATTAACTTTTATAATTTATTTAATTTGATAATTTAATTTATATAATTTATATTATTAATTTTGTTTTAATTAAAGTTTTTTAAAAATATAAATATGAAATTGGTATAATGTTTTAATATAAAGTTATTTAAATATGTATATTAATGGTAACTTTTAAAAAAATTACGTAACATTTTATTATTTAATTGTATAAATTAAATATATATTTAAATAGTTTTTAATAAAATGCATGTATTTTATCGAAATTTATATTAATAAATAACTTTAATTAAAACGAAAATATTAATATAAATTATATAATTTAAGTTGTTAAATTAAATAAGTTATATAGGTTAATATGTTCGATAAAATTTTAAGTTTTAAATGAGGTTTTATGGGAGGTTTTTTTACAGTTATATTTATATATATATATTTATTTAAAACTTATATTTTTAAAAAGTTTTAATTATAGTAAAAATATTAATATAAATCTTATATTTTAAATGATTAAGTTGAAAAAGTTATAAAAGTTAATATAATAAAAATTAAAAATGAGTAAAATGTATTTAAATGTACCAATAAGTTTTAATTGTAAAACGAGGGTGTACCAATAATAATAGTCTTATTTAATATTATTAATTATAATATAAATATTAATTTTAATAATAATAAATTTTAAAATTTAAAAAAATACATATATTTACAAACTCGCACAAGCGTTTTTACGTGCTTGTAAATTTATACGATAAAATTTATTAAAAATATTTAATTTTTTATTAATTTATTAATTTTTTATTATTTATTAATCAATTATTTATTAATTTTTTATCATTTTTTTATTAATTTTTTATAATAATTTTAAAAGTTTAAACGTAAAAAATGTTTTTAACGGATAATAAAATTTATTTTATAAATATTATTTATAATTAAATATCTATTAAAATATATTAATTTATTAATAAAGTTAA
This sequence comes from Daldinia childiae, assembly GCF_008694065.1. Classification (NCBI taxonomy): domain Eukaryota; kingdom Fungi; phylum Ascomycota; class Sordariomycetes; order Xylariales; family Hypoxylaceae; genus Daldinia; species Daldinia childiae. Next base: position 2,737,571 of record NW_022984645.1, on the reverse strand, counting down.
AAAATATTATAATTTAATTTAAAAAATGTATAAAATTATTTTTAAATAAATAAAAAAAAATTAAAAGAAAATTAAAAAAAATTATTTATAAATAATAATAAAAATAAATAATAATATAATATATTTTGCCAAATTTATACCTATATTACTTATATTTAACGCTGATTTCAAAATTAATATAAATTTATTTTTTATATTATTATAATTATAAAAGATTTAAATAATATAAAAAATTATAATTAAAATAAAAAATATTAAAATATAAAAAATTATTTAAAATATTTTAAATATATAAAATAAATTTAATATATTAAAGATATTATTTATATTATTATTTATTAATAATAATATATTAATTTATTATATAAAAAATAAATAAAAAAATTATATAAAATTATTATAATTATAAATAAAAATATAATAAAAATATTAAATATTTTAAAAAAAATCTTTATATTTTATAATATATATATTAAATTATATATATAATTAAAAGAACCTTAAAATTAAATTATTATTATTATCATTAAAGTTTAATTTAATTAATTATAAAATTATTTTTAATAAAAATTTAAATATATTTAAACATAAAAAAAAATAATTAAATCTTTATATTAAAATTAAAATTAAATAAAAAAATAATTATTTTAAAAAAATTATATAAAATCTTTAATATAAAAAAATTAAATATTTCATTTTTTAATAATAATTTACAATCTAAAATATATAATAAAATAATTTATTAAAATATAATTATTTTTAAATTTTATATAATTTAAAAAATAAAAAATAAAAATATATTACTATTATATAAAAATTTTAATTTATAATTTAAAAATATAAAAACCTTAATAAAATTTTATTATAATATATTTTTCTATAATTTAATATATTAATTAATATTTAATATTTATATTAATATTTACATTATAATAATAAAATATACAAATAAAAATTTAAGATTTTTATATAAAACATAATATATATATATATATATATATATATATATTTAAAATTAAAAAGAAAATATTTTAAAAAAATACTATTATAAATAATTAAATCTTTATATAAATTAATAAAATTAAATATATATTAATTTAAAATTTATTTTAAATATTATTAAAAAAAATAAATATATTTTTATTAACTTTTAATTTATATTTATTAATTATAAATTTTTAAATAAATAATATATTAAATATTAATATTATAAAATTTATTATTAAAAGAAATAAGATTTTTATAAAAGTAAATATTAAAATTTAAGAAAACGCATACACTCGCAAGCTCGCGCAAACGTTTTCACATACTCGTAAGCTCGCACGATAAAATCTGTCGGAAATTTTTATCAATTTCTTATCATTTATTAAACATTTATTTATCAATTATTTATTAATTTCCCATAATAATTTTTAAAAATTTGAACGTAAAAAATATCTCCAACGGAAAATAAAATTTAAAAAATATTACAAATAAATATAATTAAAAATTTTAATAAATTATAAATTATAATTTATAAAAAATAATTATTATTATTTAAAAAAAATAAATTAAGAAATTAAAAATATTAAATTTAAAAAGATTTAAAATAATTAAACGTTTTATAAAATAATAAATAAAAAATATATATATTATATTTATTTAATAATTTAAAATTATATTTTATTATTTAATAATAATATATTATATAAAATATAATTTAAAAAAAGTAAAAATATTAAATATAAAAATTAAATAATAAATAATAAATGAAAATTAAAGTTTTAATTTTATTAAATTAAATTTATAAAATTTATAATTAAATATTACTTTAAATTATTCATTTATTAATAATAAAAATATAAATTTATTAATTATTAATATTATTTAATTTAATAATGAAAAATATATAAATTATAATAATAAAATATATATTATAAATAATATTATTTATTAATTATTTATAATATATTATGAATAAAATTTATAATATAATATAAAGATTTAATATAAATTATATTATTTATAATAAAATTAATATAATTTTAAACCGAATAAATATTTTTAAAATTTATTTTATTTTATATATCAATTTTTTTTTATTATATTAATATTTCAATTAAATAAATAATATTAATAAAAAAATTAATATTGAATTTTATGATTTTATAAAAATTATATAAAAATTAATAAATTAATAATATTTATTAAATTTATAATTAATATAATTTTGTTAATATAATAATAAAAACATTATTAAAGAAAATTATATAAATATTTATAAAAAATAGTTAAATTAATTTAAAATTAAAACACTAAATAAAAAAAAAGATTATAAAAGAAATAAAAAAAATTATATTTCTTATATATTAAAATATATATATATATAAATAAGGTATATTTTTAATATATTCTTTTTAAATAATTTCATTTTTATAAATATTATAAATATATTTATTTTAATTAATTATTATTTTATTAATTATTATTTAATTTATTTATTTTATTTTATATCCGTATTTATTAATAATTATATCATTAAATAATATTTTTAATATTTTTAATAAATTTATACTTAATAATTAAAAATTATAACTATTGTTATTAATATACTTTCGTTTTGTCATTGGGGGTTTATTAATATACTTTATATAATAAATATATTCCCATTAATTAATTATTTTAATTAAATTAATTATATTATATTTTAATTTATTAACTTTTATAATTTACTAAATTCGATAATTTAATATATAATATTTATATTATTATTTTCGTTTTAATTAAAGTTTTTTAATGATATAAATATTAATTTAATGCATTATTTTATTATAAAATTATTTAAATATATATAATGGTGGTGGTGGTGGCTTTTGGGAAAACCACGTAATATTTTGCCACACGGTTACATATACATTAAATTAAATATATTAAGTATTTAAATAGTTTTCAAAATAATATATATATTTAATTAAAATTTATATTATTGAATAGTTTTAATTAAAGCAAAAATTTTAATATAAATTTCATATATTAAATTATCGAATTTAATAAGTTATAAAAGTTAATATATTTGATAAATTTTTAAATAAAGTTTTAAATATAGTTTTATAAAAGGTTTTTTTACAGTTATATTTACTTTTAATTAAATATATATATATATTAAAATAATGTTTTAAATAACGTTTATATTTAATTAAAACAAAAATAATAATATTAATTTTATATGTTAATATATTAAATTAAGAAAATTATAAAAGTTAATATATATTAAACATTAAAAATAAATGAGATGTATTTAAATGTATTAAATGTATTAATAAACCCGGATAATAAAACAAAAATATACCAATAATAATAATTAAAATTATTATTTAATTATTTATTTATAAAATTATTAAAATTTATAATTAATAATTTTAAAATTATTATATTAAAAAATTATATAAAAACTATTATAAAATTAAAACTTTAATTATTTTAATAAATTTAAAAATATCTATAAATATAATAAAATTTTTTTAAAAATAAATATTAAGAGATTTTTAAAAAAAATATAAGTGTTTTAATAATAAAAAATTACTTTATTAAAATTAAGTTAAAAAATATATATAATAATAATATTATTTAATTTTATATTTAAAATATTTTAAAAAAAATTAATAAACTTTATTTTATTATAATATTAAAATATAAATAAAATAGAAAAAAGATTTTTATTTAAAATTATAATCAAAATAAAAATATAAGATTTAATGATAATATTGGAAATTATGTATTTTATTTAAAACTATTGCTATTAATACACTTTCGTTTTATTATCGAAGTTTATTAATATAATTAATACATTAAAATACATTTTATCCATTTTTATTTACTAATATATTAACTATTATAACTTATTTAATTTAATAATTTAATTTATATAATTTTTATCATTAGTTTTACCTTAATTAAAGCCTTTTAATAATATAAATTTTAAATAAATATATGTGATATTTCAAAAGTTATTCGAGTATATATGTTAATGGTGGTGGCTTTTAAAGAAACCATGTGATGTTTTGTTGCCCGGTTGTATTTGTATTAAATTAAATATATATTCGAATAGTTTTTAACAAAATGTATACATTTTATCGAGACTTATATTATTAAATAGCTTTAATTCAAGTAAAAATATTGATATAAATTATATAATTTAAGTTATTAAATTAAATAAGTTATGAGGGTTGATATATTTTATGAAATTTTAGATAAAGTTTTACAAAAGGTTTTTTTGCGATTACATTTATATTTAAAATATTACATGCATTTATTTAAAACTTATATTATTAAAAAGCTTTAATTAAAGCGAAATTAATAATATAAATTATATAAGTTAAATTGTTAAATTAAATAAATTATAAAAGTTAATATAAAAGTTAATAAATTTAATTAATTTAATTAAAAAAATTGGTGGGGATGTATTTATTATATAAAGTGTACTAATAAGCCTTCGATAATAAAATGAAAATGTATTAATAATAATAGTTTTATTTAAATATATTAAAAATATTAAATTTAATTTTCTTTTTATAAAAAATTTATTATTATATTAATTAATTATAAAATTATTAAAAATATAATAAAATAAAATTTATTATAAATGTTTAATATTAATAAAATAAATAATAATTTTATAATAATTTTTATTTATTTATTTTAATTTTAATTATAAATTTATTATATATAAAAATAATTAAATTTAATATTAAATATTTTTTAATATTATTTATTATAAATGATTTTATAAATTATTAAAAATAAAAAAATAAAATAAAAATAATGTTTAAAAATATTGTAAGAAATTTTTAATATATAATAATAAAAATAGTTATTAATGAAGTTTTTAAATTATAAATTATATAAAAAAATGTTATATTAATTATTTATCGGAGATATTTTTTACATTTAAATTTTTAAAATTATTATAAAAAATTAATAAATAATTAATAAATAATAAAAAATTAATAAAAATTTTTAATAAATTTTATTATGTAAATTTATAAGTATGTAAAAATTCATTTCAATTAAGTTAAATTAAAATGGTTTGTGTTAATGTATCTTTTACGTTATAACAGTTTTTAATTAATTAAAACATTTAAATATATAATATAAAATTTTAATTTAAAATATCTTAATTATATTTTCCGTTTTATTATATTTTTTTATTAAAAATATAAAATTATTATTTAATAATAAATAATTATATATAAATTTTATTTGTTAATTAATTTTAAATTATAATTTAAATATGTTGTTAATTTAAAAACGATTTAATATTATATTAATTAACGTAAATCATTAATCAACGGCTTATATAAATTAACGGCCCAACAAAAATACATATAAAATATGTTTATACGTAACCATGCATTTTATTTAAAAAAATCTTATTAAAATTCGGATTTTAAATTTAAGCATATATTTAAATTTTAATAATAATAATATTTTTCTTTATTTTTATATTATTTTTTTTAATTAATTAAAATATAAAATATAAAAGTAAATTTAAAAATGTTTAAAAATGTTATAACTTATATTATAATATAATAGTATTTTTTTCAATCTTTTTATATATTATTTTTATAATTATATAATATATATTAAAATTTGGGAAAGTTTGATTAAAAATTGATAAAGTTATAGATTTTTAAAAATGTTAATTTTTGGTTATATTTTGGTTGGGCCGTTGATTTGTGTAAGCCGCTGACTAATGATTTACGTTATAATATATACTGTCACGGTCAAGAGTCACGTAGTTGTTTAACGGAGCCAAACATTTTACGTGACTTAGTCCTAAGTCAGGCATCTTAGATCTTTATGTATATATAGCCTTGCAACATGCTGTAAGGCTTTTAATGTTTTGGGTTTCCCAAAACATCATCGTTTTCCTTTATGACCTTTTGGTTTTATGATATATACGAAGTTGTTACAAGGTTAAAAAGCTTATTTATATATACGATAAAAAAAACGTAATTTATATTTTAACTTAAAATTTAATTATTAACCGTAATAAAATATATTTATATTTAAAATCTTTAAAAGTAAAATTATTTAATAATTTGTTATTGTTTAAATTTAAAACAAATTTATGTATTAATTATTATTTTATAATTTAAAAATAAATTATTATTATATATTAAATAAGTAAATATATATACTTTAATTTTCGAAACGTTAAAGTTTAAAAAAAACTCAATTATTAATTTATTATAAATTAAAATTATTATAGAAATTAAATATATATATTATTAATTTTAAAATATAAAAAGAAATTATTATATATAATTATTAAATAATTTTATATTATAATTATAATATATTATGTTATTATTAGTAAAAATATATAGTTTAACTTTAAAAACAATTAAAATATCTTAAATTAAATTTAATTAAACGCCACGTTATATTTTACAAATATCTTAACACAAATTATAATGGTGTAACGTAAATGGCGCATTCAATTAAATCTAATTTAAATTAATTGAAATAAATAAAAACGATTACGAGTTTATAAATATATACGTTTTTTTTTAAATTTTAAATTATTTTATAATTAATAAAAAAATTAGTAAAAAAATTATTAAATAATATAAATATAAATTTAAAAAGAATTTATATATTATAAATTAAATATAACTTAAAAATAACTTATAATGTTATTATTTTATATATAAAATTAAAAAATATATTTAATATTATTTTAAATGTTAAAAAAATCAAATTAATAAACTTTAAATAAATAAAAAATTACTATTAATTAATTTATAACCTTATTTTATTATATTGTTATATAAGATTTTATTATTAAATTATTTGAAATTTTATTTAAAAAAAATTAATATATTAAAAGATTTATTTATTATAATATTATAATAATAATAATTTATAAATTTAATAAAAAGTTATTTTCATATTAAATTATATTATATATAAAATAAATTATTAAATTATATTAATATTATAATTTTTATTATTATATAATTAAAGATTATTAATAAAAATAATATTTAATAAAAATTTTAATTTTATTTTAAAATTTTAAGAAATATTATTTTGGCAGGCGCAACCTGCCATAGCCAATTATTAACTTATATAATTAGCTTTAAACTTAGCTATAAATTTACTAGCAAACTTTCGGTTTGCCAGTATATTTATTTTAAAAAAATCAACTTATTATAACTTCATTAAAAAATAGCCTACCATATTTATTAAATTAAATTTGAAATTAATTATATTAATTAATTATTATTTTTAAATTAATAATTAAATAAAAGAAAAATAAAAATATTAAAATAATTATATAATATAATAAAAACTATAAATATATATGTTTTAATATTATAATATATTATAAAAAATATTAAATTATTTATGTTATATTACAATTTTAACAAAATAATATATAATTTTAAATTAAAAATTATAATATTTATTATAAAAATGTTAAATACTTTAATTAATTATAATATATTATACAATTTATATTAAAAAATTGAAATTATTATAAATTGTATCATAATCAATATTAAAATATAATATAATAAAATCTATAAATTTATAAATTAAAAAATAAATAATATTATATAAAAAATATAATTTATTTAAAAAAATACTTAAAAAATATTTTATTGAAAGATTTAATTTATTAATCATTATTAAATAAATAAAAAATCTTATATATAAATTAAATATATTTAATTATTAAAAAAATATAAAACTATATCCATCACATAATTATATAAAACATTATAAAAAAATTATTAAAAATATATTAATATTAAAATATTTAATATAATATAAAAATATATATTAATATAAACTGTTGTAAAATTAATAAAAAAATCTAATAAAAAATATATATTAATAAAAAAAAAAATTAAAAAAATTAAATTATCCGTTAGAAACATTTTTTACGTTTAAACTTTTAAAATTATTATAAAAAATTAATAAACAAATAATAATTAATTAATAAATGATAAAAAATGAATAAAAATTTTAACAGATTTTACCGTATAAAGTTACAAACACGTAAAAAGGCTTACGCGAGCTTACAAATGCATGCGTTTTCTTAAATTTTAATAAAAAAACATTAAAATTAAATTAAATATTAAATTAATAATAATATTATTATTAAAATTATTATTAATTATATTATTATTAACTATATTATTTTTAATATTATTAATATTATTAATACCATTTTTAATATTATTATTATTTTTTATATTATTTTTAATAAATTTAATATTAATAATATTTTTAATTATTATTAATAAATTTATTATTATCAATATTTTTAATTATTAATTAATTAGTATTAAAACCTGAAAAAATATAATTTATAAAATTAAATAATAATTATAATAATTTAAAAATTAAATTATAATTATATTTAAGAAAAATAATTTTTTAAAATAAAAAAAATTTAAATATAAATAATATTTAATATTAATATTATATTTTAATTAATTGAAAATATTACATATTCTTAATTTTTAAGTTTAATTACTTAATTATTAAAAATAATATTTAATCATATTAAAAGCAATATGATTTTTAATTAAATATTTTAAAACTAGTGTTTTTTTTGTTTTTATATATATTAATTAAACCTTTCATTTTTACGAGATAAAAAACTTTTAATTAAATACAATTATTTGTTATTTGTTATATTTAATTTATTTCATTTTATTTCACATATATTATTAAAATTATTATATAATTCAATTTAATAAAATAATATATTTTTATAATATATTAAATAAATTTTATTAAATATATATTATTAATTTTTATAATAAATAAAAAACCAAAAATTATAAGATATTTTTAACTATATTTTAATAACAAAATATTTTAAATATATATATATTAATAAAAATTTCATTGTTAATTTTAATGAATTATTAATAAATATTACCAAAATTTTAATAGTTTTAAATTTAATGTAAATAGTATAACTATTTAACACTTAATACATTTCACCGTTTTAATTTTAAATACGAAAATAAATAAAAATATTAATAAAATAACACTTTTAATACATTAAAAAAATTATTATATAACAACTAAAAAAATTAAATATTAAAATAATATACCGTTTAATTTAAATAACAATAATAATAAATTTAATAATAATTTCATTAATAATAATAATAATATTAATCCGTCGGAGACATTTTTTACGCTTAAACTTTTAAAATTATTATAGGAAATTAATAAAAAAATGATAAATAATTAATAAATAATTGATAAATAATTAATAAATAATTTTTCAATAAATGATAAGAAATTGATAAGCTAATAAAGAAAATAATTGGCTGAAATTCATTAAGATATTTAACTTAAATATCTCCGACGGATTCTACCGTACGAGCCTGCGAACACGTGAAAACGTTTGCGCAAGCTTGCAAGTGCATGCGTTTTCCTAAATTTTAATAATAATATAAATATATTTTATATAAATTTAAAATATTATTTAAAAATATTTTTGATAATTTAAAAAAAATATAATTAATAATTTTTATATTATTATAAAAAATACAACAATAATAATTAAATAAAAATATTTTTTATAATTTTATATTATTTTATTTAAAATAAAATTTATTATTTATATTAAAGAAATAATTAATAAATATTATAAATAATTAATAAATATATAAATTAATATAAAAAATATATTTAAAATAATATCATAATTTTAATTTTAAATGATAAATAAATATAATTTTAAAAATATTAATAAAATTAAATATTAAAAATATTAAAGATTTATATTCATAATATTAAAATAATATTTTTTATTTATAAAACTAATAATTTTTAAATATAATAAATATTTAAAAAGTTTATTTATTAAAAAATTTAAAATAATATAAAATTTAATTTTTTTTAAAAAAATTAAAAACTTAAATATAAAAAAAAGTTTATTTTTTAAAAAAGAAAATTCAAATAAAATAAAATATAATAATATTTTAAATAATAAATTTTAATTAAATAAATAAAATAAATAAAATAAATAAAATAAATAAAATAAATAAAATAAATAAAATAAATAAAATAAATAAAATAAATAAAATAAATAAAATAAATAAAATAAATAAAATAAATAAAATAAATAAAATAAATAAAATAAATAAAATAAATAAAATTAATAAAATTAATAAAATTAATAAAATTAATAAAATTATCATTATTTGATTAATTGTTAAATTTAAATAAAGAAATAGAAAATTAAAGAAAAAATATAAAATATTAATATTTATCACGGTTAATATAATTTTAAAATAAAAATTATTATATTAATTTTTTAAAAAATAAATATAATAAATAAATAAAGATTATATTTATAAATAAGTTAAAAATATTTCAAATTATTATAAAAATATATAAACAAAGTTTTTTTAAATTTAATTTTAAATATAAAAAAAGATATAAAAACCTTAAAATTATTAGGTAAAATCCACGTTTTAATTAATAAAACCTATTAAAAAAAGCTATAATATAAATGTATAAATAAAAAATATAATAATAAAGATTTTACTTGATATATTTCTAAAAAGAAATAAATTATATAAATAATATAAAAATTTAGATTATTTTTAAATAATAAATAATAAATTATAATATTTTTATTTAATTATAATAAAAAAATTAAAAATTAAGTAAAAATAATTTAAATTTTTTTAGTTATATAAATAATTATTTATATAAATAATAAATGATTTTATTAAAAAAATTTATAATTATAAAAAAAATAAATTAATTAATAATTTATTTTATAATTTTTAAAAAATAAATCTAGTTAAAATAATAAAAGAAAATCATTTTTATTATAATTATAATAAATATAATTACGTATAAAAAACTATTTAAAAAAAGTAAAAATATTAATAATTAAAATAATAATTAAAATAATTAAATAGTTTATATTTTATAATTACTAATTAAAATAAATTAATATATAAATATTAAAAATAATATATATATTATTAAAATAAATATTAATATTATAAATTTTTTAATTAAAAAATATAACGTTTAATATTTTAAAAAAAATCTTAAATATAAATTAAAATAATTAAATTTTGCCTCAAAAGCAAAATTAATAATCATGTAAATAAGTAGTTTATTATATTTATTAAACATTTTATCTTAATTTTATTATTACCATTTTATATATTTTAATTAATTCCTTTTAAATGTAAAAATTAACATATATATTATAAATAATATTAATAATTTTATATTAAATATAATAATTAATATTTTTAATAAAAAATATATCGTATTTATAAAAATTAAATTGATATTTATTATAAAAATAAAAATTATATAATATAAATTATAAAATTTAACACAAAACCTATTAAAATAATATTACAATATACCTTTTATATTTAAAACTTCCTATTTAAGATCTTTTTAAAAAAAATTATATTAAATAAAAAAATAATTAATTAATTAATATATTTAAATTTTTAATCAAATAATTTTTATAATCCGTCGGAGACATTTTTTACGCTTAAACTTTTGGAAATTATTATGGGAAATTAATAAATAATTGATAAATAATTAATAAATAATTTTTTAATAAATGATAAGAAATTGATAAATTAATAAAAAAAATAATTGTCTAAGATTTATTAAGATATTTAATAAGATATTTAAATATTTCCAACGGATTTTACCGTGTTACAAGCATGTGAAAACGCTTGCGCGAGCTTGCGAGTGCATGCGTTTTCCTAAATTTTAGTATATTTTAATAAATATAAAATAATAAAACTTTTTATCATAAAAATATAATAAATCTAAACCTTAAATTTTAATATATTTTTATCAATAAAAATATAAATTAGGAATAAATATAAATATTAATAATAAAAAATTGGAAAAAATTATATAAACTTATAAAATATTATTGAAATTATTAAACAAAATAAAAAATAAATTAACCTTTTAATATTAGAAATTATATTATTTTAGTATAAAAAAAATATAAAAAATTATTAATAAATTTATAAATATAAATATTAATAAAAAATTATAAAAAATTTCTTTTATTTTATATATAATTAAATAAAAATTATATAATATAATTTTAATATTTAATAATTCATCTTAATTAAAAGTAATAAATATTTTATAATAATTATAAATAATAAAAATATATAATAATAATTTATAATATATAAAATAAAAAATAAAATTATTAAAATTTTTATAAAATATTTTACTTAGATGTATAAAATACTTTAAATTTTGCCTAATTTACCTAATAATTTCAGAAAATAAGTTAAAACCTTTTAAGTTAATGGTAAATAAAAGTTTAAAATAAATTATTTAAAAATCTTTTATAAAAAAAAAGAATTATATTAATTTAATCCTTATTTTATAATTAATATCAAAATGGAATAGGAAAAAGGAATATATATTTTTTATAAAATAAAAATAAAATTGTATATATCATAATAAAAATACCGATTTATTTTTAAGATTATATATTACTTATAATTATATATATTATTAATGAAATTAAGATATTAAATTAAGAAAACGTTACGCTTATAAAAAGATCTAAATTATATTTAAAATTTAAGAAAAATTAGAAAGCTTATAATATTTATTTTTAAATTTTTAAAAACTATTATATTATATTAATTAATTTAAATCATTAAATTATAGTAGTTAAAAATTTATAAAAAAAAGGTATAAAAGTTATATTTTTAAACTATTAAAAAAGTATAATTTTATAATATAAATATTTAAAAAAAGAAGATTTTTTATTATATTATATATTATTTTATATAAATATATTAAAGATAATAATAAAAACTTTAATTTAAAAAACGTGATCAAATCTTTAATGAATTATATATAAAAATGTTTACGTTATAAAAAAATAATTAAAATATTTAAAATTGGCGTAAACAATAAAAATAATAATATTATTAATAAAAATATTATTAATTAAAAAAAAGGTGAAATTAGTTATAAATGTAAATATTTTAAGAAACTTATATTAAATTTTTTTATAATAATTTTTAATTAAAAAAATGAATTAAATAATTATTTTAATTTTAAAGATTATTATATTAATATTAGTATTTATAATAAAAAAGAATTTATAAATGATTTTTTAAAAAGATATAAATAAATATAAATAAATAATTTTATTTAAAAATATTTTATTAATTTAATAAAATAATATAAAATGTTTTAAATAAATAATAATAAATCTATATTAAAAGAAATAAAGATAGATTTTAAATAAAATAAATAATTTAAAATTATTTATAATAAATTTTAAATAAATATTAAAAAAAAGTTTTTATTTTATAAATTATTAAATAAATTTAAAATATATATTTATATATAATGGCAGGCGCAACCTGTTATAACCAATTATTAACTTATATAATTAATTTTAAATTTAATTATAAATAAATTAACAAACCTTTAATTTATTAATATATTTATTTAAAAAAATTAATTTAATATAATTTTATTAAGAAATGGCTTATTATTTTAATAACTTTTTTTTTTTTTAATTACTCTTTTTTTTTCTTAAATTATATATATTTATTTAATTTATTTTAATAAAAAAATATATTATAAATATTATAATATTTTTTTATTTTTATCCTTAAATCTTATCCCTAAATTAAACCTATTCCTTTTTTTTAATTAAATTTAAAATAAATATTAATAAATAAAATAATAAATTATTACTTAATAACTATATTTTTAAAACAAAAATATATATAACTTAAATAAATAATTATATTTTTACTAAATAAAAAAAATAAAAAAAATAATAAAAAAAACCAACCATTTTAAAAAAAAACCGATTATTTTAAATTAATAAATGTTTAAAATATTAATAGGATAATATATAGTTATTTTAAAGTTATAAGCCCCAAAATTGGAATAAATAATTTATTATTATATAAAACCTATACTAACCAAATAAAACGTTTAATTGTTCTAATAAATTAACTATTTTTATCTACCTAAAAATTAATTAAAAATAATATTAAAATTATTCCTTAACCTTTTATTAAAATCTTTTAAAAGTAAATAGAAATAAAAAGAATTAATGCCCTTACTATAAGAATTTTTATTAAATTTTAAACAATTATTTCTTATTAATTTTATACCAAATTAATTAATTTAATCTATTAAAATTTCTTTACTACTACATAATCTTATAAACCTATATTGCATAAATCTACCAAATAATTATATAAACTTAATTAATATAATAAATAATAATATCTAATAATAAATAGAAATTATTACTACAACAATATAAATTATTTTAAAAAAAGAATTTATTTAAAAATTATTTTATAATATTAATAACGCTATTAAAACTATTACTAATCAACTACCCCATATTTATATCAAATTAAATAAATAAAAATTTTATTATATTAACTACTTTTACTTTAACACTACTAAGTCGTATAATAAAAGGGATTACGTTATTATTGTAAATAATATTTATTGGTATAATATTTATTTATTTATAAATTTTATAAAAATAGTTATTTAAAACTTAATAAAAAAAGCTATATTATAAAATAATTTTTTGCAATTTTTATAAAAAAATATGTAATTATAATAAATTATACGTTTAATAAATAAAATAAAAATCTTAATAAAAATAAATTTAAATTATACTTTTAATTTTATTATAAAAAAGTTTAAAATTAATTTAATTAATATATAAATTGTTATATAAGTTATAATATATAATAAAACGCGTATAATTAAAAATATTTTTATAATAATTTAAGTAATAAAATTATTCTAATATATTAAAATTTATAAATTTATTATTTATTTATAATAAATATTTTAATTATATAATTTTATTTACTTAAAACAAAAAATATTATTATAAAAACCTATAACAAATATAATATTAAATAACTATTTTTAATATTTAAAAAAAAAAACAAAAAATATATTATAATTATGTTATTTTAAAAAATCTTTTATAATAAATCTATTATACTTAATATCTTAATTTTACCTTTTATCTTTACAATATTAACCTTATTAATAACACTTCCTACCAAAATTCCTTAAATATTAACTAATATTATTTATATTAATTAAAAAGAAGATATAAATTAGAATTAATAATTATACTATTTAAACAGTTTTTTTAAATATAATATCTAACCTAAATAAAAATAAAATTTTAATTAAGGTAATTTTAATTAAAACAATTTTAATTAAAGTAATTTTAGCTAAAATAATTATAGAAAATAATTATAATAATTTTAGAAATATAATAATTAACCAAAATAAAGACGTAATTATAGCCAAAGAGGTTATTAAAGTTAAATTTGCCAGAAATGGCGTTTATTTTATTAAAATTACCAATAATAATTTTAATTTAAACATTTTATAAACAGTTATATAGATATTTAAAATAAAATATATATAAATATAAATAATCTTTAAAAAAAATATAAATATAAAATAATTATTTAAAATTATATTATAATAAAAAAAAAGTTAAAAAAGATTTTAAAAAAATATATATAGAAATAATTGACGTAAAAAAAAACGTAAAAATTAATAAAATTAATATTTATTTTATATATTTAATTATATATAAATAATTAATATGTAAATAAGTAATAATGTTATTAAATAAAAATATAATTAAAAAAATTTTTAATAAAATTATTAAAAAATTAATTTATTAAATTTATTATAATAAATTTATAAAAAAATTTTTTTTATATATAATTTAATAAAAGTATATAAAAAAATTTGAAATTAAAAATGTTAAATTTTTTTAAAAATTATTAAATATAAATTTATTATAAAAAAGTTTTTATAATAAATAATATATTTAATATTATTATAATATAATTATAATTTAGTATAATATTAAAATAAAGATTTATATTATATATTTATTTATAAATAATAATTATATTAAAAAATAATATTAAATTTATTATAATTTATATAAATATTAATTATTTAAATGTATTTATAAATTATTTTTAATTAAAAAAATATATTTTAAATGTTAAAATTGTAAAAATTATATCTATTATTATAAAAAATATTATAAAATAAATAATTTTATTATAAAAAATTATTTTTTAAATAAAACTTAATAGTATTTTATATGATAATTATATAATAAAAATATTTATAGTTAAAATATTATTAATTGATAATAACTTATAACCAAATTTATTATTTAAAATCCTTTTTTTATATAAATATATAGTAGATATTTATTATAAAAACCAAATTATAATATTTGGTTTTTATAGTAAAATAATTATTTTAATAAATATTGTTAAAAAGAAGAAATTAATTTAATAATAAATTTTGGCGTTATTTATAATAATAATATTATTTAAGATTATAATATAAATATTTGTATAATATATAAATCTTTTTAAAATTAATATAAAAGGATTTATTAAAGATTATATATTTATAATTACAATAAATAGATTTATGGAAATTATAATTTTATTTATAAGATTTAAAATGGTTTTTTTTTTAAATTTTATAAATAAATTCATTTATATTAAATGGAAGTAAAGATTAAACTATATAAAAGATTATTATAATGAAAAATATTTAATTATTATTTGGAAGAAGGTATTGTTTATATAGATAGTTATAGTTTTGGATAGTAAAGTAAATATAAAGTTTTGAATATTTTTTAAATTTAATTTTACGAATAAAATAATGGAAGTATTTATATTAAATAAAAAGATATTTAAAGATATATGAATAATTATATGAAGAGATGAAAATAAGATATAAATAATATTATTTTTGGGAATATAATAGTTAAAAGATATATCTTATATTAAAATAAAGAAAGATATATATATATATTTATAAAACCTTTATATTAAATTTTTTAAATAAGTATAATAATTAATTAATAAATATAAGATTTAAGATTAAATTAGATTTATTAATATATTAAATAAGAAAAAAATAAGAATTTTATTAATAAAAGGTTAATAAAATCAAATATAATTTTTTATTAAAATATATAAATTTAATATTAAAAAATAAAAGATAATTAATAATATTTTTAATAATATATATAAAGATAATAAAATAAAATATATAAAATAATTTTTTTTTAATTATTTAATTTTTGTAATATATTATATGGTTAATAATATATAAAAAGGTTAAGTTATTATTAATTTATAATTTTTTAATAAATTAGTTATTTTAAATATATATTTATTATTTATGTAAAAAAATATAATTAATAAAATAAAAAAATATTTTTATATTATAATAATTAATAAATTAAATTTTTTTTATTAATTATTTATATAATTAAATCATAAAAATTATATAATAATTATATTATTTAAAAATTTAGAAATATTTAATATTATTTTAATAAAATTTTAAAATAATTTAAGATATATATAATAATATATAAATTAAAAATTTAAATTATATAAATATTTTATTATAATATATATTTATAATATTTAAAATTAATATTTAAATTATTTTAAGAATTTAATTTAATTATTAAACCAAAAAAATCTTTTATTAATTATTTTATAATATAATTATTTAATTTTATTATAAATAAATTTAAGATATTATTTTTTAATAATTATATAATTATATTAGAAAAGATTAAAATATTTATAATATTATTTAATTTAAAAATATATATAAACTTTATTAAATTTTTAAAAAAATTTATATTATAATATTTATAAAAATAGAAATTATTATAAAAATATAAAATAAATTTAATTATTTAAAAATAAATTATAAAAAATATATTTAAAATAATTATAAAATAAAAGAAATAAATAAAATTTATAAAATTTATTGTAATATTAAAAGATATTTAAAATTTTGAAATTATATAGAAAAATTTAATAATAATAATATATTTAATTTATTAAAATTTATATAAAATTACTTTTTTAAAAATAAATATATTTAAATAAAAAGAATTTAATATTATAATCTTTTATAGTAATTAAAATTAAAATAAAATTAAATTAATTATAAATTTAATTAATTTAATTTAATTTTTTAATAAAGTTCTAATAAAGGTAAAAAAATAATATTAAATTATAAAATTAAAAATAGTTAGATTTATTTAAATATGTTAAAATTTACATATAAAAATTTAATTATGTTTATATAAAATAATAATATTAATAAATTATAAAGTAATAAAAAAAATAATTACCTAATTTATATTATATTTAATAGATTTAATTAAATTAAATTTCTATCTAATAATAATATTTATATATTTTTTACAATTTTTTTAAATATTTAATATATATCCAATTAAATAAACTTAATTTCTAATATTTTATTTAAATTTTTTATAATATATAATTTATATAATAAAAAAAAGAAGAATTAATAATATAAAAATAAATTAAACAATATAATAAATAATTTTAATTATGAAACTAAAATAATAATAATTTTAAATAATAAATTTAAAAATTATATTTAAAAAAGATATAAATAAAATTAAATTTTAATAAAAATTATTATCAAATTAAAAAAAAAAGTAAAGAAAATATTTTTATAAAAAACTTTTATTATTAATTAAATAAAAATAAATTATTATATATTTTAAATAAAAATAACTAAAAATATTTATATATTTTAAAAAATATAATTCAATAATTATTTAAAATAATATATAATAAAAAATATTATTTTAATTTTAAAAAAATAATATATAATTTAAATAATTTTAATATAAAATAATTTTTAATAAAATTAATAAATAAAAAATATTAGAAAATTTTAAATTAATTAATAAATTAATAATATTATTTTATATTATAATAATAAATTTTATAATAATTTTATTTAAAATATTTATTTAAAATATAATTTGGTAAAAAGTAAATTTTTAAAAAATTAATATAATATTAACCGTAATATATAAATTTTATAAAAAATATTTATTAATTTTAAATTATATAAAATATATTATATTATAATAAATAAAAATTTTGTATATTTTTTTATTATTAATAAATTAAGGCCTATTAATAAAAATTATATTAGATAAAGATTTAAAATTTATATCTAATATATAGTAAATATTATAGAAAAATTATAAAATAATATTAATAATTTTAATAAATTATTATTTATAAATAGATAAATTAAATAAATAATATAACTAAAATATAAAAATAATAATGAAATTTTATATAATAATAAAATCAAATATATTATAAATAAAACTAATCTTAATTTTTTAATATAATTTAAATAATTTAAAATTATTAATATTAAAATAATCTTTAAATAAAATGATTTTTAAATTGAAAATTTATTTCTTATTATTTATATTAGAAATATTTAAAAAATTATTAAATTTTAAAATTTAGTAAATATTATATTAATAAAAAATGAAAATAGTTATAAATTATATAATAATAAATATAAAAATATAATATAATTAAAAAAAAATTTAAAAAAATTTAAAATAGATAAAAAAATATTTTTACGATTATATAAAAAAATATTATTTATTTAAAAAATTAGAAAAGAAATAATTTTAATAAAAGGTTAAATTTTTTATAATAATAAAAAAAAATAATTTAATGTATAAATTAAATTTTTTATAATATTAGAAAATATATTAAATAATATTAATAGCTTATTTAATATTAATTTATAAAAAAATAATTTTTTTTTTAAAAAAAAAATTAAAATTTAATTGGTTTTTTATTAATAATAATATAAATAATTTATTTTTATTTAAAATATAAACCTTTATAAAATAAAGAATAAATAAAATAAAATTAAAACCAATCTTAAAATATTTAATAAAATAGAAAAATTACAACCCTAAAAATAATTAATAATATCTATAAAAATTACTTATATAAAATATAATTAAATTAATAAAAAAATTTGATGAGAAAAACTTTTAAATAGAAATAAAAATGTTTATAAAAAAATAAAAAAAATTAAATTAAATATCATAATAATATTGCAAAATTAAAAATTAATATAAATAATATTTAAAATAAATTTATAGGTATAAATATTAATTAAATGTAATATATTAAATTAATAAATATTTAATAATCTTATTTTATTAAAGTTATTTTAATCTTTTTACAAAATTATCTTTATTTAATAATTTCTATTTTTTTTTTAAATTTATTATTATAAATTTAATTATTATTTTAATTATTTTATAATATATTTTTTATATAATAACTTTTATTTTTTTTATTTATTATTTTAATTTTTTTTATAATTATTACAAATTAAAATAGCTAATATTACCAAGTTGGAAAATTTAATAAAAAGAATTCCAGAAGAAATATAAAATTATAAATAATTATTTAAAATAATTAAATAATAATAGGAATTAACATATAAAATATATATAAAAAATAAAATTTATAAAGTTATTTTTATATTTTAATAAAAACCTAAAAATATAAATTAAAAAAATTATAACTATAAATATATTTAAAATAAATTTAAAATATATAATAAAATTATTATCTAAAAAATAAAAATTATTAAAAGTTATTAGGTAAAAATTATTCTAAATTATAAACCTTAAAAAAGTTATAATTTATATAAAATATTAAAATATTTAATAATTATTAAAAATTAATTTATATAATAATATTAAAAAAGTTTTAATAAAAATATAAATATATAAAAAAAATCAATAATTATAAATATATTAAAATAGTAAATTTTAAATTTTTAATTTAAAAAATTATTAAAACTTTAAAATTATATAAAAATAATAAAATAAAGTTTAAAATTTTATTAAATTAAATAAAAAACTTTTTAATAAAAACTAACCTTACATAACTTAATTTAATAAAACTTAAAAATATTCCTAAATTCTAATTAAAATATTATAAAACTTTTACCAACGTATAAAATATATTAAAAAAAATTAAATAAACTAATACCAAAAAAGTTAAAAAAGTAAAAATCGCCAAAGAATTTAAAAAAATTAAAAAAAAAACTTAAAAATTTAACCTAAAATTAACCTATTCAAATTAACAATTCCAAATAAAATAAACTTATAAAAAAAAATAAAAAAATTATATAAAAAATTAAAATGTTAATATTAAAATTTGGTAAAAAAATTAAATTTATTTTAAAATTTAACAAAATAATAAAATTTAATAATAATAAATTTAATAAAATAATATAATTTGGTAATAACGTTTAATAAATAAACTTAAAAAAATAAAATAAAAAATAAAATAAAGAAATTAAAAAAATAAATAATAAAATTATTAAAAAATAGAAAATTAATAAAAAAAACGATAAAAAAATAAAATAGTAAATTATAATATTAATAAATACCTTTATTAAATTTATTAAAAATTTAAATAAATTATATTAAATATAAAGATTTTTTATTGAAAATTTAAAAAAAAAAAACAAAAATTATTTTTAATTAAATTTATATTTAGAAAATCATTATTGGCAAAATTAATTCCAATTTAAATTATTATATTTAATAATATTATAAAAATATTAATTAATAAAAAAAATAAAAAATAAAAATAAAAAAAATAAAAAATTTAAAGATTAAAGAAATAAAAACGTTTTTAATTTTTTTAAAAAAGGAAATTATAATAAATACAACCTACCATAGCCAATTATTAGTTTATATAATTAACTTTAAACTTAATTATAAATTATTAGTAGATTGGAGGTTTGTTAATATATTTATTTTAAAAAAATTAATTTATTATAATTTCATGAAGGAATGGCCTACCAAAATATATCATATTTATAAGAATTAAATTAATACCTACCTATTACAAAAATAAAAATTATATTATATAAATTATAAAACCTAAAAAGAAAAGCTATTAAAAAAATATTATAATATTTTTTTATATTTAAAATATTTTATTTAAAATCTTTTTTAAAAAATTATTATATTAAATAAAAAAATAAATAATTAATTAATATATTTAAAATTTTAATAAAGTAATCTTTATAATAATAAATATAATATAATAAAAATTTTTATTATAAAAATATAATAAATTTAAACTTTAAATTTTAATATATTTTTATTAATAAAAATAAATATTAATAATAAAAAATTAAAAGAAAGTTAAGTAAATTTATAAAATATTATTTAAATTACTAAATAAAATAAAAATAAATTAATCCTTTAATACCAGAAATTATACAATTTTAATATAAAAAAACAAATTAAATTATTAATAAATTTATAAATGGTACGCCATTTTTTGATAAAGTTATAATGAATTAATTCTTCTAAAATAAAGGCTATGCCAGGCTATACCTACCATAACCCCCCTTTTTAAAAAAATTAAAAACATCTTCGTTTCTTTAATTTTTAATTTTCTTTCTTTTTTTTTTTATCTTTTTCTTCTTTTTTTTAATATTTTTATAATATTATTAAATATAGTAATTTAGGTTGAAATTAATTTTATTAATAATGATTTTATAAATATATGTTTAATTAAAAATAATTTTTAATTTTTTTTTAAATTTTTAATAAAAGGTTTTATATTTAATATAATTTATTTCAATTTTTAATAAATTTAATAAAAATATTTATTAATATTATAATTTATTATTTTATTTTTTTATTATTTTTTTTACTAATTATTTATTTTTTAATAATTTTATTATTTATTTTTTTAATTTCTTTATTTTAATTTGTATTTTATTTTCTTTGAATTTTTCTTATTAAACGTTACTATTAAATTATGTTATTTTATTAAATTTATTATTACTAAATTTTATTATCTTACTAAATTTTAAAATAAAATTAATTTTTTTATTAAATTTTAAAATTAACGTTTTAATTTTTTATATAATTTTTTTATTTTTTTTTATCCGTCGGAGACATTTTTTACGCTTAAACTTTTGGAAATTATTATGGGAAATTGATAAGTAATTGATAAATAATTGATAAATAATTGATAAATAATGGATAAATAATTTTTTAATAAATAATAAAAAATTGATAAATTAATAAAAAAAATAATTGGCTGAAATTTATTAAGATATTTTAAATGTCTCCGATAGATTTTACCGTGCGAGCCTGCAAGCACGTGAAAACGCTTGCGCGAGCTTGCGAGTACATGCGTTTTCCTAAATTTTAAATTTATTTTATTTAAAATTATTAATTTAAATAAATTAATTTTAAATTAAATTTTTAAGTTTTTTTCCAATTTTTCTAGATTTTTTAATAATTTTTATTTCTTTAATTTTTTTAAAATATTTTATAATATTTTAAGTAAAATTTAAAAATATTTTTAATTTTTATTAAACTAAATTATATAAAATTAATTTTTATTAAAAAATTCTTTATTTAATTTAATAAAATTCTAAACCTTATCTTATTATTTCTATATATTTTAAAAATTTTAATAATTTTTTATTTTAAAAATTTAAAATTTATTATTTTAATATATTTATAGTTATTAATTTTTTTATATATTTATATCTTTATTAAAAAATTTTTAATATTATTATATAAATTAATTTTTAATAATCATTAAATATTTTAATATTTTATATAAATTATAACTTTTTTAAAATTTATAATTTAAAATAATTTTTATTTAATAATTTTTAATAATTTCTACATTTTAAATAATAGTTTTATTATATATTTTAAATTTATTTTAAATATATTTATAATTATAATATTTTAATTTATAATTTTAAATTTTTATTAAAATATAAAAATAATTTTATAAATTTTATTTTTTATATATATTTCATACGTTAATTTTTATTATTATTTAATTATTTATGATTTTAATTTTTTTTTGTAATTGTTTTTATTAAATTTTCTAATTTAATAATATTAATTATTTTAATTTATAATAATTATAGAAAAAATTAAAATAATAAATAAAAAAAAAATTATTATATAAAAATATTTTTATAAAAAAAATTAAAAAAAGAGAAATATAATTAAATAAAGATAATTTTATAAAAAAATAAAATAATAAGTTTAAAAAAAAAATAAAAAATATTAAAGAAAATTTAAAAAAAAACTTAAATTAAAAATTATTAAATGATTAAAATAATATTTAAATTTATAATAATAAATTTAGAAAAAAATAATTTTATAAAAGAATTTAAAATAATAAATAAAATTATAATAATAAATTTAAAAAAAATAGAAATTATTAAATAAAGAAAATTTTATAAAAAAATTAGAATAATTTTAATAAAATAAAATTATTAAATATTTATTAATTTAATATATTATATTTAATTAATATTTATATTTTCAAATTTATTTTAAATATTATTTATATTAATTTTTAACTTTATAATATTATTATACTATTTAATTTAATTTCTTTATTTTCTTTTATAAATATTTTTATTTTTATTTAAAAAAATATTTTATTAAATTTTTTTACTAATTGAATTATATTTTATATAAATAATTTTTATAAATATTATTAATTATTTTTAAGGTTATAATTTTTTTATTTTATTAAATATTTTAAGATTAATTTTAATTTTATTTTATTTATTTTTTATTTTATAAAAATTTATATTTTAAATAATAATAAATTATTTATATTATTATTAATGAAAATTTGGCTAAATTTTGGTTTTTTCTTTTAAAAGAATTTATTTTTTTAAAAGTTAATATTAAATAAATGTAGGATGTATTTACCTTGTAGATGGAAGTATATAGTAGTAAGGAAGTTACGGTAATTAGTTTAAATTTTATTATATTAATAGGGTTATATATAAATATTAAATTTTTATAAATTTTAATTATATATATAATAATATATATAAATATTATTATATTTTATATTTTTTTATAATAATATCTTATTATTATTAATAAAATTGGATATTAATGAAATTATTACGAATTTTTTTTTATTTATTAAAAAAACTTTATATATTAAATAAAATATATAAATCTTGGTAATTAAATTAAAAGGTATAAAATTTTAAAAATTAAATAAAAATAGCTTAATAAATAATAATTATTAAAAAGTAATAAAGATAAGTAATATTTAATTTATAAAATTAAATTAATAAATAAAAGGAAATAATTGAATATTTTATAAAAAATTAATTAAAATTAAGTTAAAAATTAAATTATTAACAAAAAAAAAATTATAAATTTAAAAATAAAATAAACAAAAAAAGTTTTTATTTTAATAATAAATATAATAATTAATAAAATAATAAATTTTTTAAAAAGATTAAATTTAAAAATATTATAAAAATATTAATATAAATAAATTAGAATTAATAAATAATATAATAAAATAATAAAGATTATATAAATATATTATAAATATTTTTAATATAAATAATAATATTATAATAAATATTATTTATTTTAAAAATAAAAATATACAATTAATTATTTATACCAAATTTATTTCCTATTAAATTTAATAGTTTAGTTTAGCCAACGCCTAAAAATAATTTAGATAATTTAATAAATATAGTATTATTAAAAACTATAAAGTAGATTTTTTCTTCGTAAATATTAAAGTTAAATACAAAACGGAAAAATAAAATAGTTTTTATTAAAAATAATAAATTTGTTATATATTAAATTAAAAAAAAATATTTTTTAACGTTTACACAAAATTTGGTTAAACGTAATAATAAAAAATTAAAAAAAAATTTTATAAAAAAAATAACCTTTAATAATTTAATTATTATAAATAATAATTTAAAATTATTAAATTTATTAAATTTATTAAAATTATTAAAATTATTAAAATTGATAAAATTAATAAAATTAATAAAATTATTATTATTTAATTAATTATTAAATTTAAATAAAAAAAATAAAAAGTTAAAGAAAAGGCGTGAAATATTAATATTTATTATAATTAATATAATTTTAAAATAAAAGTATTTTAATTTCTTTATTAATAAAAAAAATTATTTAAAAAATTAAACTAATTAATAGATATATAAAAAGATTATTATATTAATTTTCGAAAAAATTGGATATTATAAAAAAATAAAGATTATATTTATAAATAAATTAAAGATATTTAAGGTTATTATAAAAATATATAAACATAATTTTTTTAATTTAATTTTAAATATAAAAAAAAATATAAAACCTTTAAAATTATTAGGTAAGATTTATATTTTAATTAATAAAATTTATTAAAAAAAATTATAATATAAATTTATAAATAAGAAATATAATAGTAAAGACCTTATTTAATATAATTTTAAATAAAAATAAATTGCGTAAATAATATAAAAATTTAAATTATTTTTAAATAGTAAATAATAAATTATAATATTTTTATTTAATTATAATAAAAAGGTAAAAAATTAAGTAAAAATAATTTAAAAATTTTTTTAATTATATAAATAGTTAATTATATAAATTATAAATAATTTTATTAATAAATTTTATAATTATAAAAAAAATAAATTAATAAATAATTTATTTTATAATTTTTAAAAAAATAATAAAAATAAAAATTAAAAATTTAAATATTTTAAAAACAAATTTAGTTAAAATAATAAAAAAAGCCTTTTTTATTATAAATATAGTAAATATGGTTATATTTAAAAGGATTATCCAAAAAAAAAAAGTAAAAATAATAATTAAAATAATATTTAAAATAATAATTAAAATAATTAAATAATTTATATTTTATAATTATTAATTAGAATAGGTTAATATATAAATATTGGAAATGGTATATATATTATTAAAATAAATATTAATATTATAGATTTTTTAATTAAAGAATATAATATTTAATATTTTAAAGAAAATTTTAAATATAAATTAAAATAATTAAATTTTATTTTAAAAGTAAAATTAACGGTTATATAAATAGGTAATTTATTATATTTATTAAATATTATATTTTAATTTTATTATTATTATTTTATATATTTTAATTGATTTTTTTTAAATATAAAAGTTAATATATATATTATAAATAATATAAATAATTTTATATTTAATATAATAATTAATATTTTTAATAAAAAATATATTATATTTATAAAAATTAAATTAATATTTATTATAAAGATAAAAATTATATTATATAAATTATAAAGTTTAAGAAAAAAATTTATTAAAGTAATATTATAATATATCTTTTATATTTAAAATTTTTTATTTAAAATCTTTTTAAGAAAATTATTATATTAAATAAAAAAATAAATAAATAATTAATATATTTAAAATCTTAATAAAATAATTTTTATAATAATAAATATAAAATAATAAAACTTTTTATTATAAAAATATGGTAAATTTAAACTTTAGATTTTAACGTATTTTTATTAATAAGGATATAAATTAAGAATAAATATAAATATTAATAATAAAGGATTAAAAAAAATTGCGTAAATTTATAAAATATTATTTAAATTATTAAATAAAATAAAAAATAAATTAATTTTTTAATATTGGAAATTATATTATTTTAATATAAAAAAAATAAAATAGATTATTAATAAATTTATAAATATAAATATTAATAAAAAAATTATTAAAAATTTACGCAATTTTATATATAATTAAATAAAAATTATAAAAATATTTTTTAAAAAACTTTAAAAATAAATAAATTATATTAGTAAAATTATATAGTATAACCTTAATATTTTATAATTTATTTTAATTAAAAATAATAAATATTTTATAATAATTATAAATAATAAAAATATATAACAATAATTTATAATATATAAAATAAAAAATAAAATTATTAAAATTTTTATAAAATATTTTATTTAATTATATAAAATATTTTAAATTTTATTTAATTTATTTAATAATTTTAAAAAATAAATTAAAATCTTTTAAATTAATAATAAATAAAAATTTAAAATAAATTATTTAAAAATTTTTTATTAAAAAAAAAAATTAAATTAATTTAATCTTTATTTTATAATTAATATTAAAATAGAATA
This sequence comes from Daldinia childiae, assembly GCF_008694065.1. Lineage (NCBI taxonomy): Eukaryota > Fungi > Ascomycota > Sordariomycetes > Xylariales > Hypoxylaceae > Daldinia > Daldinia childiae. The sequence continues at coordinate 2,709,581 of NW_022984645.1, read as the reverse complement.
GTAGAAAAGAATATATATTTCTTATAAAATAAAGTTAAAATTATATATATTATAATAAAAATATTTATTTATTTTTAAAATTATATATTATTAATAATTATATATATTATTAATAAAATTAAGATATTAAATTAAAAAAATATTATACCTATAAAAAAATATAAATTATATTTAAAACCTAAAAAAAATTATAAATTTTATAATATTTATTTTTAAATTTTTAAAAATTATTATATTATATTAATTAATTTAAATTATTAAATTATAATAATTAAAAAATTTAATAAAAAAGGCGTAAAGGTTATATTTTTAAATTATTAAAAAAAATATAATTTTATAGTATAGATATTTAAAAAAAAGAAATTCTTTACTATATTACACATTATTTTTTATAAATATATTAAAAATAATAACAAAATTCTTAATTTAAAAAACGTTATTAAATTTTTATTAAATTATATATAAAAACGTTTATATTATAAAAAGGTAATTAAAATATTTAAAATTAATATAAAAAATAAAACTAATAACGTTATTAATAAAAATATAACTAATAAAAAAAAAAGTTAAATTAGGCGTAAATGTAAACATTTTAAAAAATTTATACCAAACTTTTACATTTATAAAATATTAAATAAAATAAATAATTCTTTTATAATAATCTTTAATTAAAAAAATAGATTAAATAATTATTTTAATTTTGAAAATTAACACATTAACGCTACCATTTATAATAAAAAAGAATTTATAAATAATTTTTTAAAAAGATATAAAAAAATATAAATAAATAATTTTATTTAAAAATACCTTACTAATTTTATAAAATAACATAAAATATTTTAAATAAATAATAATAAATTTATATTAAAAAAGGCAAAAACAAATCCTAAATAAAATAAATAATTTAAAATTATTTATAAAAAAATTTAAAAAAATTTATAATAAAATATATTTAATTTTATATTATTATATAAAATTATATATAATTATTAAATAAATTTTAAATAAATATTAAAAAAAAAATTCTTATTTAATAAATTATTAAATAAATTTAAAGTATATATTTATATATAAGGTTTTATATAATATAAAGGTATAAATTATAATAAAATAAAGATTATAATAATTAAAATAACCTTATAAAAGATATTAATGATATTAATTATAATTTTAAATTAATATATTGTATAAATTAATTTTATAATAATATATCTTAATAGAAATTTAAAAAAAAATATTTTTATATAATTTTTCCTATTTTTAAAAGAATATTTTGATATATACCTAAATAAAAAAAATAAATATAATTTTAATAAATTAAAAATTATTAAACTAATAAACCTATTATATAAATTAAAATAATTTAATATTATATAATAAAAAAAAATTTAAATAATATTAAAAAAATTAAAATATATATTAATAAAAATTAATAATATTATTTATATTAATAAAAAAATAAAAAATATAATAATTTTTTATATTAATAATTTTTTATTATTTAAATCCAATCTTAAATAATTAAAAATATTAATAAATAATATTTAAAAAAACGTTTTTATTATTAACTTAAATAATATTAATTAATTTTTAAAAATAAAAATTATAAAATCTATCTTTATTAATAATATTTACCTTAATTAAAAGTAATATATTAAAAAAACCTTTTAAAATACAGCATTAAAAAAAATAAAAGAAATTATAATATCTTTTAATCCAAAAACGTAAAAAAACATAATTTCTTATAATATAAATAATTATATAAATATAAATAAAATATTTAAATATATATTTTTAATAGATAAAATAAATTTTTTAATTTATTTAATAAAATTTAATATTAATTTTATTATATTAATTTAAATATAATTTATAAACAATTTTATAACAAAATATATAATAAAAATTAAAAAAATAATAAAATATTTATATAATATAATAAAATTATATATATAATATTATATATTTAATAAAAACTACCTATATTACAAATTTAATAAAATTGGGTTATACAATACAATAAACATTAATTATATTTTAAACCAGATTATTAGAAAATTAATTACCGATTATATATTTTTTATAGTTAAAATATCTATATTATAATTATTTAAATTATAAATAATTATTATTAAAAGTTTAAGAAAATTTAAATATATTATATTTACTACTATTACCGTTAATATAGCATAAATTTATAATTTTTTAAAAAAATTAAAATATATATCTAAAAAACCAATTATATTATTATATAATAATATAATAATAATTAACTAATTAAAAAAATTAACGGTAAATTGCTAAAAATAATATATATAAAAAGATTATTATTATATAAAATAAGAGGTAAAAATTGACCATATTATAATACGGTATATTAATAAAAAAGAAAATTTGGTTAATAAATTTACCAAACCTTTAAATAAAAAAAAACACTATAAATTTATAAAATTATTAAATTTAAAAAATTGGGAATAATCTTATAATATATTTAAAAAGACGTATAAAATATATTTACCTTATAAATAAAAATATATAATAATAAAAAAATTATAATAATTAGTTTAAATTTTATTATACTAATAGAGCCATATATAAATACTAAATTTTTATAAACCTTAACTATATACACAATAATATATACAAATATTATCATATTTCATATTCCTTTAATAAATTATTAATATTATCTAATATATTTTCTAAATAAATAATACCTTTTATATAAGCGTAAGAATATTTCTTTGTTTATTTCAAATATTTTTATTTTTTTTTAATTATATCATATTTTTACATTTATTATTATATAATTTATAATAGTTTTTACTTTTTATTAATATAATATCTATTAAATTTCAAAATTTAATAATTTTTTAAATATTTTTAATATAAATAATAAAAAATAAATTTTAAATTTAAAATTTATTTTATTTAAAGATTAATTTAATATTGATAATTTTAAATTATTTAAATTATATTAAAAAATTAGGATTATTTTTATTTATAATATATTTAATTTTACTATTATATAAAATTTTATTATTATTTTTATATTTTAATTATATTATTTATTTAATTTATTTAATTTTAAATAATAATTTATTAAAATTATTAATATTATTTTATAATTTTTCTATAATATTTACTGTATATTAAATATAAATTTTAAATTTTTATTTAATATAATTTTTATTAATAGATTTTAATTTATTAATAATAAAAAAATATGTAAAACTTTTATTTATTGCGATATAATATATTTTATATAATTTAAAATTAATAAATATTTTTTATAAAATTTATATATTATAATTAATTTTATATTGGTTTTTTAAAAGTTTATTTTTTATTAAATTATATTTTAAATAAAGTTATTATAAAATTTATTATTATAATATAAAATAATATTATTAATTTATATTATTTCATATTAGGGGTAATATATTAAATATTTTATTAATTTAATTAAAAATTATTTTATATTAAAATTATTTAAGTTATATATTATTTTTTTAAAATTGAAATAATATTTTTTATTATATATTATTTTAAATAATTATTAAATTGTATTTTTTAGGATATATAAATATTTTTAGTTATTTTTATTTAAGATATATAATAGTTTATTTTTATTTAATTAATAATAAAATTTTTTTATAAAAATATTTTTTTTAATATTTTTTTTAATTTAGTAATAATTTTTGTTAAAATTTGATTTTATTTATAATCTTTTTTAAATATGGTTTTTAAATTTTTTGTTTAAAATTATTATTATTTTAATTATATATTTAAAATTATTTATTATATTATTTAATTTATTTTTATATTATTAATTTTTTTTTTATTATATGAATTATATATTATAAGAAATCTAAATAAAACGTTAAAAATTAAGTTTATCTAATTAGGTATATATTAAATATTTAAATAAAATTATAAGAGATATATAAATATTATTATTAAATAGAAATTTAATTTAATTAAATTTATTAAATATAATATAAATTAAATAATTATTTTTTTATTGTTTTATAATCTATTAATATTATTATTTTATTGTTTTATAATTTATTAATATTATTATTTTATATAAATATAATTAAATTTTTATATATAAATTTTAATATATTTAAATAAATTTAATTATTTTTAATTTTATAATTTGGTATTATTTTTTTATTTTTATTAAGATTTTATTAAAAAATTAGATAGGTTTAATTAAATTTATAATTAATTTGGTTTTATTTTAAGCTTAATCATTATAAAAAATTATAATATTAAAAAAATTTTATTTAAATACGTTTAATTTTAAAAAAGTAATTTTATATAAATTTTAATAAATTAAATATATTATTATTATTAAATTTTTTTATATAATTTTAAAATTTTAAATTTTTTTTAACGTTAGGGTAAATTTTATAAATTTTATGTATTTTCTTTATTTTATAATTATTTTAGGTATATTTTTTATGGTTTATTTTTAAACAATTAAATTTATTTTATATTTTTATAAAAATTTTAATTTTTATTAATATTATGGTATAAATCTTTTTAAAAATTTAATAAGATTTATATATATTTTTAAATTAAATAATATTATAAATATTTTAACTTTTTTTAACGCAATTATATAATTGTTAAAAAATAATATTTTAAATTTATTTATAATAAAATTAAATAATTATATTATAAAATAATTAATAAAATTTTTTTTAATTTAATAAATAGGTTAAATTTTTAAAATAATTTAAATATTAATTTTAAATATTATAAATATTCTTCTACTATTTTAAAAAATTTATAATATTATTAATATATATTATAATAAAATATTTATATAGTTTAAATTTCTAATGTATATATTATTATATATATTTTAAATTATTTCAAAATTATATTAAAATAATATTAGATATTTTTAAATTGTTAAATAATATAATTATTATATAATTTTTATAATTTAATTATATAAATAATTAATAAAAATTTTTAATTTATTAATTATTATAATATAAAAATATCTTTTTATTTTATTAATTATATTTTTTTATATAAATAATAGGTATATATTTAAAATAATTAATTTATTAAAAAATTATAAATTAATAATAATTTAATTTTTTTATATATTATTAATTATATAATATATTATAAAAATTAAATAATTAAAAAAAAGGTTATTTTATATATTTTATTTTATTATTTTTATATATATTATTAAAAATATTATTGATTATTTTTTATTTTTTAATATTAAATTTATATATTTTAATAAAAAACTATATTTAATTTTATTAATTTTTTATTAATAAAATTTTTATTTTTTTTGTATTTAATATATTAATAAATTTAATTTAATTTTAAATTTTATATTTATTAATTAATTATTCTATTTATTTAAAAAATTTAATATAAAAATTTTATAAATATATATATACGCCTTTTTTTATTTTAATATAAAATATATTTTTTAGTTATTATATTTTTAAAAATAGTATTATTTATATTTTATTTTTATTTTTTTCATATAATTATTTATATATTTTTAAATATTTTTTATTTAACGTAAACGTTTTTATTATTTTATTTATAAAATTAAATTTAAAAAATATTTAAAAAATTTTATTTATTTTATTATTTAAAACTATAGTTATTTATATAAATAATATTTTTTTTAAATAATAGTTAAATATTTTTTATTATAATAATTTTTTATATAACTTAATCTTTATTTCTATTTAATATAAATAAATTTATTTATAAAATTTAAAAAAGAAATTATTTTAAATTTTATAGGTAAAATTATGGCTTTTATAAGTTTATTTATTTCGGTTATAAATATATAATTTTTAATAAATCTTTTTATATTAATTTTAAAAAAATATATATATTATATTAATATTTATTTTATAATTTTAAATATTATTATTATTATAATTAACGTTAAAATTTACTATTAAATTAATTTGTTTTTTTTAATAATATTTATTGGCATAATTATTTTACTATAAAAATTAAATATTATAATTTAATTTTTATAATAAATATTTATTATATATTTATATAAAAAAAAGGTTTTAAATAATAAATTTAATTATAAATTATTATTAATTAATAATATTTTAACCATAAATATTTTTATTACGTAATTATTTTTTAAAATATTATTAATTTTTATTTAAAAAATGGTTTTTTATAATAAAGTTATTTATTTTATAATATTTTTTATAGTAATAAATATAATTTTTATAATTTTAATATTTAAAATATATTTAAATAATTAGTATGTATATAAGTTATAATAAGTTTAATATTATTTTCTAATATAATTATTATTTATAAATAAGTATATAATATAAGTTTTTATTTTAATATTATATTAAGTTATAATTATATTATAATTACATTAAATATATTATTTATTATAAAAACTTTTTTATAATAGATTTATATTTAATAATTTTTGAAAAAATCTAATATTTTTGATTTTAAATTCTTTTCATATATTTTTATTAAATTATATATAAAAAAACTATTTTTTTTATAAATTTATTATAATAAATTTAATAAATTAATTTCTTAACAACTTTATTAAAAATATTTTTAATTATATTTTTATTTAATAATATTCTTACCCATTTATATATTAATTATTTATATATAATTAAATATATAAAATAAATATTAACTTTATTAATTTTTACATTTTTTTTTATATTAATTATTTTTATATATATTTTTTTAAAAAAAATTTTAATTTTTTCTTTTATTATAATATAATTTTAAATAATTATTTTGCATTTATATTTTTCTTTTTAAAGATTATTTACATTTATATATATTTTATTTTAAATACCTATATAACTATTTATAAAATGTTTAAATTAAAATTATTATTGGTAATTTTAATAAAATAAACGCCATTTTTAATAAATTTAACCTTAATAATTTTTTTAATTATAACCGCGTTTTTATTTTAGTAGGTTATTATATTTTTGAAATTGTTATAATTATTCTTTATAATTATTTTAGTTAAAATTATTTTAATTAAAATTATTTTGGTTAAAATCTTATTTTTATTTAAATTAAATACCATATTTAAAAAAATGATTTAAATAATATGGTTATTAATTTCAATTTATATTTTTTTCTTAATCAATATAAACAATATTAATTAATATTTAAAGAGTTTTAGTAAAAGGAATTATTAATAAGGTTAATATTATAAAAATAAGAAATAAAACTAAAATATTAAGTATAACAAATTTAGCGTAAAGACTTTTTAAAATAACATAATTATAATATTTTTTTTATTTTTTTTAAATATTAAAAATAATTATTTAATATTATATTTATTATAAATTTTTATAATAATATTTTTAATTTTAAATAAATAAAATTATATAATTAAAATATTTATTATAAATAAGTAATAAATTTATAAATTTTAATATATTAAAATAATTCTATTATTTAGGTTATTATAAAGGTATTTTTAATTATATATATTTTATTATATATTATAATTTATATAGCAATTTATATATTAATTAAATTAATTTTAAACTTTTTTATAATAAAATTAAAAATATAATTTAAACTTATTTTTATTAAGATTTTTATTTTATTTATTAAACATACAATTTATTATAATTATATATCTTTTATAAAAATTGTAAGAAATTATCCTATAATATAATTTTTTTTATTAAATTTTAAACAAGTATTTTCATAAAATTTATAAATAAATAAATATTATATTAAAAAATATTATTTATAATAATAACGTAATTTTTTTTACTATATAATTTAATATAAATATAAAATAATTAATTAATAATAATTTTAATAACGTTATTAATATTATAAAATAATTCTTAAATAAATTCTTTTTTTAAAATAGTTTATATTACTCTAGCAATAATTTTTATTTACTATCAAATATAATTATTTATCGTATTAATTAAATTTACGTAATTATTTAATAAATTTATATAATATAAATTTATAAAATTATATAATAATAAAATTTTTTTAATAAACTAAATTAATTAATTTAATGCAAAATTAATAAAAAATAATTATTTAAAATTTAATAAAAATTTTTATAATAAAAACGTTAATTTTTTTTATTTTTATTTATTTTTAAAAAAATTTAATAATCCGTTTTTATTTAAATTAAAACATAATTTTAATACCGTTTTTAAATAATTTTTAAATAAATAAAAATAATCAATTTATTAAAATAATTAAACGTTTCATTTAATTAATATAAATCTTATATAATAACAAACTATTTATTTTAATTTTAAAATTTATAATTTTAAAATAACTATACATTATTTTATTAATATTTTAAACGTTTACTAACCTAAAATAATTAGCTTTTTTTATCGTTTTATTTATTTTATTTATTTAACAAAAATATAATTATTTATTTAAATTATATATATTTTTGCTTTAAAAATATTTATAATTTATTTATTTAAATAAAATTTAAATTCTTAACTTTAAACTTTTTATATTAATTTAAAAAATAATAAAAAAATTTAATATTTACTTTTAATTTTTAAAAATAATAAAATTATAAATATTATAATTTATATTTTTTTAAAAATTATTTTACATTTCTAGAAAAACTATTATTTTTGTAAAAAAATGTAATTATTTAATAGTAATTTACTATTTTATCTATTAAATTTTATTTTAAATTTAATTAAAAAAAATAGATTTAATTTAAAAATAAAATTTGGGGATAAAAACAAAAAAATGTTATAATATTTATAATATATTTTTTTACCGAAATAGGTTAAATAAATATATATAATTTAAGAAAAAGGAAAAGTGGTTAGGAAAAAAAAGAATGAAGTTACCAGAATAGTAGCTTTAAAATAATAGGCCATTTTTTAATGAAGTTGTAATGAATTAATTCTTCTAAAATAAATATACTAATAGACCAAAGATTTGCCAATTTATTTATAATTAGGCTTAAAGTTAATTACATAAGCTAATAATTGGTTATGGTAGGCGTAGCCTGCCAATATTTTAAAAATTTTTATAATAAATATATTTATAAAAATATATTATTATAATATTATATTTAGTTTATATACGTAATAATTATTGTTATATAAAATAAAAATTATTTAAAAAAAATATATTAAAAAGGTTTTAAATAATATCAAGATAAATATAAATAATTAAAATAATATAAATAAAGCCGAAATTAATAGATATATTATTAAAAATTTTTTAATATATAAAGAAAATATATATAATAAAAAATTATAAAAATTTTTTAAAAAAGATTTTGTAAAATAAAAAATAAAAGATTTTATAAAAATAATATGCGCCTTTTAAATAACGGTGGTTTAATATTTTTTAAAATATAAAATATATATATTAATTAAAAAAATTAATTTTAAAAAATTATATAATTTAATTAACATTAAAAATTTTTAATTTTATTTAGAAAAATATATAAAGGCTATAATAAATTATTATTTAATAATATTTATATTAATGTTTAATTTATATTATGTTAATAAATTGTAAAAAATAATTATCGAAATAAACTTATTTAATTTAGAAAATAAAAAAAGTTTAAATAAAAAATAATAAAAAATATTAAAAGATTTTTATAAATTAAAATTAATAAAAAAAGTTATATAACTAACAATATTAATAGGAAATATAAGGAAATAGTTAATTATATAATATCGGGAATCCAAATTTATAGCGGGTGTATTAGGAATTATATAAGTAAAGTTATTGTAAATAAGGTTTTTAATTTTATAAAATTGGTAGTTATATGATTTTATATTTTATACTAAAGGCCACCCCGAGGGGCGACACAATCCTTAAGTTTACTAATTAAGAAAAAAAATTTTAATATTATGAAAATTAAAAAAAAAATTAAAAAAAATAAATTAAATAAAAAATAAAATTATAAATTAATAAATTAATATTTTATTATTTATTATATTTAATTATATATTTTTATTTATAATTTTTAATTATTATAATTTTTTTATATTTTAATATTAAAAATATAAATAATTTTATAAATATAATTTAAAAATATATTTTATAATTTTATTTTATTATTAATTTATTTAATAAAAATATAAAATTATTAAAATTATTTTAAATTTATTTATTTATATATATATTTATTATTTATTCTTTTAATTTTTATAATTTTTATAAAAAAATTTTAATTTATTTAATATAAATAATAATTTAAAATTTTATATAAAATCTTTTTAATATTTATTTTTTAATATTTATAATTATAAAAAATCTTTAAAAATTTTTATTTTATTTTTTAAAATATAATTATTTATATATATATTAATTATTTTATTAATTATTTTATTAATTATTTTATTAAATTTTTATAATTAAAAATAAAAGTTTTATTTATTTTAAATAAATTAATAAATAAAATAATTAATAAATATAAAATTGATAAATTAAAATAATGTATTATATTATAACATTAAAGTTTAATTTTAAAGTAATAATATTAATATTATAATTAAAAAATTATAAATTAATAAATTTTTTAATATAATTTAAATTAATAATTAATAATTTTATTTAAAATTTAATAAGTTATGATAATATTTATATATTAAAATTATTTATATATATTTTTTAAAAAATTTTAAATTTTAAAAAATAATATATTTAATATATTATTTTAAAATGATTTTTATTTTTAAAATTTATACACTTAATATTTAATTTATAATATATTAATATAAATTCTTTATTTTTTTATTAATTATTTTATTAAATTTTTATAATATAAAATAACTCGAAAAAATAAACGTCAAATAGTTTTTTTACACCAAAAATTATTATATTTATATATTTATATTAATTAAAATATATATTATAATAATTAATATTAAAATTAAATAAATATAAAATATATTAAATAACTTATTAAGATTTATTTTAAAAATTCTATTGAAATAATTAAAAAATATTAAAATAAAAGTTTTTTAAAAAATGTCGATTTTACATATAAAATTATTTTAATATATTATTTTTTAAAAAGAATAATTAAAAAATAAAATTCTTATAATAACTATATAAATTATAATTATATAAATATTCTTTATTTTAATTAAATTTAATTATAATTAATTATATTTAATTTAAATATTTTTAATTGAATATTATTCTTTTATTAATTTTTATTTTTATATATTTATTTTTATTTAAAATTTATAATAAAGACATATTAATTTATTATATTAATTAATGTATTTCATTATATAAAACTTATATTTTTATCAATTTAATTAAAATAAATATAAAATTTAGGAAAACGCATGCACTTGCAAGCTTGCGTAAGCGTTTTCACGTAATTGCAGGCTCGCACGGTAGAATCCGTTAAAAATATCTAAATATCTTAATGAATCTTAGCCAATCATTTTTTTTATCAATTTATCAATTTCTTATTATTTATTAAAAAATTATTTATTAATTATTTATCAATTATTTATCAATTATTTATCAATTATTTATCAGTTTCCCATAATAATTTCCAAAAATTTGAGCGTTAAAAATGTCTCCGACGGATAAATTTTAAATTTAAATATTTTTAATTATATACCTATTTAATATTTATTTTTTTAACCTACTATATTTTTAATTTATTTAATATCAATAATAAATTTTATTTTAAATTAATTTTAAACAAATTTAAATAATATAAATAAATTTAATTAAATATTTTAAAAAATAAAAAAAATTTTAATTTGAAATATATTATTTATATAATATTTATTATTTTTTAATTATTTTTTTTTAATTTTAAATTAATAAAATTAATTTAAAATATTTTATATTATTATTAAAATATTTAATTAAATTTATATATAAATAATATTAAATTAATAATAAAAAACTTTATTTAAATAATAATTATATTATTTAACCATAATTAAAAATTATGTAAAAATTATATAAATATTATATATATTTTTATATAAATTTATTAAATTATATATATATTTTTTATATTAATTTTATATATAAATTTATAATTTTAGACTATTTTTTAAAATATACTTAATTTTATTATTTAATTAATTTTAATTAATTAACCGATTAAATAATTTTATATTTAAATTATTTTATATATATATATATTTTTTACTTTATAATATTTAACTATACTTATATAATATTTTTATTTAATTAATATATATAAATAAATAAAAATAATATAATAAAATATATAAATTTTATATTATAATTAAATTAAATACAATTATAAAATAAAATTTAAAATAAAAATATTATTAAATAAATAATATAAAATTTAACTAATAAAAAACATATATTTAAATTAAAAAATAATAGAAAATTTATAATATATATTTAAATAAAATAAATATAAAATATAAAAAAATATTAAGAAAATTATATAATAAAATATATATTTATAATTTACTTTATTTAAATTATATTTATTATTTAAATAAAATCCTTTTTATTACCAATTTAATATTATTTTTATATATATTATTTATATATTTTTTTTAATAAAATATTAAAATAATATAAATAATTTTAAATTTATAATTATATTATATATAAAAAAAACTAAAAAAGAAATTATATTTTAATAAAAATTTATTTTAAATTTTAATTATTTTTTATTATTT